>NW_012102776.1:1972120-2054996 GCF_000951045.1 Mandrillus leucophaeus | reverse complement strand
AATAATAATAATAATAATAATAATAATTAGCTGGGCGTGGTGGCATACACCTGTAGTCCCCCAGTTGCTGTACGAAAGCTATAGTCCCAGCTACTTAAGAGGCTGATATGGGAGGGTCACTTGAGCCCAGGAAGTGGGGGCTGCAATGAGCCGTGGTTATGCCACTGCATTCCAGCCTGGGCAACCAAGCAAGACTCTGTCTCAAAAAAGTATAATAATAAAAAAATAAAGAATTATAGCTGAGGCATGACTAGTTAAGAGTAATTAAAAATAACTGGGTAGTAGGCTTAGAGAACATTTCACTTTGTGAAAAACAGAAAAATTCTGCAACAATGGAATATAGTTTGAATTCTGAATCATGGACTAAAAGCTCTGCAGACCACACATGTGTGTATGTCAGAGACTCCAAACAAGCAAGTCATAGTCTGGGTACATGATAAAATCTCACAGGAAGCTTCCTCACATATTTCAGATCCATCTCAAATTCATATTCACAGATATAAGAGCTGAGAAAGGATGGTTTTGACAGGGCTGAACTGAGCTGTGGTACGAGTAACACTCATTCCCAGAAAGGCTCTTGGTTTGAATTTCCTTTAAAAGGAGATACAGCTGCAAAAATCTGTTTCACAAATGTGCTAACTATAAGCATTTTCCACAGTGTTTAATAAACTATGCAGATAAGAAAATATTATTGGCAAACACATTAATAAAATGCTCAAAATAATCAGATACTAAATGCTTGTAGCATGGCATGCAAATCACCAAAAATTAATGTGCTCTGCTTCATATAAAATCTCCAGTAAGGCCAGATGTGGTGGCTCACGCCTATAATCCCAACACTCTGGGAGGCCGAGGTGAGAGAATTACTTGAGGCCAGGAGTTTGAGACTAGTCTGGCCAACATAGTGAGACCTCATCTCTACAAAAAAGTTTAAAAATTAGTGGGACATGGTGGTGTACATCTGTGGTTCTAGCTACTTGGGAGTCTGAGGCAGGAGGATTGCTTGAGCCCAGTAGTTTGAGGTGCCTACACTCCAGCCTAAGCGACAGATACTTTATTTGTCTCTAAATAAAAAAATTAGTTAATTGAATCTCCAGTCAGTTGATATATCCAAATTCTTCCCATGGTAATTTTAAAAATTTTAGTCTTAGGAGAGTAAAAGACATAAAAACCTAGTCATGGGCATAAGACTTCTTATAAACAACTCAACCTAATGAGAAACAGACCCTTTATTTAAGTGTCATTTAAGTATCTATTTCTTCATTGATCTGTCCATTTATTAACTCATGTAACAATCATTTGCAGACACCTACTAAGTTGAGGTAGCATAAACTACAAATTCAAGAAGTTTGGTAAGGGAAATAAGGGAGATTGAGTGACAGCTTGAAGGGGAAGATTCTTTCAGGCCTGTGGGAACGGAGACATTATTGTGGACTTGAGGGAGTTAACGTGATAGTCCTCGTGTCTCCAGACACACACTCTCTGTTAGGAAGCAAGATTTCTATCCACAGAGTATGTAGGTGTCATGTCTGGACTGCAGTGGCACAGAGCTGTGTTCAACGAGTGACTACCACTCTGCTGTGTGCCCTGGGACTCAGGGTTAATTGATCAATCATTTCTACCTGGAAGGTAACCATGAGGACTAATGGAACCAGTGTGTACCAAGCGTCTGTGAAGTGTCTGGTCAATGGTTATCCATAAAGCTACTGTATGGCCATATGTAGGAAGAATACAGACGGTGGGGCAAATTTTTGCCACGTGTAACTCTCACAACAAAATAGCATTAAATACTTAATGTTTCTGGCTAAAGACCATTTCAAGACTTGCAGGACAAAAAAATAGAAAAAAATCTGACACTCAAATGGAGTTACAAAATTAAAAAAGCTGAATTCCCAAGCTTACAAAAATATGAAGCAAGACTGAAATTTCAAGACCGAGTTTAATATGGAAAAATATAAATATATTTGAGGACTTTCACAGAGCGGCCAGCATGAATCAACCAAGAAAACCATGGAAATAATTTGCCTGCCTGGAAATAGTCTGGAGTCAGCTGACACATCCACACTCATGAGAGCCCTCTTATGCTTGTCATAAGGAGTAGAGGAATAATTTCAGAAATTACATTTAAAAGAGAATTATGGGGGAAGAAGATGCTCCCAGAGGAAATAAATAATCTGGATGTGAAGAGCAAATACAAATTTAACATGTTTTGAGCTTCTTGGAAACTATGCTAAGTCTAGGCATTGCTAGGATTTGGTAGGATTTAATCCCAAGCTTTCTGTTCTAAATTTTTGTTTTCTTTTTTACTCTCAAATAAATCACATGCTAGCACCAGCTGCAAAGTTACATATGTTGCATTAGAAGATCTTCCGTGAATACCTAACTGCAAATTGCAGGATTCAGGGCCGTGTGAATCTAGGCTGGCTGCTTAACCAAAACTTAATTTAACTTTTTTTGCTTTTGAAACTTTTTTTGCTTGTTTTGAAAAAAAAAAAAAAAAAATGAAAAGCTGTTTCAAGCAACCAGTTTCCAATCCACATCAGCAACTGTGACATTTAATGAAACACCATGAACATTTAGCATGAGAGCTCTGGACTCAGACGCCGGGGAGCTTTGCTAGAGAAGGGAGGACAAAGCAGGCATGATGTGGGGGCTTGTGTGGAACTCCAAGGCTCTATTTCCAGCTTCCATCAGAGAACTTCTGTTTTCATCTGGTTTTCAAGTTTGCTTTCCAAAAGGGATTTTGTTTAAGTAAAAGATACAGAAGTTTATAAAAGTTTGAAAACTCCTGGACTGTAGGATGTGCAGGCTCTTGCCAGATGGGACAGTGTATGAGACTCTTCCAGGCTGACGTCCTATGCAACTTCCCGTCCAATCGCAGATGGTCAGGACGCTGCTTTCCTGAGTTAACCTATTAACTGACCCTTGTTACCCAGGCCTCAGTAGAGCTAGGGGTGTAACCTCTTCACACTAACTAGATTCCCTCACAATCGAGTATATCTGCCACTCCTTGACTTTTAAGACATAGCCTATGTTCACCCTGTAATGTGAACAGCCCCTTTCACTATTTTCCTTGTCCATGCTGGAGTCACTACAGAGGCAAGTGTTCTTTGGTCTCTGCCCCACCCTCCCTCTGATGCCTGTGAGAAGGAGAGGATTTCATTTTCGTGAGAACTTCTTCCTATTCCTCTTACCCTCTCGAAATTACGTTACTCCACTTAGATGAGGAAGTTGTGGTTAAATTATTAGAGAGGACACGATTTATTTCAAAACAATCCAAGATATATTGAAGTATTGTTTATGAGTAAGATATCAGTCTTGGCGCAGCAACGAAACAGGAATCCATAAGGGGAGGAAAGTCTTGAAAAGCAAACCTGATACAGTGGAAAAGGTGGGAGACACCATAAGGTGCTGGAGTGTTAAAACAGAGGCCAGGGTTTCTCCACTGTATGTTTCCAATAAATGCTTCCAAGGAAGGAGAGTGGGGCATGAGTGGAGGAGCTACAGAGATAGACCAACTTTTCTCACCAAGAATGCTACAGATTGGTAGTACCCAAGACAACTTAATGTGGAACGTAAGTGTATGAATATACATCTTTCATTACACAGCCATGTAGTTATTTTAATGGGCAGGAGATGCTAAATAAGATCTTTTGAATGGAGGAATGCATAAATATATGAATGAAGGCATACATGAAAGAATAAATAAATGCTGCCTAGCATCAAAGAGCAAAGATATACTCATATCAGGGGAAAAAAGTATGATTAAAAATAAGACCCCAGAGTCATGCTCAGTCTCTTTCCAACATTTTCATCATCTGGTACATTCGGACAGGTTTCAGAGAAGGATCCTATTTGTCCCATGATGATGATGGGCAAGGCCTCCAGAGGGTGGGGAGTTATCTCATACTCCACCTGTGGATGAGGGGTCTTCTCAGGTAAGGCTCTTAAATCCTAGGCCTGAGTAAATTTTTTCAAATTTTATTTTAGACAGAGTCTCTCTCTGTTGCCTAGACTGGAGTGCAGTGGCACGATCACAGTTTACTGCAGCCTCAACCTCCCAGGCCCAAGTGAGCCTCTCACCTCAGCCTCTTCAGTGGCTGAGACTCCAGGTTCATGCCTCTATGCTTGGCCAACTTTAAAAAATGTTTGTTTGTTTGTTTGTTTTTTATAGTGGTGGGGTTTCACCATGTTGCCCAGGCTGATCTTGAACTCCTGGGCTCAAGCGATTCCCCTGCCTCGGCCTCCCGAAATTCTGGGATTATAGGCTTGAGCCACCATGTCTGGCTCTGAGTAAAGATTAAGGGAAGCCGTGGTGCTATCGCAATAGGGTACCAGGCAGCTTAACAAAGGGAGAAGGGAACCTCAGAGAAACCCAAAGAGCCACCATAAAGTGAGTGCTGGAGGAGCTGAACTTCAGTCAGCACAGGTGATGAACAGCTATAAGGTGCGCAGTGTTAGTAATTCCACCCTCTGCCCGGGGAGCAAGGTGTGTGGGGAAACCTGTAGCACTTTATGACCATCAGAATTAAGTCTTTTTTAAAAAGGTCATGGAGTATTCTTTGACCTGTGTATATAACAAGAGCCTTTCTCAAATCAGATAGAAATGAATTGGAGGAAACCACTGTTTACATGGCAGAGTGTGTCTCCTTCACACACGTCTTGTTTGAAGTTAATCATGACATTGCAACACCAGGTGATTCTAAGTAATCTGCTAGGAGTCACCATTTCTAACGATTGCTTAATCTCTTCATAGCTAATCAGAGGATGTTGTAAAACATGAGTCACATAGCCTCCGGCTTTCTAGAAAGGCAAGGACTCTATATATACAGAGGGAGCTTCCTAGCTGGGATATTGAAGCAGCAGGAAGCTGAGAAGTCATCACTTACCTTGGGCTGAGAAAGAAGACAAGGGCCAGTATGCACAGCTTTCCTCCACTGCTGCTGCTGCTGTTCTGGGGTGTGGTGTCTCACGGCTTCCCAGCGACTCTAGAAACACAAGAGCAAGATGTGGACTTAGTCCAGGTAAATGCTGCATTGCATCTGACAATAATGCAAATCTTTAGTTTGTATTTTTCTGCAGTAATATAATAGAGGTTTTTAAGGATAGATTTCCTATAAATAGATTTTTTTTTTTTTGCTAGAAACAGCACCCTCCCCCAAAAACGTCTCTAGCCATGCATAGGCTCTCCTTTTCCAGTTGGAGGTGAGAGTGAACTAAAGGAAGAGCATCCAAACCTCTCTCCACAAATTGTAGACTTGTAACAGTATGCAAATCTTGCTCTATAAAAGTTGCTCTGCTATGAAGTTCTTACTTCACAGTAATTAATAGTAGGAACATTTCTACTCTGAAATCTCATTTCTCACCAAAAATAAGGATAAAAGCAACTGCGAAATCTAAACACAAGCTTTAGAAGCAGTTCTCTGTTCTGGCTAAAACTTAACGCCATCAATTTTTAGAATAATGAGAAAGATTTTCCATGCAGTGTTTTGACAATTTTCTTTCTTCAGAAATACCTGGAAAAATACTACAACCTGAAGAATGATGGGAGACAAGTTGAAAAGCAGAGAAACAGTGGCCCAGTGGTTGAAAAATTGAAGCAAATGCAGGAATTCTTTGGGCTGAAAGTGACTGGGAAACCAGATGCTGAAACCCTGAAGGTGATGAAGCAGCCTAGATGTGGAGTGCCTGATGTGGCTCAGTTTGTCCTCACGGAGGGGAACCCTCGCTGGGAGCAAACGCATCTGACCTACAGGTAGGCAGATGGAGGGCCAGAGTGAGAGAGCTATTTCCCACGATAGTGGTAAGAAGTCATGTCCAATGTGTCTCTATCTTGTTTCATTCTAAGGATTGAAAATTACACGCCAGATTTGCCAAGAGAAGCTGTGGACCAGGCCATTGAGAAAGCCTTTCAACTCTGGAGTAATGTCACACCTCTGACGTTCACCAAGGTCTCTGAGGGTCAAGCAGACATAATGATATCTTTTGTCAGGGGAGGTAAGTTCTTCTTGTAGAACCTTAACCTCACCTTGCCCTTAAATCTCGTAGCTGTGCAGCTGGAATTGCTTGTTTAAGAGGAATGTTGATTTTATGGGCTCAAAGAGGGAAACTGCATCACATTTGATGGAAGTCTATTGGCCTCTTAACAAAGCTAATGCTTGCCCTGCTGGCTTAGCTTACGTAAGAACCACAAGGAAACTTCACTGAATTCTGTTTCTTTCAGATCATCGGGACAATTCTCCCTTTGATGGCCCTGGAGGAAATCTTGCTCATGCTTTTCAACCAGGCCCAGGTATTGGGGGGGATGCTCATTTTGATGAAGATGAAAGGTGGACCAACAATTTCAGAGGTAAGTCAATCAAATTTGCCTCTTTCAATTCTCCCCCCTCCCTTTCGTGTTTCATTGTAATATTGGTTGATTTAGTTGAAAGAATCATTCGTAGAAGTATATATTTTTCTATTACCACTCAGAAAATCAGTGATATATTTAGAAAAGTGAAAGATCTTTTCTGCCGGCTAACAACATCTTAACAGTGACAACTAGGCCACTCTAAAATTTTTATTAAGAAAATGTTGAAAACTTTGATGTTTTACTTGTGGGCATCAACATTAAATCCTTTTAATTAGAAGAAAACAGCAAAATTTAACAGTGGTCATAAACTTACGTGGAAATTAAAGAAAATGAAGGCTTTTTGTATTTTCCAAAATTTCCAGCAGTCAACATTTATCAGTTTTGTAAACAAGAAATATATTAAATGTTAGGCTGGGCGCAGTGCCTCATGCCTATAATCCCAGTGATTTGGGAGGCCGAGGCAGGAAGGTCACAAGGTCAGGAGTTCGAGACCAGTCTGACCAACATGGTAAAACCCCGTCTCTACTAAAAATATAAAAATTCGACAGTCATGGTGGCACATGCCTGTCATCTCAGCTATTCAGGAGGCTGAGGCAGGAGAATCACTTGAACTCAGGAGGAGGAGGTTGCAGTGAGCCGAGACTGCACCACTGCACTCTAGCCTGGGTGACAGAGCAAGAATCCATCTCAAAAAAAAAAGAAAAGAAAAGAAAAAGAAAAATATTTAAAGTTAATAGAACTTTATTGCTTCTCTGCAAAATAATACGTGTCATTTAATCATTGATAATATTGACTAATCCGTGGTGGGCTTTCAGTCAGCTGAATTTGTCTTTTAATTGTATCAGTGTAATCATAGAGTTTAGATTTTAACCTGTCTCTTCATTGTTAATAAACGCATGCCTTCTGCCTTCGGAAAAAAGATATACCATACACATATTTCAAAAAGTCACTGATAAAATAGGAGCATTCTTCCTTGTAGTTGTAAATTATTTTTTAGTTAAATGCCTCAAAACTGAATACATTTCAAATAATTACAAATGGATGTATTGGCCTTTTTAGAGTACAATTTATATCGTGTTGCGGCTCATGAACTCGGCCATTCTCTTGGACTCGCTCATTCTACTGATATTGGGGCTTTGATGTATCCCAGCTACACCTTCAGTGGTGATGTTCAGCTAGCTCAGGATGACATTGATGGCATCCAAGCCATATATGGTGAGTATGGAGAAAAGCATTACTGACAAGGGCCTGGTGGTCTTTATACCTATTTCAAATAAAACAGTCATTAGCGATATCCTTGAAGAAGCTGTCTTCATTGTTTATGTGGTTTTCTAACACTAGGCAAAACTAACTGCAGGTATTTTGTTTTCCTTAGGAGGTTCCCAAAATCCTGTCCAGCCCACCGGCCCACAAACCCCAAAAGTGTGTGACAGTAAGCTAACCTTTGATGCTATAACGACGATTCGGGGAGAAGTGATGTTCTTTAAAGACAGGTAAGATGTCAGCTCTTCTTTGTGATCTGCATTTGTAATAATAACAACATTCACTACTATGGTTAACGATTATGCTTCACATGTTACTTATTTCACGCTGATTTACATCTATAATTATATGGTAGCAACTGCATGCATTTGTACAACATAATGTACTTGTAACAACTTTGTTTTTCTACATGTATTAGGTTATCTGATCCTCAGAAAATAGAGTTGATTTAGAAAATCAGTATGTATGGTCTTGTTTTACAGATCAGCAAAGTAAGTCAGAGAGAAGGAAAGAGATCTTTTAGGGGCATAGAGCTCATTGGTAGCAGAGCAGTTATTGGTCTTCTGTCCCCTACTTAGGTCCCTTTTCATTATGCGACTCTTTATCATGATAAGTATCATAGGACTTTCTTAGGAGAAAGTGGTCCTTTCCATAGCAACGTCTCGCTGATAAGGGTTGCATAGCCATCCTTTAATTATCTCCCGTGCCAGCCTGGAAAAATGGCCCTCCCAAAGCCTATTTTCTTGAAGGGTCTCTGTTGCCCCCTGGAGGCCCAGAGAAGAAGAGATGGGACAGAGCCAATGCTGGGAAAGACTCCAAGAACTGATGTAATCCCTCCTGGGACAGATAGGGGTAACGTGGTGCTTCCCACTTCAGAGAAGAATCCCAGTACTTCCTCTGCAGCATGTGGACTCAAAAAGGTTGGGGTCATCTCACATGCAAGGAGGAGGCCTGCTGTCTGTACCATAGTGATTCCTAAAGGATCAGGCAAAATAACACACTCTTTTGGTGTATTATTGCACACTGCATTTGGTGAATGATGTAGTCCACAGAAAGATCAACACATAGAAATTCAGGGTGGTCTGAAAGACTGGTTCTCTGCAGCCTTTCAAGTGCTGTGGCACTGTTTTACTACTCTGTAGTCGCATCTCTCCTAGAATTCCGGGCACTGGCTCATAATTCTTTCTGCCCACTCTTTAGTTTTTAAGTGTAAAAGATAAGGCTGGAGGTAAACTATACGGGATGTGGTTCAATGCTGAGACAAGTTAAGAAAACAGATGGTTTTAAAGGAAATCTCTCAGTACAGCAGGACACACCTATCAAACCAAATAGTACTAGATGGAACGGGACCAATTTGAGAATTTGCCAGAATTGAAAGGACACAGAGATCATTTAAATGTCGCCACGTCGGGGAGACATGAAATGCTAGAGATAGAGATAGTAACTGATTTGCCTAAGGCATCACAGCCAGGCAGAGGCAGGATGGGACCTAGAAGTCAGGTTTCTGACAGCCAAAGCCATAGGCTTCCCTGTGGCCTGGAATCTGGAGCTCTTCTGTGTCAGCCCGCATGACAGTCCATGCTGTGCTGTTACCCTGGTCCCTATAAACTCTATAATCCACTTTGTGTAAGTACTACTAACCAAGGGACAACAAAGGGAGTGGCTGCCAGACCTCAGTTTAAAAATCAACCTTAGCCTCTTACCAGCTGGGTGGCCTGAGACACCTCCCTTAGTCTCCCTGACCTGATCTCAATTTCTCATCCTCAAATACTTTCTTGTAGTGTCCTTGTGATAAGGTCTGATGTAAGGACTGGGCCTGGTGTGTTGTAAGTAATCACTAAATATAGGATATTAGAGTCATGGTCCAGCTGGTAATGTGCACAGCCGATCCCTAATGGCTCACCAAAGCTGACTGTTAAATTTTGAAGAATTTTGCATGTTAACTGTGAACCATAGCCATTATTAAAAATTAAATTATAGGCCAGGTGCAGTGGCTCACACTTGTAATCGCAGCACTTTGGGAGGCCGAGGTGGGGGAATCATTTGAGGTCAGGAGTTCAAGACCAGCCTGGCCAACACGGTGAAACCCTGTCTCTATTAAAAGTACAAAAATTAGCTGGGCGTGTTGGCCTGCACCTGTAATCCCAGCTACTCAGGAGGCTGAGGCAGGAGAATCCTTGAACCTGGGAGGCAGAGGTTGCAGTGAGCCAAGATTATACCACGGCACTCCAGCCTGGGCAACAGAGTGAGACTCTGTCTCAAAAAAGTAAATAAATAAAAAATAAATAGATAAAACTTAAATTATATAAACAAAATTAAATTACATTAAAAGGTAATAAAAATAATTAAAACTCATCTCTTTGTCATAATTTTACTGCATTTTTCTACTTGTTTATGTTCTTAAAGTTACTTGTGCCTATTTTATTTGTATGCTGTACAACGGTGCTCCACTGAGACTCGTGAAATTCATCATAATGGGAGTATTTCAACCTAGTGAAATCAGCAAATGCTATAAACCAACCCTCCTTTGGGGAGCTGAATGTTAAACATTTACCGGCACACCTCTAGTGCCAGCAACAAGAAGGAGCTGGAGCTGGATGTCTGCCAGAGATTACCAGAAATTAGATGGAAACTTTTCTTTCTTTTTTTCTAATCAGATTCTACATGCGCACAAATCCCTTCTACCAGGAAGTTGAGCTCAATTTCATCTCTGTTTTCTGGCCACAACTGCCAAAAGGGCTTCAAGCTGCTTACGAATTTGCCGACAGAGATGAAGTCCGGTTTTTCAAAGGTAATCCTTCTAATTATTTTTCACTGTTTTAATAAATCAATTTTTTATTCCCTTTGGGGCTGAGATATAAGGGTACTAGCTACATTCTCTCCAGGGACTTTTGAAAATCTCAGCTCACCAACCAAATCAATGGAAGTCCATCAACTTAACTAAACAGTGCATAGTGCATTTTGGAGTCATTTTAAACAAAAGGCAAATGACTGGAGAAAGAATGTTCTGGCCTTTTTAATGAATCTAGATTTACAAAAATGTTTTCTGCACGAACTACGTATTTAAAACCCCCTTCATATTCCTGGGAATACTCAAAGTAAAAATCGAGACTTGGGCCAATCCTACAGAGGATGGAATAGAAAGATTTTGTTGGTATGATTTCCTAGACTCTATTTCAATACAAACTACCCTCTTGAGAAGGGGAGAGGCTCCCAGTAGGCAGTTAAGATAGGGGATGCCACAGCCCTGCTGTAAGAGTGTGGTCCTCAGACCAGCAGCATTGGCATCACCTGACAGTCTGTTACAAATTCAGAATCTCAGGTCCTGCTTCAGATCTTCTTTGATAGAATCTGAATTTTAACAAATTTTGTGGGCAATTCATATGCACATCAAATTATGAGAAGTTCTGAATACTGTGAATTGATTGGGAGAAACTTCTTTGATTCTGTCAGAATGAAACACAATCCAATGATCAGCTCCTGGACTTTGAAGACACTGTGTCATGCACAAGTATTTTTACAAACATGTGTTTAGCATAGTACAATGAGTAAGACATTTGACTCAGCCATATACTCAAGGCAAAGAATTAAATGCAGGTCAGGTGGGCCAAACGCTTTGAAACAGAATTTCTAGCCTTTAAATTATGAAATTAAAGGGATGTTAGAGACAGAAAGTTTCACATTCCTCTTTCATGAGGGGTAAATAGCACGTGTGTACAATAAGAGAAATCTTGGCTTTAGTATATGAGACCAGCTTTATGTGATGAGGGGCTTACTGAGTATAAACACGGAAACTGGACACAGCATTAATTCAAGTATTTGGAACTGTCTTCTAGCCAAATGCAGTGATTTGAATTCAGGATTGCAAATCCTTATAGGTTGTGAGTCACTACAGCACTCTTCCCTTTATTATACAAATTGTTTGAACTTCCACAGTCCATGAGCAAACCTGGAGAAATGAAGTTTCTATCACCAAGGTGGCATAATTAACTCTTTAGTCATTTGAACATCTGACTTTTGAAAGAAGCCCCCAACCCCATAAATGAGTCATTCTTAAAGCTTGCTGCAGATTAGAATCAACTAAGAAGCTTCAAAAGATAGACACATTTAATTGGTCTGGGATAGGGTCCTGGCATCCGTATTTTCAAAAATCTCCCTAGATGATTCTAATCTGCAGCCAGGGCACTGCACTAGCATGTGAAACTAAGAACTTACCTAGAAATTAACTTACTGCCTAGTGAAGTCTTAGGCAAGTGTTTTCATCACTGTTTCTTGATTGGCAGGGAATAAGTACTGGGCTGTTCAGGGGCAGAATGTGCTACCCGGATACCCCAAGGACATCTATAGCTCCTTTGGCTTCCCTAGAACTGTGAAGCATATCGATGCTGCTCTTTCTGAGGAAAACACTGGAAAAACCTACTTCTTTGTTGCTAATAAATGCTGGAGGTAAGTTTAAGTGCGGAGAATGTTAGGGCCTCAGTTCTTTCTACATAAAAAGTTCTAGAACACCTCATTTCAAAGTGAGTCTCAAACTGCCTTGGCCAGCATCCTTTTCTGCAAATGGCTGGTGCCAATCTATCATCTATTTAGTCTGTTGACCAATAGTCATCACACAATGCCTGTACTGGGAATCCAGAGAATGTAGGGGGATGAATTTTAAAAGGATGTAGAATTGAGGGCATTCATCTTAACAGAGCTTCTTTGGCCAAAAGTTACTTATCTTCCATAGTATGTTACCTCAATAGGACATAGCATAGAACCTACTGGAGAATTCGATGTTGGATTTCAGAGGGGCCTTAAAGGCCTTTTAGTTCACCCAACATTCCACCTTACCCCATCTACTCCCCATTTCACGAATGATCTATAAAATGAAATATTCTGGTTAAATTCCTCATGGTGTATTTTCTGTAATGATTTTGAGAGTGTACATGTTTAGCAAAAGGTCTGACACTCTTAACTCTTTTCTGACCAGGTATGATGAATATAAACGATCTATGGACCCAGGTTATCCCAAAATGATAGCACATGACTTTCCTGGAATTGGCAACAAAGTTGATGCAGTTTTCATGAAAGATGGTAAGCAAATATGCATGTATTTCCTCCATTTCATTGCCATAGCAATAGCATCATCATTGTTAGTTGGAACAACAAATGCCAAAAAGATCTGCACTCGCAAATGAATTGGTTTCTCAAGAATTCAAGTTAAACCTAGAAACTACTTGTATAATGTAGTAAGTCTCTTTTGTTTTGTTTCTAGGATTTTTCTATTTCTTCCATGGAACAAGGCAATACAAATTTGATCCTAAAACGAAGAGAATTTTGACTCTCCAGAAAGCTAATAGCTGGTTCAACTGCAGAAAAAATTGAACCCTACTAATTTGAATGGAAAATACATTATGTGAGTCCAAAGGAGGTGTTTTCCTGAAGAACTGTCTATTTTTTCCACTCATTTTTAACTTCTAGAATCACTGATACACAGAATATAATCTTATTTATATATCATTTTGCATATTTTTTTACAATTTAGAATGTAGCCCTTTTTGTACTGATATAATTTAGTTCCACAAATGGTGGGCACGAAAAGTCAAGTTCGTGGCTTATGGATTCATATAGGCCAGAGTTGCAAAGATCTTTTCCAGAGTATACAACTCTGACCTTGATCCCAGAGAGCAGCTTCAGTGACAAACATATCTTTTCAAGACAGAAAGAGACAGGAGACATGAGTCTTCACTGGAGGAAAAGCAGCTCAAGAACACATGTGCAGTCACTAGTGTCACCCTGGATAGGCAAGGGATAACTCTTCTTACACAAAATAAAGAGTTTTATGTTTGAAATAAAGTCAACCTTGTTTCTACTGTTTTGTATACTTTCTATGATATTTATTAGTTATTTTCTGATGACACAGTCACACTTACAGAGACTGCTTTTCAAATTTGAAATGGGAAGTAGACAATATAAAAAAAAATTCATGTGGGAAATTAGGATATACAAAAATCTCAAATATTCTCTATTCACATGGAATTTATACTACATAAACTGGGGTGAGGGAGGGGAATCCGTTTCCCTTGCCCCATGTATGGATTCCAAAAGCGGTTTTAGATAAAATCAGTGACATCATGGTAGAGCATTCTAGGCGTATGTCATTTTCTCTCTTCTGAACATATGGGAGGGTTCCATTTTCCCACAGTCCAACTGCTTGCAGAGTTGGGTGGTGGGCAGTGGGGCATCTGACTACTTCTAACCAGTGGGTTGAGTGAAGAAGTGAAAAACATCATTTTCAGACTGGAACATTTAATTGCTGGTGGAAATTTCTCTAGTAGTCTACTCCTTCTGTCCTTCTGTGGTGGTTGTAGAAGTACATCATGAGAGAGTTGCCACAAGACAGAACAAGCTGAATTGCTGGAGATAACTGCTTTAAATAGTTACACAAACCTCAGTAGACTTTGCTTAAGTAGGAAATCAAATTTTAGGCTGGCCATGGTGGTTCACACCTATAATCCTAGTATTTTGAGTGGCTGAGATAGGAGGATTGCTTGAGCCTAGGAGTTCGAGACCAGCCTGGGCAACATAGTAAGGCTCCACCTCTACAAAAGAAATTTTGAAAACAGCTGGGTATAGTGGTACACACCTGTAGTCCCAGCTACTCAGAGGGCTGAGATGGGAGGATCACTTGAGCCCAGGAGTTGGAGACTGCAGTGAGTCATAATCCCACCACTGTATTAGTCCGTTCTGACGTTGCTATACAGAATTACCTCAGACTGGGTAATTTATAAAGAAAATAAGTTTAATTGGCTCATGATTTCACATGCTGTACAGGGAGCATGGCTGGGGAGGCCTCAGGAAGCATAATCATGACAGAAGGTGAAAGAGAAGCCGGCATGTCCTACATGGCTGGAGCAAGAGGAAGACAGAGAGCAGGGGGAAGTGCTACACACTTTCAAACAACCAGATCTTGTGAGAACTCACTCACTATCACAAGAACAGCAAAGCGGAAATCCACTCCCATGATTCAGTTACCTCCCACCAGGTCCCTCCTCCAACACTGAGGAATTACCATTCCGCACAAGATTTGCATAGGGACACAGAGACAAACCATATCACCGCTGCACTCCAGCCTGGTCTACAGAGTGAGATTCTGTCTCTAAATATATGTACAACTTTTATTTGCTAATATAATCTACTGCAGAGTGAGATTCTGTCTCTAAACATATATACAACTTTTATTTGCTAATATATTATAATGTTATACTAATAATATTATTTGCTAAGTATAATATAAAATATAAGATTTTATATTTGGAAGTGATTGTCAAGATAATCACTAGTTTATGATGACTAATTTGGGAGGAAAGTTTATGTACACAGGAGTCTTGCAAGTAGCTTTACATAGGCAGAAGCAAGCTCTACAAAGGTAGAAGTAGTACCTCCCTCTTGCCAGAGGAGCAGAATCTACGCTTGCATGGAGAATTGATAAGGACCTCATTTGAGACAAAAACCTCACAAGATAATACTTGCCCTCCTCCCAAATTGCTCTTGCCTCTGCTCATTATTTTCAGCAAATGACTAAGATCAGGTCTCAGTATAGCTCAGATCCTAGTCATGGTAGGAAATAGGTTACTAACCAAAAGACTTATTGGACCTGGGCATTAAGTATCATCAAAAATCAAAGAAACACATATGGGAGTAAATCTGAAAGGCATTGGATTAAGTTGGGGGATATAAGGCTGGAGAGGGAAGAATTTATTGACATAGATACACACATTCTTGACTTGGGATACAATTTTCTAGAAAGGAAAACAGGAGCTTGTCTAATACTCTGCTGACATGGATTCTCAAATCTTGGACACAATGATGTCCTATGGTATATGTGGTGGAGATGCCAGAATTTCTGTGGCATGATTTTGAGGAAGAAGGCAGAAGGCACAGAGAGATTTGAACCTTAAAATGAATCTATTACATGAGAGTGAAGAACCCACCAGCGTATTCTGTTGCCTGGGAAGGCCCAGAGGGCACGCCTTTCATTGGCTTTCATTGAAGCCATAAGGACCACACTAGTGAGGGTACACACTGGTGTCTGAGAGATATCTGGTGGTAGCTGTTCTCTGTGGGGTGGGTTAAGAGTATGAGGTGTTTCTGGGGAATTGGCCTCTCTAGTATCATTAAAGATGATGGGATAGCAGAATGGAAAAAGTGCATACATACAGATGTATACATGTATACATGTACATACATACACATCCATATCCATATACATATATATACATATGTATGTATATATGCATATGTAAATATCTCCATTTATATACATACATATACTATATATACATATACATATGTATATATGAATCATACTTGTCATATCATATGTATGTACAAATAATACAAAACCCATGCCTAATATGTATAGGTATCATGTGTATACACAAATCATACAAAATATACATATATGTATGTGAATATGTGCGTGTGTGTGTATATATATGTATGTGTATGTATGGAGAGAGAAATCCTCCTTCAGGGGGACGTAGTCTCTCTCTCTCTCTCTCTCTCACACACACACACACACACACACACCTTAGTAACTGTGATGCCACTATATACCAAGGATCACATATATCTTTTAAATTATCCTCATAAAGGGACATAAGGCCATCCACCAGGGTAACTGTGCACTGGGGAAGAACAGTACTCAGATTTTGCAAGGACAGTTGGATACCAGATCTGAACTGACCTGGTATCACAGGTCCCAAAATGGTATAATGGCCTTCCAGTTTAGAAAGGAGGCATATGAGGGAAAGTGATAAATAGAGTTCTGACTCAAGGTCATCTCACAGTGGGCCCAATGGGCCCACAGACCATCTTGTGGTTGTTCCCTGACGCCTGGAACAAGATCTTTATGGTAGGAAGCACCAACTAGAAGCCCCTGAAACTGCTCCTCCTGAACTCTGGCCAAAATAGTAAACCAAAAGCAGCAAAACACCAATGTCACATCCTGGGAGGATTGCACAGACTGGTTACACCATCAGAGATTTAAAAGCAACAAGGAGGGTAATCCTCTCACAACCTCATTCAATGAATCATTGGAGCCCTTGCATACACCAAATACATCATGATGGTGGACTTACCTAGTTGGTAACTACCTGGCAGATGACTTACCTAGAGGGTAATTACCATTACAGCTACTATTTCAGACAGTATTTATTTACTAGAGCAAATTAACACAGCCTCAAAAACATGATACAGGGTGATTCAAGAGGAGTGTTTAGAGATTTCCCCTATTGTCTTTGAGCCCAGAAATGCACTAGAAAGTAGGGGTTTGGCTTGTTTGGGTTTTGTTTGGCTTTAGCCTTCCAGTTTGAATCCTTTTGGAGAATTTAACCCCAAACACCAGTCTAAGGGGAAGTTGTAGCTTTTTTCCAGACGTATCCCATGTGTCTTAAGGAGGAAGTGTTCTGGCCAATGAATTGCAGTGCAAAGCTGCAAGATCTGCTCTGCCACTCAACTCTGTGTGATCTTGACCATTCTGAATCTTCATTTCCTTTCTGTGGTAAAGGGAAAATAATACTAACTTCCAGGTTTGTCGTAAAAATAGAAGAGATTAGATCACCTAGCACAGTGCCTGTCATGTTGAAAATATTCAACAAATGGTAATTTCCCTTTTCCTTCGCATATTCCCCTAAAGCCAGAAATTTTCTTCAGTGCTTCTTTCCTCCCCAACGAGGCTCTTCCCACCAGAAAAGTCCACTGCACCAAGGAATCAACCTAACACATTGTTAACTGTATTTCCTACACATTGGAAATACAGTAACCACATTCATTTGGGATTATTTTATGTGTTTAGGTATTGTTAAAATACTAAGGGCCATTATAGGACACAACATAAAATTATGTTTTCTAATCTTCACAACACTGAAGTCATGAATCTGAGGTCTGTCTAACCCCTACTTTGATACTTTGCCTCCTTCGATTGATAGTATTTTCTATAGCAAGCATAAGTGACCTGCAATGTTTGGCTAAACTATCAGAATAGAGAAAAAATGAACAAAAATCGAACAATAAACTGTGTTCCCATTGTAAAGCAGTCAAATTGGAACTAAAAGTGTGGGCAAGAGGTGAACTTTTCACTAGTTATAAGTCTGTGTAAAAACCAGTAATTTCCAACAAAAGAAGAAGTTGCAAAATACTGAAGTCAGCGTCACACCACAGTTGACCCAGCATTATATGTGTATGTGTACAACCTTAAAATCAGAGGTATTTGGGTGTTGAAAATTAATAGCTAACCGGTTTTCCCAAGAGTTAGATAAACTGGAAGTGAAAAGCCATTACGCATTTCTCAGTCAGTTACTGAAATTGCAATGGATTGTAGACCTGCGTTCTGTCTAGATCATATCCGTGCAGCACAGCCCAAGAGGAGCTGCAAGTGACAGAACAGGTAAACATAGATCGAATGAAGCAGCTGTATTAGCAGGATGATCAGAGAGTTGGGAGAAAAGAACAGAAGCTAAGGAGATAAATTGAAGGCATGTTCAGGGGTGAGTTCAAGAATGAGAGATAAAGTGTCAAGACATAAAAGTAAAAAAGTTGGGGAAGAGCCAAAGTCCAAGCCAAGAGATTGTTTTAAAACTTTTATTATTGCTATTATTTTAAACATATTTGGGGAGTACAAGTGCAGTTTTGTTACAGGGATATTTTGCATAGTGGTAAAGTCTGAGCTTTTAGTGCAACCATCACTGGAATAGAAGACATTGTGCCCCCATTAGATAATTTCTCATCCCTCTCTTCCCTCCCACACTCCCACCCTCCCAAGTGTCCAGTGTGTATTATTCCGCACAGTATATCCATGCGTACACATCATTTAGCTTCCACTTGTGAATCAGAACATGTGGTATTTGACTTTCTGTTTCTAAATTATTTCACATAAATAATGGCCTTCACTTCCATCCATGTTACTGCTAAAGACATTATGTCATTCTTTTTTATGGCTGCATAGTATTCCGAACAGCATGGGAATTTCTCAAAGACCAAAAAAATAGAACTACCATTCAACCCAGCAATCCCACTACTGTGGGATATCTACCCAAAGGAAAAGAAACCGTTATGTTGAAAGATACCTGCACTCATATGTTTATCACAGCACTATTCACAATAGCAAAGATATGGAATGAAGCCAAGAGGTTTCTGATAAATGTCCAAGTTGTAGTCTTGAAGATTTTTTCTGGCAGTTCTGAATAATCTCTTCCCACTTGTTAGCTTTTGATCGTGAGCTTTTTATTCAATTTTTCTAATCTCAACTTTGTTGGATTGCTCTGAAGTTTAAAAATAACTCACATTTAAGAACTCGCATACAGTGGAACCTCAATACCAAGGGTTTCACCTTTCTTTAAGTATGAGCTGTGTATGCTTCCTTGCCTGACCCTATACATACTTCAGCAGGTTTAACAAGTAATTAATTATTTAAAGACAAACATAGGACTCATCTGCTCCAGGTCATTAATTTCTTCCAGGTGTCATGGTTTAATGCAGGACAAGTTTACATACTAACATCGTTTCTGTGAGGCACGTGCTACCCTATAGGCTCCCAATTATAGTTGTAGCTATTACTACAGTGTAAACTTTGACTGTATCATTACCACATAATAAAATCCATTAACAGGATGTGTCAACACTAATAAAGTTATGACTCAAGCGAAAATGGGCATCTCACAACTTGTCAAATCAGTGCCTAGGGGCATTGTCATAGATTTGTCGGGCCAACAAGCTTTGTCTGTTAAAGGTGTTGGAGTGAAATAAAAAGAGATTTGTTCCCCAGCATAAAGTATACATATTAACCCTGTGAGTGTGGTTACATCCACTCCATTTTACAGATGACAAAATAATGGCCTGAATTAATTATACACAGTCATGTGTGACTTAACAATGGGGGCGCATTCAAAGAAACAGGTCCTCAGGCAATTTCTCCATTGTGCAAACACCATGGATTAAACTTACACAAACCTCTATGGTACAGCCTACTACATGCCTAGATTCTATGGTATAGCCTTTTAAAAATTTTTTGGGGAAAGTGATCCTCCCATCTCAGCCTTCCAAGTAGCTGAGAGTAGAGGTGTCAGCCATCATGCCCAGCAAGCCTATTACTCCTAGGCTACAAACCTATACAGCATGAAATTCAACTGAATACTGGAGGCAATTGTAACATAATAATAAGTGTTAGTGTATCTACACATATTTTAACATAGATAAATACAATAAAAAGATGGTATTAAAGATAAAAAATGGTACAACTATATAGGGCACTAACCATGAATGAAGCTTGCCAAACTGGAAGTTGCTCTGAGTGAGTCAGTGAATGAGTGGTGAGTGAATCTGTACACTATGTAGACTTTATGAACATTGTATACCTAGACTACACTAAATTTATAAAAACATTTTTCTTTCTTCAATATAAATTAATCTTAGCTTACTGTAACATTTTTACTTTATAAACTTTTTAATTTTAACAAACTTTTTGACTCTTTTGTAATAACACTTATGTTAAAACACAAACATTTCAGAGGTGCAAAAATATTTTTTCTCAGTATCCTTATTCTATAAGCTTTTTACTATCGTTAATTTTTTTTATTTTTTAAACTTTTTTGTTAAGAATGAAGACACAAAACACACATCAGCCCTGGCCTACACAGGATCAGGATCATCAATATCACTGTTTTCCACTTTCACATCATGTGCCACTAGAAGATCTTTCAGGGCAGTAACACTGATGCAGCTGTCATCTCCTGTGGTAACGATGCCCGTATAGGGTGCTAACCATGGAATACCTTCTGAAGGACCTGCCTGAAGCTGTTTTACGGGTAATTTAAAAAAAAAAAAAAGAAAAAGAAGTACACTCTAAAATAAATGACAAAATGTATAGTAAATGAATAAACAGTCATTTATTACTATTATCAAGAATTATGTACTGTACACAATTGCATGTGCTAGACTTTTATATGGCAGCACAGTAGGCTTGTTTATACCAGCATCATCACAAACTCATGGGTAATACCTTGTACTCTGACATTATGATGGCTACAATGACAATAGCTGATGGGTGCTTATCAGCTCTGTATTAGTTTATTTTTGCACTTCTATCAAAAATACCTGAGACTGGGTAACTTATAAAGAAAAGAGGTTTAATTAGCTCACGGTTCTGCAGGCTGTATAGGAACTATGGTGGCACCTGCTTCTGGGGGGCCTCAGGAAACTTACAATCATGGTGGAAGGCAAAAGAGGAGCCTGCAGTTTACATGGCCAGAGCAGGAGGAAGAAAGAAAAGGGGGAGGTGCTACACACTTTTAAACAACTAGATCTCATGATAACACACTCACTCACTATCACAAGAACAGAACCGAAGGGATGGTGCTAAATGGGCATGAGAAATCCGCCCCCATGATCCAATCACCTCCCACCAGGCTTCACCTCCAACACCGGGGATGACCATTCGACTTGGGATTTGGGCACGGACACAGATCCAAACCATATCAAGCTCCATTATAATCATATGGAACCACCATCATATATATGTGGTCCATTGTTGACTGAAACATTATGCAGTGCCTGACTGTTCTTGCTCAATGTCCAGCTGACTTCATTTGAGTCTGGTTATCTGTCCTTCTCCCTCTGATATTCAAGCCGATGTGCCCACACTGTAGAGCAAACTCTTTGGCAACAGTAAGCCACAAGTTGACTTGGCTGGCTCAGTGTATATCCCAGTTTCTCCCCAACTCTGGCTTGGAAGTCTCAGAGCCTCTTGGTTCCTGGAAGTCCCACCTGTCCAGGTTACCCTAAATAGGGTGTGGATGGTGGGTGATACTGAAAAGATCATTCCTGCACACTTATTATTTTACTCTCTCATCACTTTGCAATTATATACTTCAGACATGGTAGAATTAATTTATCTTTAGCAAGAAAAAAATATAGTTCTTTACTACAAGAATTTCAGGGTTCTTTATACTAACAGGTTAATTTGACAAAACAGTTATTGCAGACTTACTGTGTTACTGTGTAAAAAGCACTTTATTTGACCGAGAAAACAAGAAAGAAAATACTATTCGTGGGCAGGGGTAGATCATTAGACATGTGAAAGAAATGGAGGATTTGAAATCTTTTCCCATTACAGATCTCAATCCATCTCCTCCTTTGTACCTTAAGAGGAGAAAGAAAGGATGAAAAGAATTTTTTAAAGCAAAGAAGAGGAGGAAGGTAGAAGGACCATTTTGGTCTAACGTGCAATTTAATTTTTTCCATTTAACAAGTTTTATGGAGCAGTTACTTTGAACATAATTATACACTGGGAAATGGAGAATGAGTGAACACCAAAGGTTCACTCTTCGGATTCTTTTCTCTACATGCTCCATGTCCTTCTCACAATACCCCTACTCCATGGCCAATAAATCCATCCGAAAATCAGTAACAGCTGTTGTAAACAAGAACTCAAGAAGTGAAATATTTGTTTTAATATCTTTGTAGATAGCAGTTCCCACAGTTAGACCACAACTATATTTGGAATTTGTTTCCATTGACCTACTTAATTCTTACCTGCTTATATTTAAGCTTAAAACATAGTCTTATTAAAAGAAAATTGCACTGATTTTAAAATGTCTAAACATTTGGCATTTTACCAACCTTATCAGTTCTCTTTAGGTAAATACACAGACATGAATTACCTAGTCAATTCTTTCTTGTCTTTACAAACACAGAAATCATTTCCTGGGGATTAATCATTCTTTCGAGTTTAGAAGGTTGAAGGAAAATACCAATGTAGGCTGTATCACCATTACATTAAAAGTTTGTGAGCATTCAGACTTAAAAAACATATGCATGAATCATGCTGTTGGTGACCTAAGCATTGTCTCTGTATAAAAGAAAGGACACTAGGGGGTAGAGCTAGACGCCCAGTAGACAGAGAAGATAAGGACAGTGAGAATGATGCATCTTGCATTCCTCGTGCTGTTGTGTCTGCCAGTCTGCTCTGCCTATCCTCTGAGTGGGGCAGCAAAACAGGAGGACTCCAACAGGGATCTTGCCCAGGTAATTAATGGTGGCATCTAATGCAGCTACTGGCCAGCCCAGTGTGTCTACTTCGCCTTCCAACACAAAGCAGGATGATTAGACTAGAGATCACTTTGTTAGAAAACTGTAGCACCAGAGAACAATTAGCAGGCTGGAGGTGGAAATTATTTTTAAGTTAACAGAGAAGAAAAGAAAGTTTCAGAAAGGGCATATAATTACTCAAGGTTACAATAAAATAGTAGCAGTATATTTGTGGCTAAGTGAAAAGAACACATGGAGAATATATGAAACTCCTCTGGCTTTAGAATTTCTTTAGTTAAAATTATTGGGGAGGGGGAGCATGCTAAGTCTGATCTTTAAATCACAACAGGTAACAGTTTTTACATTTTTACTTGTCATATTTGGACAAAAGAGTTTACTGCACTTCAGTCTTAAACCAAGTCTATAATAACAATGTAAGTGGAAAAGGTTAGTATTCTAACTTTTCACAAAACTATGTTAAAAGAGGGTTTCTTTAAAAACAAACAAAAGTAATGCTAGACCTGAATTTCCAATCCCAAATTCCTTACTTGACTAGCAAACTAACACTGCAATAAAATTTAAAAATTTGTATGAAATGGGGAGTCTTAATGAAAAAAATCAAATTAGATGTGTGATCGACTTTTGTTTTAAGAAACTAGAGGAAAATTAAGATGCATTATAAAAGTTGGGTAAGTGATGGAAAATCGTAAAAAATGACTTAAAAATTATACTCATTTATTCCATTAGCAATACCTAGAAAACTACTACAACCTCAAAACAGATGTGAAACAGTTTAGAAGAAAGGAGAGTAATCTCATTGTTAAAAAAATCCAACAAATGCAGAAGTTCCTTGGGTTGGCAGCAACAGGGAAGCTGGACTCTGACACTCTGGAGGTGATGCGCAAGCCCAGGTGTGGAGTTCCTGACGTTGGTCACTTCCACACCTTTCCTGGCATCCCGAAGTGGAGGAAAACCCACCTTACATACAGGTAATGGTTCAGAGTAGTTTTCACATAATATTGAAACTTTATAAGTTACTTGTCATATTTGGATAAGTAACACAAAGTTTTCTTTAACAATTTTTCATAATGGCAGGAGAAAATAATATCCTTTTCAATTTTTCTCCTCCAGGATTGTGAATTATACACCAGATTTGCCAAAAGATGCTGTTGATTCTGCCATTGAGAAAGCTGTGAAAGTCTGGGAAGAGGTGACTCCACTCACTTTCTCCAGGCTGTATGAAGGAGAGGCTGATATAATGATCTCTTTTGCAGTTAAAGGTAATCAAATAAAGCATCCATTTATCTGGTGTATTAATCTGTTTAGACTGCTAGAGCCAGATACCTTGGACTGTGTAATTTATAAACAACAGAAACTTATTGCTCACAATCCTGGAGGCTGGGAAGTCCAAGATTAAGGTGTCAGCAGATTTGGTGTCTGATGAGAACCTATCCTTCATAGATGGTACCTTCTGTGTCCTCACACAATAGAAAGGGCCAGGAGGTTCCCTCAAGCCTCTTTCATAAAAGCACTAATCTCATTCATGAGGGCAGAGCACCTATGACCTAATCACTTCCTAAAGACCTAACCTCTTAATACTATATCACAGTGAATATGGAGTTTCAACATATGAATTTGCAGTAGACACCAGCATTCAGACTATAGCATCTACTGTTGTTTTATTGGAACACGGTAAAAATAAATTCTGAACCCTTATATTTCCATTAATTTTTTTCCCCTATCAGAACATGGAGACTTTTACTCTTTTGATGGCTCAGGACACAGCTTGGCTCATGCCTATCCACCTGGACCTGGGCTTTATGGAGATATCCACTTTGATGATGATGAAAACTGGACAGAAGATGCATCAGGTGGGTTGTAAACCTCTCAGAAACATTTCAGGAATAATGTCTAATCCTACCCAAAAATAATTGGATTATCTAGAATGAGAAATAAATGGAATATACTAGTAACTGAATTTTTTATTGCCTGAGCTTTAAACAGAAGTACTGTTTGTTTCAATCATTATTGAAGAATTTTATAAAATGTCTGTATTTTCATGTTTGCCCCCACCAAGTACAATATTGTAAAAGCCATTCAGACTTATCTCCACAACTCAGGATCTTGTAGGGCTTTGAGGATCAGCATAATTAATGTTTTTCATCACCTTAATGGCAAATGATTAGGGTAGAATGAATTCCATTAAATCAGTTTCAATCCTAAAATTTGCCCTTAAGTTTTCTTTCTTTCTTCTCATTGGCCTCCTTTTTGCTTAAAAGTAGAGATCAGGAGAAAATGCCAGGAACTGACAAAAACACTGTTAGATCATCTTTTTAAATAAACATGTCACTATCTCTAGCTTAGATGGGGTTTTTTCCCCCCTAAATGGGCTTTGAAACACTTTACATCTAAACATAATGACAAAAATTAACTGTATGCTATTTAATTTTTAAAATGGCTTCTAAAGTTTAGAAATACACTGTTGAAACAATCACTATTTCTGAGAGTGCCTGGGATTTTTAATGTAAATGCAAAGAACATCTTTCCTGAGTACAAGACTCAGGAGGCTGAGGCACGAGAATCGCTTGAACCCGGGAGATGGAGGCTGCAGTGAGCCGAGATTGCACCACTGTACTCCAACCTGGGCAACTCTGTCTCACAAGACTGAAATCTGTGTTGCAGGAAATGATTGCCTTTTATTTGAACAATTGTTCTTTTCTGCACAATTCTTGGAGTTTGGTCAAATATCTACTACTAAATTCAATAAAACTCTTTTTATAATATTTTTTTAAAAGCTGAATCTAGCTGTGCTTGTGCTGCAGAAAACTGTTATTGGGCATGTTTCTGTTTTAAACTAAAGATTGTACACATCCAATGGCACTTATTACTGGGAAGATTTTTGACAATCAAAAATTATTTTATTATGGCTGAGCACCGGTGGCTAATGCCTGTAATCCCAGCATTTTGGGAGGCCAAGGTGAGTGAATCACTTGAGGCCAGGAGTTCGAGACTAGCCTAGCCAACATGGTGAAACCCTATCTCTAAAATATAAAAATTAGCTGGGTATAGTGGTACGTGCCTGTAATCTCAGCTACTCAGGAGGCTGAGGCATGAGAATTGCTTGAACCCGTACTCCAGCCTGGGCAACAGAGTGAGATCCTGTCTCAAAAAAGTTACTTGAGTATGATGAAGAGGAGGAAGAGCAAATCAGACTAAACTCCACAAGAAATAACTACAGTCTTGTGGCCTAAAAGTTTGGGGAGCAACATAAATGTTATATGATTAATTTTAACCGAGGTTGCAACTGGCACATGTTCCTAAATTTGAACAATGACTTTTTACTTTTAGACAACGAAGAGTTATATTTATTGACATGGATATTAGTCTTGTCCTTTCAAAAAAAAAATCTTTGGAAATAATGCTTCTCATTTGTCAATATAGGAAAAGTGTCTTAGTTTTCCTGACCAAGGAGGGATCTAGGGAGCGATACGGTGAAAAACTGTCTTATATATTGACTTAAAGTCAACCTTGAAAAACACATTAATTTCTATAAAGTATGGAATATGCCAATCAATGAACCAATCCACAAATACTGAAAAGACCATGTGGTGTCAAGGATGGCCTGCACAGCTGGTATATGTTCTGTATGTGTATTTACGGAATAAATAGCTGGTGGATTCTGAACATTTATGGTTGTCATACAGGCACCAATTTATTCCTCGTTGCTGCTCATGAACTTGGCCACTCCCTGGGGCTCTTTCACTCAGCCAACACTGAAGCTTTGATGTACCCACTCTACAACTCATTCACAGAGCTGACCCGGTTCCGCCTTTCACAAGATGATGTGAATGGCATTCAGTCTCTCTATGGTGAGTGACGCTGGAAAAATTAGGCATTGTAGCTCTGCAATGACAGTCCTCAAGAAAGCTTTCCAATGCTACCTAAAGTATTTCTGATTTAGCTTGAAGCACTTTGAGAATGTTTGAAAGGCATACAAATTGACAGATGCATCACATTTTTTAAATGTTTGCATCCCCAAATCTGTCTCCTTTAGGACCTCCCCCTGCCTCTACTGAGGAACCCCTGGTGCCCACGAAATCCGTCCCTTCAGGATCTAGGACGCCAGCCAAGTGCGACCCTGCTTTGTCCTTCGATGCCATCAGCACTCTGAGGGGAGAATATCTGTTCTTTAAAGACAGGTCAGACCAGAAAATTATATTTTTCTGTCTATTCTTTTGATGTACAGTGCTTAGAAAGGAAAACAGAAATTTGATAGAGGTTTTCTTAAAAAAACTTTTATTTTAGGTTCAGGGCTACATGTGCAGGTTTGTTATATAGGTAAATTCGTGTCATGGGGGTTTGTTGTACAGAAAATTTTGTCATCCCAGTGCTAAACCTAGTACCCGGTAGTTACTTTTTCTGCTTGACAGAGATTTTTTTAAATACAAAATTTTCTCTATATTTTAAAATCATTCAGATCTAGTTCTTGTTGAATTTTTAACATCCTGTTAGAATTGTCCAGGTCATTTTTTACACTTACAAGGGATGATTCTAGACTGTAAGCTTGATTAAGGCAGGGAGTTATATCTGTTTTGTTCATTTTTTTAAATATAAATAAATCATGGAACTTCTTCAGAAAGCACTGGTGAATCCTTAGAAACAGGGTGATATCTTTCCCTTTGCTAAAAATTGCTACTACTTAAATTAATTACTTTTGGAAAAAAGTGATATATGCTTATGGCACAATATTTAGACACTGCCAAAAGATACCGAGTTAAAAAATCTCTCTCTAGTCTTTGGTCTACAGTCCCCCAGCTCCCTTCACATGTGTAACCACTGCTACCAATTTCCTTTAACTCTTTACAGAAATGTTCTATTCATATACAAGCATCAATACGCACATAATATTTTTTAAAATGTTAGGACATAATATACACACTGTTTATGGACTTTCAGAGTGGAACCAAGCTAAATAATTTTATTGGAACCAGTCACAAGTCCTGCCATCAACTTTATTACCCTGGAATCACCTGCAGGAGGATGGTTTAATATAGACTTCTATGAATGCGTGAATTAGCATGGATTTTTTTTAAAAAGAATACTTTTTTCCACATAGCTAAAGGAGAAAGACAATTGCAAGTAATTTTATGTATTACAGATATTTTTGGCGAAGATCCCACTGGAACTCTGAACCTGAATTTCATTTGATTTCCACATTTTGGCCCTCTCTCCCGTCATGCTTGGATGCTGCATATGAAGTTAATAGCAGGGATACTGTTTTTATTTTTAAAGGTGAGTACTATATAAGAATTTTCAACTTGCTGGAATAAATCCTATTGTGAAAATTTTATCGACATGAGTTTTCTCCATTATATTAAAGTTTAGATTACTGCATGACCTTGTGCTAACACTTAAATAAAATTTGTACAAAGAACATTATAAACTTTATTTTAGAGACCTCTTAAGTGAATAGGTGGTATTCCATATTCATGGATAAAAAACGCAATATAGTAAAAATGTCAATTTATCTATAGATACAAGACGTTTTCATTTCAAATGCCAAAAGATTTTTCATGGAACTTGACAAATTAGTTTTACAATTTATACGGCAGCAAAGACCAAGCATAGCCAGGATGCTCCTGGTGAACCCATCTTATTAGATAAGGAGAAAAGCCCTGTGTTATAAAACTTTAATCAGTAAGATGTAGTATCAGTTCAGGGAGAGATAAATTAACTAATGGAGCTATTCAGGTATGGCGGCTTCTTTATCAGATTTTTAAACTACGGTTTCAATTTGTTTTATTGGTAATATGCTATTTGAGTTTCTATTACTTCTTGAGTCAGTTTTGTTAACATGTTTTTCTAAAGGTTTGCCAATTTTGTCTGTTTTCAAATCCATCAGTAAAAAGTATTTGGAAAATTATTTTGTTGTAATTTGAATTATTGCTGAAGTTTTGTTCTCTTTTTCATTCCCAATACTGAACCCTTTTGCCTTTCTCTTTTTCTCTTCATCAATCTCATAATATATGTAATAATGTTATTGATCTTTTCAAAGGACTGACTTTTGGCTTTATTTATCCTCTATATTATATTTTGATTTCCCATTGAACTAATTTCTGTTCATATCCTTATTGTTGCCTTAAGTTTTGTTTACTTTTAATTGATCCTGTTATTATTGTTATAGCTTAAGTTTGATACTTACCTTATTAACTTGTAACTTTTTTCTTTTCTAATATAAGCATTTATACCTATAAACAACCATTTCTTCTTTTTTATTCAGCAAATTTTGATATGCAGTATTTTCATTTTGTTCAATTTTAATTCTTTAATTTCTCATCTTTATTTTTCCCCTAGACTTATAGGTGATATTGGAATATTTTTAAATGTCAAGCTTTATGAAGATTTTAAAAATGTTTATTTCTGGCAATCTCACTTTTGTGAAGATTAAATGAATGTGAAATTGCAATAGAAATTGTAAAGAATTATAACTCTAACATATTATTATCCAGTAATGTATCTCACATTTACATATCACTTGCACTGTGTCAGACACTATGCTCATTAGTGGAGGTCAGGACTGAAAAGGGCTCATATTCTAGAAGGGGCAGCAGAGATGAAGCCATAGGCAGCCTACGTATGACAAGTGCTGGTACTGAGAGAAGGAAGGGTGCCATGGGAGCATCTGACTCATATCCAGGGCTCAGCAAAGATCCCTTAGAGGAGGTGATGTTAGGATGGGTCTTGAAGTTCTCTTTTGCTGTGCAGAGATCGGCTGGGTGTACAGGAAGTAGAAAGGTCTCTAAGAAAGAAGAAATTGTTTTTGCCAAGTAAGAGCATATCTGGAACTGCTCAGACACATAAAAGTCATTCATTTCAGATGAAGCAAGAGAGATAAACAACAGATGGGCATTTTAGATTAGTGAATCTGGCAGTAGTGTGAAGAAGGAATTCAGGCTTGGGGTCCTGGAGAGTGATGTAACAAAGTAAAGGCAGAGAGCTGGATGGGCTTTTGTTGTCCTAACTCACTAGAATTTGAATGAATTCCAATAGTGTTCAGAAGAAGCACAGATTTGAATTGGTGACTGTGAAATATCTCAAAGGAAGTGTACAATAAGCAATGATCTATTGGTATGAAACTTAAGAGAGAGAGGTCTAGGTGAGAAATTCAAGTTAAAAAGTCACCAGCAATTATAAGAAATAACTAAAACTGATCTATAAATAAACTATAACTTATAGATACAAATATATAAGCCACAGAAAGGGCAATGAATCAGAGTTATCTACTCATTTATTCATTCTTTCACTCACTCATTCATTCAGGGAGTATTTATTAAAGACTGGCTGTGAACTGGGCATTATTAGGTTGGAATTAAAACCAAGACTTCCTCTTTACCACAACAATGCACTATAATCATTTTTAAAATCAACGGCTTCATGTAAAATTTATTGGATTTGTTTTTTCAACAGGAAATGAGTTCTGGGCCATCAGAGGAAATGAGGTACAAGCGGGTTACCCAAGAGGTATCCATACCCTGGGTTTTCCTCCAACCATAAGGAAAATTGATGCAGCTGTTTCTGACAAGGAAAAGAAGAAAACATACTTCTTTGTAGAGGACAAATACTGGAGGTGAGATGCAAGAGAAATGACTTTCTATGAAGCCTGATTAAGAAAATTATTTTCTTTCTTTAAGGATGTTTCCCTACCCCCATGCTCTAACTTTCTCTAACTTCAAAATTTATGATTATGAGGAAGACAGCTTATTGTTCTACTTCCTGGATACAAAGGGCTCTCAGAGCGGTGATCACTGGGCCATATACTCAGACACGAAAGGACATCAGGAGAGGCCAGCTGAGGTCCAAAGACATTCCCTTCTTATCCCGTTTCCAGTCACCATGTGGCTGCCATAGGAAGCTCAGGTGTGGCAGGCTTTGGAGACAAGATCTACAGGGTCCCAGTGTGACTGAGAACCAGAGGTTTAGTTTTAGCTAAGTGATTTAATTCATTTTGCATATTATGTCTACACAGTCTTTATGTGTTTGTGGTAGACACATAGAAATTTGGGGTCTGTGTGTCCAGGCTTAGAAAATTTATCTCAGACATATGTATGGAACCTCTGTAAAATGACAGAATGTTCCTGTTTCTGGGAAAGTATTGTTTTAATGTGTTAAACTTGTAAGCCCAGGAAAGTAACCTATTCTTGTAGCTCTAAAAATGTTTAACACTTTTTTACACAACTTAAAAAGTTTGTCTAGGATTCCACACTGGAAAATTAACATCACATTATACTATTGTGTGTAATGGGACTACTATGCAACATTGAACTGTATTTCTTTCATTTGGCTTAGATTTGATGAAAATAGCCAGTCCATGGAGCAAGGCTTCCCTAGACTAATAGCTGATGACTTTCCAGGAGTTGAGCCTAAGGTCGATGCGGTATTACAGGCATTTGGTAAGAAGACCCTTATTTCATTGTCAATGCAGGAATCTCCAGGCATTTTTATGATTTCAAAATGAAGTGCAGAATCAAAACAGTTTTTAAATCATTCAGTCCGATATCTTTTTTACTCCAAATTCCTGAAAATCTTAACTTTCCAATTTATGCAAAGTGGGTTTAAATTGTGTGTGTGTGTGTGTGTGTCTGTGTGTGTGTGTGTGTGTGTGGTTTTTTTTTTCCTGAATAGCTTCCAAGTCTCTGTTTCATACCCGCACATAAAATCAAAGGATACTTTCTCACACAGAAGCCATTATCTTTCAGGTCACTATGTTGGTATAAAAATACAATCTATGTGAGCCAAGTTTACTAATGGCTGGTTGTCATTCTATTCTATCCCATCTTGTTGTCCCTTTCCTTCTATCCCATCCCAGGGGAGCCTTGTCTAGGCTTCTGTTGCAGTCTGTAATTTCCTACATTAGTCATTTGTAAAAAAAATAGTAGCCGTCCCATATGCTCAAAATAGGTAAAATGTGATTCATGGTAATGGGTAAATAGGAAAGCAAAACTTGTTCTTGATTACTCTGAAGGAATTTTGGAGGGAGCTGCCAGTGCTTGACAATCCAGTGCTCATGAGGCTGATGATCTTGTTACTAAAATGACTTAACCATGATGGATGCAAAGCAGGAAATGGACCTCTGGCTCATTTATCATTTGTCTGATTCTCTTGGGTCTAGTTGTCTCCTAAGCTGTAATTTAGGACCTAGCAGAAGAGAAGAGGTTGGAAAGAAAGGAAAACAAGATTTTAAAATATTATAGAATGCTATATATTTAGAACCAGTATAACATAATGTTTTAGAGCACTTCCTTTGGAGTCAGATGAGATGGAGTCCTCCCTCCATCCTTCCTTACAGATGCTACCTTGTTAAAATTACAAAACCGTCCTAATTTTTAGTTTTGCTCTCATTAATAACACATTACACTTTTTTGTAAGGGTAATTGAGCTAAACATGTAAAGCACTTAGCTCAGTACCTGGCATAGAGTAATCACTTAATAAATGCCATCTATTATTAACTTGTACTTAATCTAAGTCACATATGTTGCAAAATGACATATTTGAAGATGTCTCATCATTTTCCTTCTCTATGTTTACAGGATTTTTCTATTTCTTCAGTGGATCATCACAGTTTGAGTTTGACCCCAATGCCAGGATGGTGACACGCATACTGAAGAGTAACAGCTGGTTACATTGCTAGACAAGATAGGGGGAAAACTGATATGGGTGTTTTAAATAAATCTAATAATTATTCATCTAATGTATTATGAGCCAAAAGGATTAATTTTTCCTGCATGTTCTATGGTTAAAGAAAAGGAGCCTTGCAGACATCTGCATGTGTCATGATGAATGTTTCTGGAATTCTTCATTTGCTTTTGAATTACGTTCAACAGAATTAAGAAATACTCATGTGCAATAGGTGAGAGAATGTATTTCCATAGATGTTTTATTACTTCTTCAATAAAAAGTTTTATTTTAGGCCTGTTCCTTACTTTCTAGAACAATTCGTGTTCAATACCCTGACCACACTGGGGACTGATTATTTGACAGATACTCTGCCAGTAGATGTGGTAGGATCACACACTATAAAGGAGCCATGTGGCTGTCACATACCCTCTCCTATTCTCTGCACCAACAGGATCTTTCTTTTACATCTCACAGATATTGTAAGTGTTCCTTACATACCTAACAAAGAAGGTAAATCAACAGTTGTTCTGTATCTAGAAAGGATCAAAGCAGAATGGAGAAATGGAACTCTAGAATGTTAGAGTCTGGGAACCTGGTGTATTATTTAATAGACTTTACAATTTTACAGGTGGGGAAATAAAACTAGTTTGGAGTCCACTCACCTCTTGTTTTAACCCAAATCTTTCTTTATTGGGATTCCTTTCCTGCTCTGCAGACTAAATTTCTCATCTCACCCTCACCCTCACCCTCCTGTTAGAATATTCTCTTGCTGTCATTTTGTATGTGGAAGCCCCTGGGTGATAAGAGCGCATGTGCACATGCGGTAATTTTCTACTCAGCAATAGATATCTAATATGTTGGGTGATTGCCTTATTTGGAGCCTCAGCTACATAGCAATTATTCAGATGATTCAGGCCAAAATCCATTTCTGCTAAAGAAAGTCTGGAGGCAGAAATATCCCACCTGCTTTTGGAGCTCATAACTGGCAATGATATCCCTGACATAGAGAGACACATGACTGTGTCTAGGATGGGCTTCAAGGCAAAATTTTGAAGTAGAAATGAATAACCATTAATGCTCTCACTTTATTTGGGGTATCTTTCTCTTATCTTTCTGTATTTTACTCACCACTTTTTCCAGGCACCAAGCAGCACTAGAACACAGAATTTGCAGTCATTAATAAAATAATGCATGATAATAAGTTTAGAGTGTGTGAGTTATAAATGTTCCTTTCTTGCTATTGACTAACATTAGGACATATGGTAAATACGCATGTTTTAAGAGACAGAGTAGTAGAGTTAGAGCAAAACACACACACAGAAAGACAGGCAGATGAACAAAGAGAGACAGAGAGGAGGGAAAGGGTGACACAATGGTGATAAGACAAGTGTAGGGATGAACATGTGAACTGTATTTGAATTGCAGGAAGGTGATTCAGGTATGAGAAGGCCGAGAAGCAAAAATCTGATCAGTGGAGGGAGGAGGAGCAAAGGGAGTGAAGAAGGAAAGGGTTAAGGTAATAAAATGTAAGACTGCATTAGGAAATTCCACTGGGACCGGCCACCTATGGGGCAGTCTGGAGATCAAGGAGGGGAGAGTAAACTGGAGACCAGTTTCATGCTAAGCCCTGGGGTATAGCAGACAACCTTGCAGGCAGGCCTTCATGCCTTAAGGACCAGGAGCAGAGAGTTCAAACTGGTCTACCTAACCACTCTCTATCTAAGTGGGGAAGGGAGTGCTTGCATGAAGTGGGTTTTGGGAGGCTGAATGGCAGTTCCTCCTCCACTCCATCATTCATTGATTAATCCACTCATTTAACAGATACCCACTGAATATCTACTGTGTAGTAGGCAACATATGTATAGTAGGCATATGCCCCCAATGTTGAGAGATTAGGGGGCTTCCAAGAGTAGTAGGCATCTATATGGAGAGCCAAAGAGCAAGAACTTAAGAGGTAAGAAGGAGGGAGGTGGTCCAGGCAGAGAGAGATAAAAATATTGGAGAGCGTCAGTTACTTCTATGGCCCAAAGCAGTGCTTCTCAAGCCATCTGTAGTGAAGGACCAGTTCCTTACATTTCCAGTTCACCATGGATACTTTTGTAAAATATAGCGAAAGGGAATTACTATGAAAATGAGATGACAAAGACATTTTTAAATGTTCAGTTTTTAAATTATCAGACTAGATCCAATAGACATTAAATTACTTTATCAAAGTGTTGTGAAAGCATGCTTGATTGCTGAGCTTATCACATACCAATTACAATTCATGAATCATCCCTGATTCACAGACCACACTTTAAAGAGCACTTGCCTATAGCATACAGGAAAAAGAGAAAAATTACAGTCTAGAGGATTCTGGATGAAACAGACAAGGAAAAGAAGAATCAGTGAGATGTTACCAGAACCTCTTTCTGGGTGTAGGTAGCATTCAGACTGCAGAAACCTGTGGCCAGAGAGTCATCATGCATCTGGCTGAATTGTAACCACTGAATTCTCACCACACTCAGTGTCTAACACTAGTTAATTAGGTAGAAAGTGGGACACAATCAGTGAAACAGAAGATTTTAGAGGAAGCTGAAGAAGGAATTAGGGATTATCAACTCCCCCTTCCCACTCCAGCCTCAAAGTTTTGTTAGTTAGTTTATAAGAATCCTCTGACTCTGGCCATTTTCATGATATTGATTCTTCCTATTTATGGATTCAATGCCATCCCCTTCAAGCTACCAATGACTTTCTTCACAGAATTGGAAAAACTACTTTAAAGTTCATATGGAACCAAAAAAGAACCCACATTGCCAAGACAATCCTAAGTCAAAAGAACAAAGCTGGAGGCATCATGCTACCTGACTTCAAACTATACTACAAGCCTACAGTAACCAAAACAGCATGGTACGGGAACCAAAACAGAGATATAGACCAATGGAACAGAACAGAGCCCTCAGAAATAATACCACACAACTACAACTATCTGATCTTTGACAAACTTGACAAAAACAAGAAATGGGGAAAGGATTCCTTATTTCGTAAATGGTGCTGGGAAAACTGGCTAGCCATATGTAGAAAGCTGAAACTGGATCCTTTCCTTACACCTTACACAAAAATTAATTCAACATGGATTAAAGACTTAACTGTTAGACATAAAACCATAAAAACCCTGCAAGAAAACCTAGGCAATACCATTCAGGACATAGGCATGGGCAGGGACTTCATGTCTAAAACACCAAAAGCAATGGCAACAAAAGCCAAAATTGACAAATGGGATCTAATTAAACTAATGAGCTTCTGCACAGCAAAAGAAACTACCATCAGAGTGAGCAGGCAACCTACAAAATGGAAGAAAATTTTCGCAATCTACTCATCTGACAAAGGGCTAATATTCAGAATCTACAAAGAACTCAAACAAACTTACAAGAAAAAACAAAAACCCCATCAAAAAGTGGGCAAAGGATATGAACAGACATTTCTCAAAAGAAGACATTTATACAGCCCACAGACACATGAAAAAATGCTCATCATCACTGGCCATCAGAGAAACGCAAATCAAAATCACAATGAGATACCATCTCACACCATTTAGAATGGCAATCTTTAAAAAGTCAGGAAACAACAGGTGCTGGAGAGGATGTGGAGAAACAGGAACACTTTTACACTGTTGGTGGGACTGTAAACTCGTTCAACCATTGTGGAAGACAGTGTGGCAATTCCTCAAGGATCTAGAACTAGAAATACCATTTGACCTAGTCTTCTCATTACTGGGTATATACCCAAAGGATTATAAATCATGCTGCTATAAAGACACATGCACATGTATGTTTGTTGGGGCACTATTCACAATAGCAAAGACTGGGAACCAACTCAAATGCCCATCAATGATAAACTTGATTAAGGAAATGTGGCACATATACACCATGGAATACTATGCAGCCATAAAAAGAGGATTAGTTCATGTCCTTTGTAGGGACATGGATGAAGCTGGAAACCATCATTCTCAGCAAACTATCACAAGGACAAAAAACCAAACACTGCATGTTCTCACTCATATGTGGGAATTGAACAATGAGAACACTTGGACACAGGAAGGGGAACATCACATACTGGGGCCTGTCATGGGGTGGGGAGTGGGGGGGATAGCATTGGGAGATATACCTAATGTAAATGACGAGTTAATGGTACAGCACACCAACATGACACATGTATATATATGTGACAAACCTGCACGTTTTAACATATGGGTCACAGAGCTTCACAAACATGGCCAAACTCTTACAGAGCGTATATTCTCCAGAGGGAGATGGAGAAGTAAGCAGTCTATGTGATACACTACCAAGCATGATGGCCACAATGGGGGAAGCACACAGAGCTGTGGGATCACCAAGGAGGGGCTCCGCCCCCAATGCTGAGAGATGAGGGGGCTTCCAAGAGTAGTAGGCATCTATGTGGAGAGCCAAAGGGCAAGAACTTAAGAGGTAAAGTATTAAAAAAAAAAAAAAATCCTCTGACTCTGTAAAATAAACACCCCTTCCAATTCAATGGTTTCTGGCTAAAAGGTGGGGAGAAACAACAACAAAAAACAAGCAACCAAGCAAATAAACAACAACAAAACCTTCCACAACAGCAAAAGCTTTCCCACACATCCATCTGCGTCTGCTTGCCTGGCTACTGCCTTGTTTCTCAGGACTGGCTGCAGAACTTTTCTTTGCTGAGATGCACTCTCTGGCCCTCCTGAGCTGCGTTGCATGTACTTCCTGTACATGTCCAAGATACACTCCAATCACAGCACTTACCACTCTTTATTTAACTATCCCCTCAAATTCATCCTACATTGGACTGCAACTTCCTTTGGTTATTTTCCACTGTAATTCAGAGATTGATACATGGTAGCTACTCCGTAAATCTCTGTTTGTTAAATTAAAGCATGCATAGCTCCCCTGAACTAGGAAGAAAGTAACGTCAATTTCAGAATGTGAAGAATGAGTTTTAGTCGACAGGCATCTGGAGATGTCTGGAGAGGAAGGGCATTCCAAGGGAAGCAAGCCACATACGCAATGGCATGGAGATGTTAAAGAATATGTTTGAGGGATCTCAAGGGAACATCTGAGAGAGTCAAAGAAAGGGAGTCACATTAATTTATGTTTTAGAGAAAATATATGACGTATCAACTTTCTATGTAATTGAGTATAAAATTAATGAAACATTTCAGTAAATGAAACAATAGAGTCAAATTTCTTCCCAAAGTTTGTAAGTCATTGTTTTTCATTTAGTCACTCATTTAGCACATTTACTCATTTAATAATCATTTCATTGCACCCATCAAATCTTGTTTTGAAGTAGGAAACATAAATAAGAAATAAATTGCCCACTCACTTAGCTAAGTAACACACGTTACCACTACATGTGTAGTATATTTTCTCAGCAGCAATAAAATAGGAAGGAAAAAATACTTCATCAATTAAACAAGCATGCACTAAAGAAATGCTCTGGTTTCTTTTCTCTGTCTCTCTTTTTTTTTTTTTTTTTTTTTTTTGGCAACTGAGTCTCACTCTATCACCCAGGCTGGAATGCAGTGGCGCGATCTTGGCTCACTGCAAGCTCCGCCTTCCAGGTTCAAGCAATTCTCATGCCTCAGCTTTCCAAGTAGCTGGTCCATCACCACACCCAGCTTATATATATGTATATATATACACACACATATACATATATTTTTTTTTTTTTTTTTTAGTAGAGACAGGGTTTCCCCATGTTGGCCAGGCTAGTCTCGAACTCCTGGCCTGAATCGATCTTCCCACCTAGGCCACCCAAAGTGCTGGGATTACAGGCGAGAGTCACTGCTCCCAGCCTGCTTGGTTTCTTAAGGATTAAATCAAAGGAGGTAGCTGAAGATACATACAACCTTCTTAATCCCTGCAAAGTCAGTAGGAAATCCAACTCTTTAACTTCTCCTCTAAAACAAGGACATGGTGAATCACAGACCTACTTATATTTAGAAGCAGATTTATATTTATGCACACTAGTAAGATCTTCCCAGCCAAATTAATGGAATGTCACTGCATCACCATTAGCTGCAACTAAAAGGTGACAAACGCATGGTGAGTGAATTTAGAGTGTAAGTTATCTCGCTTGGAAATTTGCCACCTCCACAATTGTTCTTAAAATCATATTTGGCTCACAGATATGATGATGGCGATGATAACAATGATGATTATACAGTGATGCAATACCTGGTAACACAGCTGCTTCTTGAGCAATGCTCTCAAATCTCTAAAGCAGATGATTCAACTTGGTTTCTTATGGAGATTCAGCAGACGTTATTTGTTTTATCCTTGCTTTATTTAACTGCACAGTAACAATTTCCTCAAGAGTCATTTCCTGTGGTGAGTTTAAATCCCCCTAAAATGAACTAACCCTGTCCCTTGAATCATAGTCACATTGTTTTGCTTTCTAAGAAATAAAACAACTAAGAATTTCAAGATCTCAGTTTCCTCATTTGCAATGTAAGGGAGTTTAATTAGGTTTTGTACTTTGTTTATTTGTTTTACCGTTACAGAACAGTGGTCCATATTTTGGGGGTATATGTGATATTTTGACATATGGATACCATGTTTATACCAGGGCAATTGGGACATTCATCACTCCAAACATTCACCCCTTCTTTATGTTGTGAACATTCTAATTTTTCTCTTCTAGCTACTTTGAACTATACCACGAATTACAGTCACAGTCATCCTACTGTACTATCAAAAACTAGATCTTATTCCTTCTATCTAACTGTATATTTACACCCACTATAATTAAAACCTTTTTTTGGGGGGGGACAGAGTCTCACTCTGTCACCCAGGCTGGAGTGCAGTGGCACGATCTTGGCTCACTGCAAGCTCCACCTCCTGGCTTCAACCATTCACCTGCCTCAGCCTCCCAAGTAGCTGGGACTACAGGTTCCCGCCACCACGCCTGGCTAATTTGTTTTTGTATTTTTTAGTAGAGATGGGATTTCACCATATTAGCCAGGATGGTCTCGATCTCCTGACCTCATGATCCACCTGCCTCAGCCTCCCAAAGTGCTGGGATTACAGGCGTGAGCCACCACACCCGGTCATAATTATACATTTTTAAAAGTATCTTTTAACTCTAAGAAAAAAAACGGCAATCATGAAATACTCTGTAACAAATACCGAAGTAGATATATGTTATATGTATAATTTTGTTTAATTCTTCTGAAAACCATTTTGGTATTGGGGGGAATTTTATTACTATTATAATAAATTTCTAGTCAAGAGAACTGAACTAACTTGAGTCTTCATACCCAGTTAGGAGTAGGGTTGGATTTCCAATCTCTACCCGCTAACTGTCTATCTACCTCATACCCAAAATCATACCTTCAAGTTCTGTCTCCCATTCAACATTCCATAAGCCCATGATTACACAATTTTTCAGAATTTTCAGGGCAGCAATTTAGAATGCCAGTCATTTGGGATTTGTATCATGCTGTCTTATATTTTTAATAGCTTTCTTTACATTCTTTCTTTTAGAGTAAGAAGGCTCTGTTCTCCAGCCAGTGACCCAAGCATTACCTTATGTACAATAGTGATGCGTGTATAGACCTCCAACACATGATGGATAAGAACACATTCTCCCCTCTTACACACCAAGGACATGCACTGCATTTCTCTGAGTATCTCTGTTTACCATTTATTCCATATAATACCTGATCACAGTGTAAGTTTTTGAAGTCAGGGAAATAATGATTATTGTTGTATTAGCGCAATTTATAAAACACATGTCTATAACAATATATCTCTACCCTGTAAAAAAAAATTCATACATAAAGACAGATAGTCAAGCATAAGGCAAAATATGAGACGTCCTTTAAGAAAGCTACAAAATACCACAGAATTCCAATAGGTTAAATAATATGATATTTGGCAGAAAACAAAATCTAATCCATGTTAGATTCATTGATATGAAATGAAATTCTTAGTGTAGTAGGCTTAGACTTGGAAATAGAAAGCAACAGCTCTAATTCTAGTGCTCTTCACTAGATGCATGATCTGGAACAAATGATGGAAGGCCCATGTCTCTAAGTTTCCTCATTTGACAAGCGAGGGGTTTCTATTAGATTGGTGATTTTTAAAGTTGCTCCATTCTTCCACGATATTTGGGGGTTATGTTAGAGGGGACATAGAGAGAAGTAATAGGATGAAGGTGAGTCTCTAGAGTTCAGTGCTTCTACTTTAAGCACTACTATTGTGCTTTGCTTTTTTATCTGTTTGCAAATTTGATCTGTTTGCTGGACATACACACAGATTGCTGTTTCAGTAAAGCATTTGGTATTTGACATAATTGTTGTCAAGCACTATACTGAATAACCACCAGTTTTCTTATTGTATGAGTCTTCATGAAGATGACGTCACGTGTAATTTCTTGCTCAATCCCAGTGATCACAATGGTGATTTCCTGAGTTTATCAGGAGTGCCCCTTTCCTGTTTCTGAGGCTACTGAGTCAACTAGGGGATCCCTGGCAGGAAGCACCAGGAGCACTGAGGTGATGACTTCTCTACAGCTAGTGCATGAGCCGTGTGGTGGTCAGGGAGTTCCGGCCTCATTTTGGCTGGGAAAAGATGACCTATATTCCATTTGTCCTAGAAAATGCCTCCTTTTCTGATTTCCCTTGCCTCTGCAAGCATCAGAAGTCCTTTGGGAAAGAGAGAATTTGGCTTTTCCTGAGAAATTCATTCACTTCTCCTTTTCTGTTTGCTTTCATGCAATACTCCATTTAGATGGGGAAGTTGTGATTAAATATTAAATTGAGAAGGGAGAATGTGTTCTTATCCATCATGTGTTGCGAGTTTGTACACACATCTCTGTTGTACATAAGGTCACTGTCTTCTGTGTAATTGCAGCACCTTGTATGAGACTCTTACAGCACAAACTAAAGGTTCCATGCATGAATAATTTACTGGCCTATTTTTCCTTTCTCCAGCCTAAGTGACTGGAAATATTAAGAAAATATTTGTTGAACGGAGGAAGACATACATGAATGGATAAATAAATGTAGCCTACTCCCCTGGATTAAATGTATTCAAGCATTCATGGGGAAAATGTTACTAAATGTAGTAAAGAAAAAAATCTGGCTGCTCTATTGAAGAGGAACAAGCTCTGAGACTTCATGAAAAGAAGGAGAGAGGGAGACCCTGGTGTCCCTGCTGATCCCAGCCTTCCAATCTTCTCCACCAAAGCACCAGACCTGTGATGAAGCCAGAACATCTGGGGTGTTCTAGCCCCAGTAACAATCTGACTGCAGCCACAAAAGAGATTCCAAACAACCAGTCAAACTGTTCAGTTGAGATCCAGCCATAGAATCCTGACAGATAGTTAATTGTTACTGTTTTGAGGCACTAAATCTGCAGTAGTTTGTTATAAGCTAAATATACACAGGAGAGGCAACCAAGTAAGCAAACAACAAATAATATCCCACAAGGTAGAAGGCTAAATAGGATAGATACCATGCTAGAATCCACGTGGAAAAGCTTTCCCACCACTTCTGGGAAAATGAAGCTCATCCTTAACAGAAAGAATGGCAGAGAGCTTTATTATGGCACACACACACACACCTGTCTCTTATACACATCTAGATGTGTATAAGAGACCGTTACAGAACAGTGGTCCATATTTTGGGGGTATATGTGATATTTTGACATATGGATACCATGTTTATACCAGGGCAATTGGGACATTCATCACTCCAAACATTCACCCCTTCTTTATGTTGTGAACATTCTAATTTTTCTCTTCTAGCTACTTTGAACTATACCACGAATTACAGTCACAGTCATCCTACTGTACTATCAAAAACTAGATCTTATTCCTTCTATCTAACTGTATATTTACACCCACTATAATTAAAACCTTTTTTTGGGGGGGGACAGAGTCTCACTCTGTCACCCAGGCTGGAGTGCAGTGGCACGATCTTGGCTCACTGCAAGCTCCACCTCCTGGCTTCAACCATTCACCTGCCTCAGCCTCCCAAGTAGCTGGGACTACAGGTTCCCGCCACCACGCCTGGCTAATTTGTTTTTGTATTTTTTAGTAGAGATGGGATTTCACCATATTAGCCAGGATGGTCTCGATCTCCTGACCTCATGATCCACCTGCCTCAGCCTCCCAAAGTGCTGGGATTACAGGCGTGAGCCACCACACCCGGTCATAATTATACATTTTTAAAAGTATCTTTTAACTCTAAGAAAAAAAACGGCAATCATGAAATACTCTGTAACAAATACCGAAGTAGATATATGTTATATGTATAATTTTGTTTAATTCTTCTGAAAACCATTTTGGTATTGGGGGGAATTTTATTACTATTATAATAAATTTCTAGTCAAGAGAACTGAACTAACTTGAGTCTTCATACCCAGTTAGGAGTAGGGTTGGATTTCCAATCTCTACCCGCTAACTGTCTATCTACCTCATACCCAAAATCATACCTTCAAGTTCTGTCTCCCATTCAACATTCCATAAGCCCATGATTACACAATTTTTCAGAATTTTCAGGGCAGCAATTTAGAATGCCAGTCATTTGGGATTTGTATCATGCTGTCTTATATTTTTAATAGCTTTCTTTACATTCTTTCTTTTAGAGTAAGAAGGCTCTGTTCTCCAGCCAGTGACCCAAGCATTACCTTATGTACAATAGTGATGCGTGTATAGACCTCCAACACATGATGGATAAGAACACATTCTCCCCTCTTACACACCAAGGACATGCACTGCATTTCTCTGAGTATCTCTGTTTACCATTTATTCCATATAATACCTGATCACAGTGTAAGTTTTTGAAGTCAGGGAAATAATGATTATTGTTGTATTAGCGCAATTTATAAAACACATGTCTATAACAATATATCTCTACCCTGTAAAAAAAAATTCATACATAAAGACAGATAGTCAAGCATAAGGCAAAATATGAGACGTCCTTTAAGAAAGCTACAAAATACCACAGAATTCCAATAGGTTAAATAATATGATATTTGGCAGAAAACAAAATCTAATCCATGTTAGATTCATTGATATGAAATGAAATTCTTAGTGTAGTAGGCTTAGACTTGGAAATAGAAAGCAACAGCTCTAATTCTAGTGCTCTTCACTAGATGCATGATCTGGAACAAATGATGGAAGGCCCATGTCTCTAAGTTTCCTCATTTGACAAGCGAGGGGTTTCTATTAGATTGGTGATTTTTAAAGTTGCTCCATTCTTCCACGATATTTGGGGGTTATGTTAGAGGGGACATAGAGAGAAGTAATAGGATGAAGGTGAGTCTCTAGAGTTCAGTGCTTCTACTTTAAGCACTACTATTGTGCTTTGCTTTTTTATCTGTTTGCAAATTTGATCTGTTTGCTGGACATACACACAGATTGCTGTTTCAGTAAAGCATTTGGTATTTGACATAATTGTTGTCAAGCACTATACTGAATAACCACCAGTTTTCTTATTGTATGAGTCTTCATGAAGATGACGTCACGTGTAATTTCTTGCTCAATCCCAGTGATCACAATGGTGATTTCCTGAGTTTATCAGGAGTGCCCCTTTCCTGTTTCTGAGGCTACTGAGTCAACTAGGGGATCCCTGGCAGGAAGCACCAGGAGCACTGAGGTGATGACTTCTCTACAGCTAGTGCATGAGCCGTGTGGTGGTCAGGGAGTTCCGGCCTCATTTTGGCTGGGAAAAGATGACCTATATTCCATTTGTCCTAGAAAATGCCTCCTTTTCTGATTTCCCTTGCCTCTGCAAGCATCAGAAGTCCTTTGGGAAAGAGAGAATTTGGCTTTTCCTGAGAAATTCATTCACTTCTCCTTTTCTGTTTGCTTTCATGCAATACTCCATTTAGATGGGGAAGTTGTGATTAAATATTAAATTGAGAAGGGAGAATGTGTTCTTATCCATCATGTGTTGCGAGTTTGTACACACATCTCTGTTGTACATAAGGTCACTGTCTTCTGTGTAATTGCAGCACCTTGTATGAGACTCTTACAGCACAAACTAAAGGTTCCATGCATGAATAATTTACTGGCCTATTTTTCCTTTCTCCAGCCTAAGTGACTGGAAATATTAAGAAAATATTTGTTGAACGGAGGAAGACATACATGAATGGATAAATAAATGTAGCCTACTCCCCTGGATTAAATGTATTCAAGCATTCATGGGGAAAATGTTACTAAATGTAGTAAAGAAAAAAATCTGGCTGCTCTATTGAAGAGGAACAAGCTCTGAGACTTCATGAAAAGAAGGAGAGAGGGAGACCCTGGTGTCCCTGCTGATCCCAGCCTTCCAATCTTCTCCACCAAAGCACCAGACCTGTGATGAAGCCAGAACATCTGGGGTGTTCTAGCCCCAGTAACAATCTGACTGCAGCCACAAAAGAGATTCCAAACAACCAGTCAAACTGTTCAGTTGAGATCCAGCCATAGAATCCTGACAGATAGTTAATTGTTACTGTTTTGAGGCACTAAATCTGCAGTAGTTTGTTATAAGCTAAATATACACAGGAGAGGCAACCAAGTAAGCAAACAACAAATAATATCCCACAAGGTAGAAGGCTAAATAGGATAGATACCATGCTAGAATCCACGTGGAAAAGCTTTCCCACCACTTCTGGGAAAATGAAGCTCATCCTTAACAGAAAGAATGGCAGAGAGCTTTATTATGGCACACACACACACACACACAGAAAAAACAGTGGAAAAAACCAATTGGGTCACTTAGGGCAACAGAATTCATTTTTCGTTCAGATCTATTAGTATCAGTTACCACTTGCAGCTAGTCAAAAAGAGGGAAAATCCCGGCCAACATGGTGAAACCCCGTCTCTACTAAAAATACAAAAATTAGCTGGGCGTGGTGGTGCACGCCTATAGTCCCAGTTACTCAGGAGGCTGAGGCAGGAGAATCGCTTGAACCAGGAGGCAGAAGTTGCAGTGAGCCAAGATTGCACCACTGCACTCCAGCCTAGGGGACACAGTGAGACTCTGTCTAAAAAATAAAAATAAAAAATTTAAAAACCAGTTTAAATAAGTGAAGAATCTTGAAACAGACTAGCATAAGGTGTGTATCTTGCCAATAAGGAGGATTTTTAAATATATGAAGTTTCAAACTGCCTTTCTATGAGGTGGTAACTTCTATTTGTGCAGAGATACTCTGGCTTCATGATGTAAGATGAATTGACATTCCGGAGTAACTAAATGAACAAATACAGAATCCTTTGTCTGGTGTCAGCCTAGTCAAAAGCTCAGAAGTGTCTTCTGTAGAAGGTGTCCATCCCCCTCCCACCCCTGCAGTCCTGCAAGGTGCCCATCACACTCACACCTGTGCAGCTTGAGAAGTGACCCGGTTATACTAAGAAGAAAGGTCTTACTCAAATGCACCTTACTTTGGAATAAAACTCCCCATCTACTTCTTGTGAAGTAAATGTCTGGAGGAAATTCTGTCTAATATCTAGTAGACTCCAGGCAAATCTTTTCATGGCAGATTTTTTTGTTGACAGGCAGTAAGTACTGGGTCGTTCAGGGGGATCAGTTGCTGAGTGGATACCCCAGGGACATCTACAGTTCCTTTGGCTTCCCTGAAAGGGTGAAGAAAATTGATGCTGCCATTTATGAGGAGGATATTGGACAAACACACTTCTTTGTTGCCAGTGAGTATTGGAGGTAAAGACATACCCTCAGAAATCTTGGGAAATCAGATCACTCTGGTGGAAGGAGAGTTGCCTTTTAAAATTGTTCTCGAATTGCACTGAAACTTTCCTTTTTTCTGAAAATGAATGCAGCCAGGCCCAGAGCCATTCAGTCCCCTACCTGTTATCACACTGCTGCCTAGCAAGGGAAGGAACTTGTTGGCTTGCATTTGAAAAGGAGATAAAGAGCAGAACACACGAAAGGAACTAGAGGCATCCAAAAAGGAGAAAATGAAGCGTTTCTCCTTGATAGGACAGAACATAGAGCCCAAGAGAAAATTTGAATCAGATTTTTATGGTTGATCATATCATAGAGTTTTTCTAGTTTGCCCCACTCTTCCTTCCAATTAAAATTTCTTAATAGTTTCCTGCCAACAATGTACCCACCCATAATTTTGAAAAGCAGCCATTGGGGTTTTGCAAAATTGAGGTGCAGATACTACCTATCTCTCAGATTTGTTGTAAGAATTAAATGAATTTTCATATAAAAAGCACTTAGGACAGTGATGGGTACACGGAAAGTTCTACGTGAAAATTAAGTGTTATTTATTGTTTTTATATTAATCACAGTGTGATATTTTTAATTATTTTTATTACCCGGTATGATGAAGATATGCAGTCCATGGATGCAGGTTATCCCAAAATCCTTGATGACTTCTCTGGAATTAGTACATAAATTGAGCTGTTTTGAAAAATGAAAGTAAAGACCATCCAATTTCCTCATTTTGCTATCATAAAAATTAAATATTTAGTGTTACATAGATAAGATAGTAAACTGTGTACACAAAAATATGATATTTTCAAAAGTTAATGTGGAAAATCATTATCTAGTTTCCTAATAGGATTATTGCATTACATTTTATGTCCAGGTTTTTTCCATTTCTTTTGTAGAAGAAGGCAGTATGAATTTGATCCTAAAATGAAGTGAATTTTGACTCTTCTGAAGACTAACAGCTGGTTCAAGTGCAGAAATAACTGATGGCTGACTATCACAAAACAGAAAGGAAAAAATTTTTAATGAGCCCAAAATATGTGCTTTTCTGAGGAACCAGGTATTTTAGTATTTTATTTTAGTCTCTTGGTAGCACAAGGCAGAGACATATAAATACAATCTTATTTAACCTCCATCTGAACATATTCTATATTAACTAGAATGTATTGCTTCATGAACTTGTACAATTTAGCTTTAAGCAAGTACTAAGGGATGTCAATCAAGGTCATCTGGTCATCCTCAGGTTTTCACAGAGAAAAGCTTTTTACTAGAGTCCAAGACTCTGACTTTAACCTGAGCAGTTGCACATATGGCATGCATATCTCAATCCACCCAAGGTGATAACAGCCCTCTGCTTCAACAAAGAAAAACAGCATAAACCTGCATCATCCTTTTATGTACATGGCAACACTGTCACATATTAAAGAAAACAGATACTTAAACTTAGTACAAAAAATAAGGTGCCTGGGCACAGTGGCTCACGCCCGTAATCCCAGCACTTTGGGAAGCTGAGGTAGGTGGATCACTTGAGGTCAGGAGTTCAAGACCAGCCTGGCCAACATGGTGAAACCCCATCTCTACTAAAAAAAAAAAAAAAAATACACAAATTAGCCAGGTGTGGTAGTGGGCACCTGTGATCCCAGCTACTTGGGAGGCTGAGTCATGAGAATTGCTTGAACCCAGGAGGCAGAGGTTGCAGTGAGCTGAGATCGCACCACTGCACTCCAGCCTGGGCGATAGAGCAAGACTCAGCATCAAAAAAAAAAAAAAAAAGGTAAATTTTATCAACATATAATATGAATACAGACCAGGTAGGTATATATCATAAGTATACAGCTTATGACTCTTCACAACACAACCAAGTAATCAGCACACAAAAGAAAATTACCAGTATCCCCAAAGCCCTTCTCCAGGTACCAACATTTCTGAGGGTAACCACTATCCTAACTTCTAATATCATAGGTTTATCTCTTTTAGTATTATAATAAATGGAATTATACATTACATATCTTTGTATCTGACTTCTTTCACTCATCATAGTGTTTATGAGATTCATCAATATATTTGTATGTAATTTTTGATCATTTATTCTCTTTGCTGTACAGTTTCCTTCAGGTGAATAATTTCCCACAATTTATCTCTCCAGTCTATGTTGAAGGACATATAAGTAGTTTCCAATTTGGGGCTATAAAAAATAGTGCTTTTAGGGCAGACAGAGCAAGATAGTTGAATAGAAGCCTCCAACAGTTGTCCTCCCACCCCCACAAGAACACCAAATTGAACAACTATTCACACAAGAAAGCACCTTCATATGAACCCAAAATCATATGAGTAATCACACTACCTGGTTTTCACATCATATTAAGGAAAGAGGCACTGAAAAGGGTAGGAAAGACAGTCTTGAATGACCTACACCAGCCCTCTCTTATCCTCCAGCAGCAGCCATATGGCATGAAGACAGAATCCACGCTAGGGGAAGAGGGAGTGTGTAGTGATTGTGAGACTTTACATTGGAACTCAGTTTTGCTCTGTCACAGTGGAAAGCAATACCAGGCAGAACCCAGTCAGCTCCCATGGAGGAAGAGAGAGAGAAAGAAACACAGAGGGAGAGAAAGACAGAAAGAGAGAGAGAAAGACTCAATTTGGTGGGTCGGGGGATGGGGGCAAGTCAGGAAAGAGAAAAGGAGTCTCTGCCTGGTAATCAAGGGAATTCTTCTGGATCTTACCTAAGACTACCAAGGTCATACCTCTACAAGTATACAAGAGCCACAGCATTACTGGGTTTGGGGTGCATCCTAAAGCACATATGGCTGCTGTGACCACAGACTTAGATCACAACAACCAAGTCACTTAGAATACCTGCAAAGCCTTCCCAAAAAGAACAGGTACAAACAAGTCCAGACTAAAAAGACTATAATAAATACCTAACTCTTCAATGCCCAGACACTGATGAACATCTGAAAGCATCAGGATTATCCAGGAAAACACTACTTCACCAAATAAACTAAATAAGGCACCACAAACCAATCCTGGAGAGTAACTGTTTTGAGGAAGCTCATCAAAATCTAGGATAACACAGAGAAGGAATTCAGAATCCTACCAAATAAATTTAACAAACAGATTGAAACAATTAAGTGGAATCAAGCAAACATTCTAGAACTAAAAAATGCAATTGACATACTGAAGAATGCATCAGTCTCTTAACAGCACAATTGATCAAGCTGAAGAAATAATGAGTTTGAAGACAAGCTAGTTGAAAATACACAATCAGAGGAGAAAAAAGAAAAAAGCATACATGCAAGATCTAGAAAATGACTTCAAAAGGGTACATGAAAGAGTTATTGACTGTAAAGAGAAGGTAGAGAGAGAGAGAGAGATTGGGGTAGAAAGTTTATTCAAAGGGAGCAGAGAACTTTCCAAACCGAGAGAAAAATATCAAGTACAAGGAGGTTCTAAAACACCAAGTAGTTTAACCAAAATAAGAGTACCTCAAGGCATTTAGTAATCAATCTCTGAAAGGACAAGGATAAAGACAGGATCCTAAAAGCAACAAGAGAAAAGAAACAACATACAAACGAGCTCCAATATGTCTAGTAGCACACTTCTCAGTGGAAATCTTAAAGACCAGGAGAGAGTGGCGTGACATATTTAAAGTGCTGAAGGAAAAAAAATTATCCTAGAATAGTATATCTAGTGAAAATATCCTCCAAACATGGAGAAATAAAGACTTTCCCAGACAAACAAAAGCTGCAAGATTACATAAACACCAAACCCTTCCTATAATAAATGCTGAATGGATTTCTTCAATCTTAAAAAGAAGGATGTTAATGAGCAATAAGAAATAATCTGAAGGTACACAATTCACGGGTAATAGTAAATACATAAAAAACCACAGAATATTATAACACTATAACTGTAGTGTGTAAACTCATACCTTGCATAGAAAGACTAAAAGACGAACCTTTGAAAAATAGTAACTACAACAACTTTTCAAGATGTAGTATAATAAGATATAAATAGAAACAACAAAAAGTTAAAAAGTGGGGTGATGAGGTTAAAATGTAGTTTGTATTAGTTTTATTTTTGCTGGTTTATGCAGTTAGTGTTAAGTTGTCATCAGTTTAAAATACTGAATTATAAGATATTATTTGCAAGCCTCGTGGTAACCTCAAATCAAAAACCATGCAACAGATATACAAAAGAATCAAAAGCAAGAATTTGAAACATACAACTTGAGAAAATTATCTTTATTAAAAGGAAGATAGGAAAGAACAAAGGAAGGAAGAGAAGATCAGAAGACAAATGACAAAATAGCAAGAGTAAGTCCTACTTATCAATAATAACACTAAATGTAAATGGACTAAAGTCTCCAGTCAAAAGATTCAGAATGGATTAAAAAATAAGACCCAGTGATCTATTGCCTACAAGAAACACACTTCACCTCTAAAGACACACATAGAATGAAAATAAAGAGATGGAAAAAGATACTCTATAAAAATGAAAGTCAAAAGAGAGCAAGAGTAGCTACACTGACATCAGACAAAATAGATATCAAGACAAAAACTATAAAAAGAGACAAAGAAAGTCATTATATGGTATAATAAAATGGTCAATTCAGCAAGAGGGCATAACAATTGTAAATATATATGCACAAAACACTGGAGCACCCAAATATATAAAGCAAATATTATTAGCGCTAAAAAGAGAGAGAGACCCTAACACATTAATAGCTGTAGACTTCTATATGCTATTGGACAGATCTTTCAGACAGAAAATTAACAAAGAAACATTGGACTTAATGCAGTATAGACCAAATGGATCTAATAGATATTTACAGAACATTTCATCCAACAGGTACAGAATACACACTCTTCTCCTCAGTATATGGATCATTCCCAAGCATAGATCATATGTTACACCATAAAACAAGTCTATAAAATTCAAACAAATTGAAATAATATCAAGTATCTTCTCTGACCACAATGGAATAAAACTAGAAATCAACAACAAGGAATTTTGGAAACTATACAAACACATGGAAATTAAACAATATCCTCCTGAATAACCAGTGAGTCAATAAAGAAATTAAGAAGGAAATTTTAAAATGTCTTGTAACAAATCAAAGTGGAAATACAAAAGAGCAAAACCTATGGGATACAGTAAAGCAGTACTAAGAGAAAAGATTATAGCAATAGATGCTTACATCAAAAAAGTATAAAAACTTCAAATAAATAACATAATAATGCTTCCTAAAAAACTAGGAAAGCAGGAGCAAATCAAACCCGAAATTAATAGAAGAAAAGAAAAAATAAAGATCAGAGCAGAAATAAATGAAATTGAAACAAAAAAATACAAAAGATCAACAAAACAAAAAGTTGGCTTTTTGAAAATGTAAACAAAAGCAACAAATCTTTTGCCCTGCTAACTAAGAAAAAAAGGGAGAAGACCCAAGTAAGTAAAATTATATATGAAAAAGGAGACATTAAAACCAATACTGCAGAAAAAGATCATTAGAGGTTACTATGAGCAACGATATGCCAACAAATTGGAAAACCTAGAAGAAATGGATAAATTTCTAGACACATACAACCTACCAAGATTTAACCATGAAGAAATGCAAAATCTGAATAGACCAATAATAAGTAAGGAGATTAAAGCTTAATAAACGTCCCCAAGCAAAGAAAAGCTCAGGACCCAATGTCTTCACCGCTGAATTCTACCAAACATTTAAAGAACTAATAGCAATTTGACTCATACTATTCCAAAAATAAAGGAAGAGGGAATACTATCAAACTCATTCCATGAGGACAATATTACCTTGATACCACAACCAGACAAAGGCACATCAAAGAAAGAAAACTACAGGCCAATATTCCTGATAAACATTGATGCAAAAATCCTCAACAGAATGCTAGCAAACTGGATTCAACAACATATTGAAAAGAAAATTCATCGTGACCAAATGGGATTTATCTTGGGTATCCAAGAATGGGCCAGCATACACAAATTAATCACTGTGATACATCATATCAACAGAATGGAGGATAAAAATCATATGATCTTTTCCATTAATGCTGAAAAACCATTTAATAAAATTCAACATCTCTTCATGTTAACAATTCTCAAATAACTGGGTACAGAAGGAACATACCTGAACGCAGTAAAAGTCCTATGTGACATACCACAGCTAGTGGGTTACATTACTGAATGGGGAAAAACTGAAAGCGTTTCCTCTAAGATCTGGAAAAAGACAAGGATGACTACTTTCACCATTGTTATTCAACATAGTACTGGAAGTCCTTAGAAACTATACAAACACATGGAAATTAAATAATATCCCCCTGAATGACCAGTGGTCAATGAAGAAATTAAGAAGGAAGCTAGAGCAACAAGACAAGAGAAAGAAATAAAAGGCATCCAAATTTGAAAGGAAAAAGTAAAATTATCCTTGTTTGCAGATTATAAAATTTTATATTTGGAAAAACCTAAAAACGCCACCAAAAACTTATTAGAACTGATAAACAAATGCAGCAAAGTTGCAGGATAAAAAATCAACATACAAATATCGATAGCATTTCTATACGTGAACTGCAAACAATCTAAAAAAGAAATTAAGAAAGCAATCCCATTTACAGTAGCTACAAATAAAATAAAATGTCTAGAAACAAACTTAATTGAATAAGTGAAAAATCTCTATGATGAAAACTATGAAACATTTATGCAAGAAATTGAGAAGGACACCAAATAATGGAAAGATATTTTATGTTCATGGATTGGAAGAGTCCATATCATTAAAATATTCATACTACCCAAAGCAATCTGCAGATTTAATGTAATTCCTGTCAAAATACCAATGACATTCTTCACAGAAATAGAAAAAAATATATTAAATTTATGCAAAACCATAAAATACCCAGAATAGTCAAAGCTATCCTGAGCAAAAAGAACAAAACTGGAAGAATCACATTACCTGACTTCAAATTATACAAACAGAACCATAGACTAATGGAACAAAATAAAGAAACCCAGAAGTAAAACCATACATCTACAGTAAACTTGCTTTTGACAAAAGTGCCAAGAACATACACTGGGGAAAGCAGGGGTCTAGTTTCATTCCTCTGCTTATGGATATTCAGTTTTTTCATCAACATTTATTGAAGAGACTATCTTTTCCCCTATGTATGTTCTTAGCACATTTGTTGAAAATGGTTCGTTGTAGGTGTGTGGATTTATTTCTATTTCTGGGCTCTCTATTTTATTCCATTGGTCTATGTGTCTGTTTTATGTCAGTATCATGCTGTTTTGGTTATTATAGTTCTGTAGTATAATTTGAAGTCAGGTAATGTGATTCCTCCAGTTTTGTTCTTTTTGCTTAGGATACCTTTGGCTATTCTGGGTTTTGTGTGTGTGGTTCCAAATAAATTCTAGGATTTTTTTTTTTTTTTCTATTTCTGTGAAGAATGTCATTGGTGTGTTCATAGGGACTGTATTGAATCTGTAGATTGCTTTAGGTATTATGGACATTTTAAGAATATTGACTATTGCAATCAATGAACATGGAATATCTTTCCATTTCTTGGTGTCCTCTTCAATTTCTTTCATCAGTGTTTTATAGTTTTCATTACAGAGATCTTTCACTTCTTCGGTTAATTCCTAGGTATTTAGTTTTGTGACTACTGTACATGGGACAACTTTTTCATTTCTTTTTCAGTTTGTTCACTGTCATCCCACAGAAATGGTACTGAATTATGTATGTTGATTTTGCATCCTGCAACTTTAATGAATTTATCAGTTCTAACAGTTTTTTGGTGGAGTCTTTAGATTTTTCCAAATATAAGATTAGATCATCTGCAAACAAGGATAATTAAACTTCTTCCTTCGCAACTTAGATGCTCTTTATATCTTTTTCTTGTCTGATTGCTCTAGCTAAGACTTCTGGCACCATGTTGAATAACAGTGGTGAAAGTGGGTATCCTTGTCATGTTCCAGATCTTAGACAAAAGGTTTTCAGTTTTGCCCCATTTACTATGATACTAGCTGTGGTCCTGTCATTTTACTATTTATTGCCTGTCTTTCCCTGCTACAGTGGAAGCTCCATCAGAATGTGTGGCAGGGGAAGGGGCAGGGGACTTACTATGTATTATTGTTTTGTTTGTTTTACTAATATAATGCAAGATCCAAGTAAGTATTTAATAAAAGTTTTTAAAAGAATTAATACAGAATTGATGCTGGAGTCCAGAAAAGATGGCAAGTTAATAAAAAGGTATACAGTCAGTTTGACCAGCTCCTGAAAAATTTCTCGGCTTCGTCTTCCTTAGTGCAAAGGCTAGAATATTACAGACACTGCAGCAGCCCCCAGAAATGCTCAGAGCCTAAGACCAAGTTTCTGATGGGTTCCTGGGGAGAAAATCCACCAGTGAAGATGAGAAATCAGAGTGTTTGTGTTTAGACTTTACCAGTAAGCACCCTGCCTTAAGGTACCTCAATTCTAGCCCAGACTCTAAGCTCATCAAGGGCACAAGCCAAGACCAGCCCTTCACCTATTCAAAGATTCCAGGGAAACTGATAAACCCATGGAAATATGAGATTTCAGGGGAAATATGCACTTGTAATAACTACGTCTGTCAAAGGACTTGTTTCATCCTGCTGAACTCCTGACTGGAGTTGCCCCAAAAGTGGCAACAAGGGAATTCCTGCAAGGAAGTGCCCCAGACTATCTCCAGATGGAGCCAGTTGAGATTCCAAAGAAGGAGGCACTAAATGCCAGGGTGATAAGGTCAATACATTTATTAGGCGTATTTTCTTTCAGAGTTCTTCAGTGTATCCTGTCAAAGAACAATCAGGGTAGAGGGGTGTCCTACATAGATATGTCTTCATCGAGAGGGTAATATGTCTATATGAGGATTTAAAGAATTTGACTCAGGGCCAGGGCCAGTTTCTTTCCAATAAACCTAGATATCTTTATCACTACCAGGGAATTTTCAAGTTCCTGGTTTGGTTTCAAGACTGCTGGGAAAATCCTGCAGCTGGCAAGGTCACAGCGTGGTCAAAGCACTCTGATTTTTGGTCAGGACACAGAAAAAAAAGTGAGGGAAACTGGGGGACCCTACAGGATTTTTATTCAGAATATATAAGAAATTTAACATATTAATAATAAAATGACACATGCAATTAAAAATGCATGGGAGTTTTAATCAGACTCTTCACAAAGAAAGACATATATATGGCCAATAAACAAATTTGAAAACTACTTAACAGTATTAGTTATCAAGAAAATAAAATTCTTATAAGGTACCACTAAAAAAATCCACTAAAATAATTAATGTTAATAAGACTGACAACACCAAACATTGATGAGGAGTTAGACCATCTGGAAGACTCATACAATGTCAAATTGCTCACAGATCAATATTTATCCACCCTATGACTTCTTCTACATGTTTGCCCAAGATAAGTGAAAACATAAATACACCTAAAAAAAGCTTGCTCAAGAATTTTCATAGCAACTTTATTCATAATAATCCAAATCTGAAAATAGTGGCATATTCATACAATAGAATATTACCACTAGTACTATATACAACAACATGGATTAATCTGAAAACCATTAAAATGTCTATCTTATCCTAAGAGACATCATTCCAGGTAAAAGAAGCCAGGCACAAAAAGAAGCCAGACACAAAAGCCAATATATACTTCCATTATATATACTTCCATTATATGATTATATACTTCCATTATATGATTCCATTATATGTACTTTAAGATTATAAAAAGTAATATATAGGAAACAAAATCAGACCAGTGGTTGACACTGAGGAGGGACTTGGTTTGACCGAGAAAGAACTCAGAGAACTCAGATGATGGAAAAGTTCTCTTCCTTCATGAGATATGGGGTACATTGGCTTATACATTTGTCAAAACTCACTGAACGGTGTGCTTAAGACTTGTGTACTTCACTATATGTCAATAGTATCTCAAAAATATATAAGAAAAAAGAAACTAACAGCAAAAGGAAATCTTAATCATTCTAAAACTACTAAAATAATTTTTTAATGGTTTAACTATCTTCCCACAAAGAAAACATTGAGCCCAGATGGTTTCATTGGTTTGTTTTGCCAAAAGGTGCATGTCAAGGAATAGATCATTCCAATCTTACACAAACTCTTTCACAGAAAACAGAGTACATATTCCACCATCACCATATAGCACATATGGAGCAATTTTAGACACTTTCTTATTAATACTGGAAATAAGAGAAGGATGTCTGCTATCACTGATGTCTGTTTAATGTAGGCAAGGAAAAGATCCAATCTTACACAAACTCTTTCAGAGAAAACAGAGTACATATTCCATCATCACCATATAGCACATATGGAGCAACTTTAGGTACTTTCTTATTAATACTGGGAATAAGAGAAGGATGCCTGCTATCACTGATATTTGTTTAATGTAGTCCTAGAAGTCTTGTCAAAAACTGAGATGAGGCCATGAACAGTGAATCATGCCTGCAATCCCAGCCCTTTGGGAGACTGAGGCAGGAGAATTGCTTGAGCCCAGGATTACAAGACCAGCCTGGGCAACATTATTAAGACCTCATTACTACAAAAAAAAAAAATTAAGATGAGGAAAATGTCAACAGGTATAAAGATCAACAGAGAAGAGTCCAAATTATAATTATTTGTAGATAATTTGATAATTTACATAGAAAACCTCAGTAGAATCAAAACTCTTAGATGAGAAAAAATGCAATGTTTCCAAGTACATCAACACATCAAAATCATTTACAATTCTATATATGCACAATAAACAAGTAGGTCAAACATAGAAAATAAAATATTAATAGCTCCAGCAAAATCTATTACCTCTTTAGGAAATAACATAGCAAAAACAGAACAACCCCTTAAAAATGGGAATTTAAGACTCTATTACAGATATATAAGGAAAATAGAATATGATCTTCATGTATGGAATGGCCTAATACTCTAAAGATGACAATTTTTCTAAAATTAATTTGTAAATGGGATGCAATTTTAAATAAATTCCAATTGCATTATTTGAGAAAGGAAAATTGATTTCAAAGCTTTTATTTATTAAAAAAAAAAAATACACACTAGGAGCTAAGAATTTTGACAAAGAACAAAGAAGGAGAGAGTCCCACCAAATTTTAAGATATTTTACAAAACCTCTGTGACACCAGTGGTGCAAAACTTATGCAGGAGCAGAGATATAAGCTAATGGAACTAAATACAAGTGCAGAAACATGCTTTTGGTATGATAGAGGTGGTACTACAAATTAGAAGAAAAAAAGAATGACTTCTCAAATAATTGTTTGGAGGCACTACATGGAAAAAATAAAGATGAATTCTGATTCCCATCAAGTGCAAGTGACAGATACTCTTCACCGCGGGGTTCCAGCTACTGGGCACATAAAAGGATTATACTCCTTAGCCTCCTTGCAGTGGGATAGGACCACATTACTAGTTCTGGACTATGAGACTATGACTTGTGCTTGGTTCTGGGCTGGAACATTTCATTGCTTGTGCAAACCCCTTAGAAATGTTTTTTCAACCAACATGACAACAGAAAGAATTCAAGATCACAGCTTCTCTGGAGGTCTGTGAAACTGGGTCACTGCCACGCACAGAGGGAGGTCCTCTGTCAAACCATAATTGACATGTAGCATAAGCAAGAAATAAATTTGAGCTGTCTTATGAGACTAAACGATGCAGGGCCTATTATCAAAGTATAATTTTGCTTATTATTTTTGATGCAGACCATGCATAAAATTATACTTTGAATCTATCAAAGACTTCAATATGAAATGTGAAACTAATTGAACAAAATACATAGGAGACTATTTTGACCATCATAATGTGGGGAAGAATATCTCAAATAACACCAAAAAACGTAAATCATAATGGGCAAAGCTGATAGGTTTGATTACATTGAAATTAAATAATTATATTAAATGAGAAACAGAAAGTGTTTGCAACATATGAAACTAAGGAAAGATTTATAGGTGATTCAGAGAAGAAATTCTTTTAAATCAACATGAAAAAGATAAGAAATCCAGTAGAAATGCAGGCATGGAAATAAGTTGGCTATTAATAGAAGGGGAAATCTGGGTAGCCAACAGCATATAAAGGTATATCCAATCTTACTAGTAATCAACGAAATACCAATATAAAATGATACCAACTTATACCTACCAAAAATGGCAGAAATTAGAAATTCTGGTTATATTAAGTGCTGATAAAAATATGGGGAATATGAACCCTTATTTACAGCGGGCAAAATTGTTAATTGGTGCAACAATTGTGAAGCAAAATCTGGCTGTATTATAAGAATACCTATATTCTAACCCCAGTAGTCGCACTTGTAAGTATTCGTTCTGACTGTGATCCCCAGGAGACTTGTAGGACAGCCATGACAGAACTATTTGTGAGAGCGGGAAGCTAGCCACCGCCTGGATGGCCATTGTTGGTGAACTGACACTTGAAATGTGATAGCCCTATCAAGTAAGCTAAAACTGCCACCCACAACCTGGCATTAAAATCTGTCAACAGAGGACAACATCATGTGCTTAGGAACATTGTGACCACTGTGGAGTTTCTCATTCTGTATTCTCACCTAAAGCAAACTATTCATTTTAATGAGCTCTGGCCAAGTCTCCAATGTCCAGTTCTCCCACTAACCTACCTAGTTCAAACCCTGGTCTCATCCTTACTAAATGAGATAAATCGCATCTATTTGTTTTACATTCTTATTTCAAAGAAGACTGTTGATCTGACTGAACAGTTCACCCTCCAAATACCCCAGTAGACTTTGACACCCTCTGCTGGTTTTACAGGGGCATCATGACCACTAGCATGGCTAAGAGTGACAGGTCTCAGCCATCCATGACTTCACTGAAGGCCACTGGTTTGCATCTGCTCTACACCAGCCTACTCTGGGAGCATTAAGCCATAGAAAAATATCTGGACAGAGACATTTTAAAATGTTAACTTTGGTTACCTCTAGAAGAGGAGAGTGAAGTAGGGGGAAAGGGGGTTAGAAAGCTCCACATTTACTTTCCATACTTCTTCTGATAGTTTGAAAAAAAAATTTTTTAATGAGCATATATTTTTGTACTACTAGATTACTTAAAAATAAGTGATTTCTAAAACAAAATAAATCATTGGAACAACACTTTCTATATTGCCTTTCATGCATTACCTCCTTAAAGCCCATGACTTTGAAATAAGAACGTAAAACAATACAGTAATATAGAAAGTGCTCCCATCCTGTGAAGCTTTTTTTATATCTAATTGCCAGAGAACTGTAATTTTTATCTGTTATTTTGCACTCTGTGCCAGGCTGTGTGTTAAACATTTTCTATACATCCATATTTAATCTTCACAACATTCCTAAGATGTTGGGGCTATTGTTACCACCATTTTACACAAAAGGAATTGAAACTTAGGGATGTGAAGTGAGTGAAGTGTCTAGGGTCCCACAGCAATAAGTGGCCAATTAGGGATGTGCAATCAAGACAGAGAGAGGAAGGAACTTGTGCAAGGTCAAGAAAATGATAGATATGGGTTAAACCCAGGTCTTCAGATTTCCATTACCCATGCTAAGGAGAAACTGACTGTCTATGAGTACCTTAGACTTGTCACTTCAGGGTCCTCTGATGTTTGGTCCACTTATATGAACCAACCACATCTGTAAAATTTAGAGGAAGAAAGAGTCAAAATGTTCCTATAATGACCTTAATTTGACATTTAAACTAAAGAAGCTACTTACGCAGGTCAACTCCAGTAGAAGACTTTGTGGAGATTGAACAGAAAGAGCCTTGGAATTAAACCAAACTTTGATTCCCAAATTCTGCCACACATAACACATCTGCTAGTGTGTGCTCTCAGGTAATTCACTTAACCTCTCTGATCCTCAGTTTCTGTATTGCTTTAAAAAGACGTAATACCTAAGAAATTTACATAAAAGTGACTTTGCAAAAGCCTTTATGAAAGCCTTTATGACAGTACCTCACTTATAATGAGTATTCAGTAAATACTCACATGATATATTCTTGGCATGGAAAGTCAAACTGGAGACCAGGGTGGGTGCAGGTTATCCTGGCATTATAGGGCATGATCTCCCAAAGGGATTTTCAAACCACATACAGACCACAGATCCTGAAGTGCCCTTCCCTGTGCAGTCAGTCTACACATTTACTGCCTACCCACATCTCTTCTCATTGAGTATTATTGCCTGTAACAAAAAGATTAATGGTCCCCCAAATGCCCACATCCTGATCCGTGAACATGTTAGCTTATATGGCAAAAGAGATTTTACAGGTGTGATCTGGGTTAAGGGCCTTGAAATGGGAGATTAGCATTATCTCAGTGGGTCCAATCAAATCACCTGAGTCCTTAAAAGTGGAGACCCTTCCCCAGCTGTGATCAGGGAGAGACATGAAGATGGAAGAAGGGTTAGAGAGAAGTGATATTGCTGATTTTGAAGATGGCAGAAGTGGAAATACAGGCCAAGGGATGCAGTAGCCTCCAGAAGCTGGAAACAACACGGCCACTGATTCTCCCCTATAGCTCTCAGGAAGGAACACAGCACTTCCAACATATTGATTTTAGCCCAGTGAGACCCACACCAGACTTCTGACCTGCAGAATTAATTGTAAGGCAACGAATTTGTCTTGTTTTGAGCCATTGGACTTGTGGTAATACATTACAGCAGCTGCGGAAAACTAATCCACTGCCCCTGACAAGCCAATGTCACCAAAGGGCATATGTGGTGTCTTTCTGACAGGTTAGAAAATAAAATCAGATTGAGAACCATTGATCAAGAGGAGTGAGAACAGAATCTTGTGGGGACTATACAGATATGAGACAAGAGTTTATTCAGATGAATTCTAACAGACTCCAACAGGCCTATGTGGGTGACAGCTGGTTGGGCTCCAAGGGGGATGGGACCCAGGTGGGTGGTATGAGGAGGAGCGGGTGTGTGGTGTGAGGAGTGGGTGTGTAGTGTGAGGAGGAGCAGGTGTGTGGTGTCAAGAGTGGATGTGTGGTGTGAGGAGGAGTGGGTGTATGATGTGAGGAGTGGGTGTGTGGTGTGAAGAATGGGTGTGTAGTATGAGGAGGAGTGGGTGTATGATGTGAGGAGTGGGTGTGTGGTGTGAAGAGGAGTGGGTGTATGATGTGAGGAGTGGGTGTGTGGTGTGAAGAATGGGTGTGTAGTATGAGGAGGAGTGGGTGTATGATGTGAGGAGTGGGTGTGTGGTGTGAAGAGTGGGTGTGTAGTATGAGGAGGAGAGGGTGTGTGGTGTCAGGAGCAGCTGTGCAGTGTGAGGAGTGGGTGTGTGGTGTCAGGAGCAGGTGTGTGGTGTGAGGAGCGGGTGTGTGGTGTGAGGAGAGGGTGTGTGGTGTGAGGAGTCAGTGTGTAGTGTGAGGAGGAGCAGGTGTGTGGTGTGAGGATTGAGTGTGTGATGTGAGGAGGAGCAGGTGTGTGGTGTCAAGGGTGGGTGTGTAGTGTGAGGAGGAGCGGGTGTGTGGTGTGAGGAGTGGGTATGTGGTGTGAGGGTTTGTAGTGTGAGGAGGAGTAGGTGTGTGGTGTCAGGAGCAGGTGTGTGGTGTGAGCAGTGGGTATGTGGTGTGAGGAGGAGCAGCTGTGTCATGTGAGGAGCGGGTGTGTGGTGTCAGGAGCAGGTGTGTGGTGTGACGAGTGGGTGTGTGGTGTGACAAGTGGGCATGTGGTATAAAGAGCAGGTGTGTGGTGTGAGGAGTGGGTGTGTGGTGTGAGGAGTGGGTGTGCAGTGTGAGGAGGAGTAGCTGTGTCATGTGAGGAGCGGGTGTGTAGTGTCAGGACCAGGGTACATGATGCGAGGAGTGGGTATGTGGTGTGAGGAGCGGGTGTGTGGTGTGAGGATTGGGTGTGTGGTGTGAGGTGTGTGTGTGTGGTGTGAGGAGGAGCAGCTGTGTCGTGTGAGGAGCCAGTGTGTGGTGTCAGGAGCAGGTTTGTGGTGTGAAGAAGAGCAGGTGTGTGGTGTGAGGAGGAATGGTTGTGTGATGTGAGGAGGAGTGGGTGTGTGGTGTGAAGGAGTAGAGGCACTTGACTGGGCTTCCAAGAAATTTGACAGTGAGGAAAAGAAAACAGACAGTAACTCAGGTGGTTAGCAGAGTAGAAAGAAGTCTTGTTTGGTTTTATTTTGTTTTACTAGAGCAACCGTGTAGGCAAACAGGAAGCAGCCAGTGAGGGAAAGGAAATAGAGGCGGAATGTGTACAGAGAATAGTTCTGGTATGGAGATACAGAGAGAGCCCCATGGACACACTAAGAAATTGAATACTTTGGTGGTAAAAAATGAGAGAAAATGAGGGCAGTAATATCTTGCTATAGCTAGACATTGTTAGAAAATCAAGAATGGAGAAGATTTAGAAAAGACAGTGCCTCAGGAAAAATGAAAAATGAGGCATTCCAGCCACACAACTGGATTGATTTAGTAGAAAAGAGAGTTTTGGCAAAATTCACTTAGCAGTTTCCTGCCTCTAGACCACAGAGTGGCCTGGAATGGAAATGTTAACTATTCTGCCATCTGTTCTCGTGGGTCTCTGTCAAACTGGTTTCTGGACAGTCGTTGACTCTGAATGGGTCATTTTCTCCATTCTTTCTTATCCTCAACACCCTCTGGTTGGGAGGAGAATAGATATAGGGGCAGAAATGGAAATGCTTGGGGCTAATCAACACCATAAGGATGAGCTCCTCCATGCTCACTCTAGCTACTCTCTCACTTGCCTGGACCATCACAGCTGCTCAGCAGGCCTTTTAATCAGCCTCATCTGTGGGGTGAATTCACTACCACAGTTTTGATCTCCACTTCCTTCAGCTCCAGCCTTAGCCTTGATTCCGTCTGTCATCCTCAAGAGAACTCTTTGACTCTAGAGACAACTTTTTTTTTTTTTTTTGAAACGGAGTTTCACTCATGTCGCCCAGGCTAGAGTGCAATGGCACCATCTCGGCTCACTGCAACTTCCGCCTCCTGGGTTCCAGCAATTCTCCTGTCTCAGCCTCCCAAGTAGCTGGGATTACAAGGCATGTGCCACCATGTCCAGCTAATTTCGTATTTTTAGAAGAGATGAAGTTTCTCCATGTTGGTCAGGCTGGTCTCGAACTCCCAACCTCAGGTAACCCGCCTGCCTCAGCCCCCCAAAGTGCTGGGATTGCAGACATGAGCCACCGTGCCCAGCCTCAAGGCAACTTTCATTTTATCCATGTGTGTCTGTGATGCGAATTGCTGCTCCTTGGAGATGTGTGGTGTGATGACCCAGGTTCCCTCCCGTCTTCCTTAACCTCATTTCTTCACCATCCATCCCCACACCAAGAGGAAGATCCACGACCAGCCACTAGGGCCAGGTCCTCATGACCTTTCACTTAAACTCTTACTCCACCTTTTAATTGCTCTTTTTATTTATCACCTCTCTTCAGTCCAGTCTATTCTAGTTACTGTGGCCCTGTTAGTTTCATTAAGTCAGCATAGATTGTTACATGGCTCAGAAACCAATGATGTCTGCTCATTGCTGGCCTTTTGGTGTTTAATTCCTGCCCTTCCACTATTTGGTTCTAGCCTACGATTCCAATCTGCTTCTGCTTATATACTCTATGCTGATTCCCCCAGAGCCTGGTTATTCTTCACTTACAATCCAAGATTTCCTATCACAATATCTTTGCTTTTTACTTCCTCTAATCCCACCCTCACTTAACTTAATTTCAATGCCAAAATTCAATCCTTCTTTCAAAGTTTATCTCAATGGCCACTTCTCCCATGAAGACTTTGTGGATCTCCCCAAAAGAATGTGATTGTTCCTTTTTTTAAATCCTAAAACGTGACTCTTTACTTCTCTTGTTGTATATTCTCCATCCTCTCTCACAATAGAGGTTCTCAACTCATCCTCACTGTTACCTGGGATGCTTTCTAAACTTGTGTATGCCTGGGCCCCACCCCAGAGATTCTGATTCAGTAGCTAGAGTGGAGCTGTCTCAGTCCATTCTGGCTGCCAAACAAGATATCATAGACTAAGTGGCTTATAAACAACAGAAATATATTTATTTCTCACAGCTCTGGAGGACGGGAGTCAGATCAGCATGCTAACATGGTTAGGTTCTGGTGAGGGCCCTCTTCTGGGCTGTAGACTGCTGACTTTTCATTGAATCCTCACTTGGTGGAAAGACGGCAAGAGAGTTCTCCGGGGTCTCTTTTGTAAAAGCACTAATCCCACTCATAAGGCCTCACCTCCTTAAGGCCCCACCTCCTAATACTGTCACACTGGGAGTTAGGATTTCGACATGTAAATTTGGGGTTGGGGGACACAATATTTAGTCCATAAAAGGAGCCTACTTGTATTTTTAATATAGATTCTGATGCAGTGCCAAGACTGAGAATAATCACTTTTTTAAAAATGTTTCCTCATTGAGAGAACAAAGGGGATTCCTAGGAAGAGTCAATGAAAAGGTAAATTTGAATCATATCTCTGAATCTGTTTTCTTCTTTAAAATGAGGATAATAACTCCTACTTCTCTGGGTTATTATGAAGTTTAAGGAAGGTAATAGATACTGAATAACTAAGACTTAGCACAGTGATTAATCCATAATGACTTGTGAGTTCTGAGTGTATACATGTATACTCTGCGCAAAGGATGTGAGTCACATAAATCATACGTTCCCTGGCTGAACTTGAACACTTGCTACTAAAGGAAGCTCCGTGGAAGTTACTTCACTTGGTGGCTTCACGTAGAAGTACTTCTCTTTCTGGAAAGGAAAAACGTTTCAGCATTGCTAACTCATTCACAGAACGGACACATGAACTAACATGGCTATAATTTCACCATATTCATAATACAAACAGGACACCACAGTGAAGGGTTTACACAGACTTTTTCCATATATGATCTCATCTAATCCCCTTGATTCCCTATGAGGGAGATGTTAATGCAGTAGTGTTACAGGTGTGGAAATTGAACCTCAGAAGAACTTAGATTTGCCAAAAGTTGCATAAGTGGGAAGTGGCAGGACCACAATTTGAACCCAGTAAGTTTAATTTCAACGCAAATGCTCTTTACCTTTCACCACAACTGGCCCCAACAATTATTCTGTTAACTTGATCAGGGTATATGGACATCCATTCTGATCATGAGAGTTCAGAAAGGCATAAAGCTGAGAACATTTTGCCTTGGCTTATGTGAATCAAATGAGCCATGGCTTCACTGGGTATACTTCTGTACTCAGTGGACGCTGTTCCTTCTACTGGATCACATTCCCCATTGGCAACTCCTACTCATCATTCAAGATTCAGGCACATGTGCTCACCCCAGCTGGTTCAACTCATCCTTTATTTTATAACTAAAAAACAAATAGACTATATCTATGCAATCAGTATCATCTCCTCAGGCCTATAAAGCAAAACTGAGCTATAAAAATACACCTGCTATGTGGCTGTAGAACACGCATCTATATCGTTGTCCTTATGAGAATATCCTTATCCTTATGAGAACAGACTGCTGCCGAAGGGGCAGGAGGGAGGCTAGTATTAGAGAGGCAGAAAGATCCTACATTCCCTTGCGTGTTTTCTGTGCAAACTAAATTTCTTTCATCTTCTTAACTTGCCCTGAAACTCACGTTATAATGAACAACACCTTCATTTTACAAAATTTGTTTGCTTGTTTGTTGTTTTTTCTAGCAAGATATCTACTCAACAGGCAAACAACTCATGTTCACACTGAAGTGTAAATGACTGATTTGATTATTGGGGGAGACAGCCTGAGAGAACTCTCAGTCCTAGGGACCGGAAGCACGTGAGGCACAGACACCATGGAGGTAGACAGTGGTCAAGTGTGGAGAAAGATTCAGAAGGCACAAGCTGGAGCCCTGAAAACAAATGCAGTATAGCCCTCTCCACCACTGCACCAGGGCCGGGCCTGCTGCGGGGATCCAGACTCAACAGTTCAATTTTTTAATATAGCATTTACCCAAACACCAAAAACTAAGTTTACTGAAGTTTTAGATTCTCAACTAAATCACTTGCTGTTATGTTCAGAAGAAAGTACATTTATAAACCTTGAAAGCAAGCCATTGCATCACAATAACTCAACATAGAGTTAGACCAATGTTAAGGCATTTTCTTGGAGGAAAAAGGGTTTTTTCACTGAAGACCTAATGCAAAGAAAGCCACTCTCAGCCATGCACTCAAGGAGGATGAACATGACCATGATCTCTGAACAATTTGGCAGGAAGCTGCCACATTTATATTAATACAAAGAATTGGTTACTACATCTCTGCATGTCTACATTCTACCTCTTCACAATCTGGTTCAAATTCCACCTCCCTCATGAAGCCTTCCTTTATTTCACTCCCTCCTCACCACTGCTCTTTCCTCCAAACACCCGCAGCATTGTATCCAAACCTCTATTAATTTATCTCCAATATTCTAGCACCCATCACAGCATGTGGCATGGAGTAGATGACAGGAAATGTTTATTGAATGAATGCAGGAATATACGTCATTAACATTAATCTGCTGTCCAGCTTGTTCTAACCCAAGACACATTTCTTTGGATCATTTTCAAAGTTCCTAAGTGACCCCAGGAAAAATCTGAACTCCTTATAATAGCATCTCAAATACACTCTTTATATATTAGTACATGTTATGTATCATACTTGCAGACATATGCATTTATACACAAGAATACCTGCCTTTACCAAATATGTATGCATATATGTAAATGAATATTCACAAAGACTGTGTATGGTAACAAACTACATGCATGTGGAGTCAGAATAAGTGGGAGCAGGTTATGTGATTTGAAAAGCATGTCCAGGGGCCTCTGACCAACAGTCCCCTGTGTAGCCATATTGTCTGGAAATCTCTCAGTGTGTTACTCCTTGAAGATGTACAACGTCTCATTCTCCCTCTCCCTTGTCTTCTCCCCGTGAATATAAGCCAAAGTGTCCAGCTGTTGCAGGCCTAGAGCTGCTGCTCCACTATGGGCCAGCCAGAGACTCAAGTGGGAGATTACCATGCAGAGCCTGTAGTAGCTCCCACCTCAGTCTCTAAACATGCCCTCTGGGGTTGAATCCTGGCCCCTCCACAACCTAAGCATGTGACTTAAACAGGTCATCTAAATGTGTCTGGATTTGATTTCATCTGTAAAATGGAGATAGTAAGAGCATCTCCCTCCCAAGGCTATGTGAAGATGGATTGGGGTAATACATGGAAGACAATACAAATGTCTGGAGGATCATACATTTTTAGCAAATGTTCATTATTGTCATCATCAATATTGTTCTCATTATATTTTCCATGGAAAGTCTAGCTTACAGACTAGGGATTTTCTAATACATTGATGCCAAACCACATCCTCCAGAAGCAGCTTAAGGCCCCCATACAAAGCCTGCTTTGTAATAACATAGTCAGTCACTTATTCTCTCCACATACAGTGAGGGAGGATAAGTACAGAGATTCTCTAATTGGGCTCCTTGGTCCCAACATATCTACCACAAGCCTCAAAATATTCCCCTGCACAAGTTAATTCAACCTCAACATCTTACATGGCCAGAAAATGTATCCACATAACCTCAGGATTAGTCCCCTGTTCCTTTTCCTCGACCAATTTTGTAAAAGGAAATAACTAAAACACCCAAAAGCAAAGAGGAGAAAGTTGGAGTTTTGAAAGACTGTTGAAAGACTCCCCCATTTTGGGGTACTAAATCACATCATAAAATTTCAAAACTGTCAGAGTGTAATTAACCTATGTTGCTTCATATTCCTGATACAGCAATTGTTTAAGACATGGCTTTAAAGAGGACTGCAAGAGAGCTGTGACACATGACGCTGTGAACGTCAAGGTGCTCGCCAGGGAAGGGCCCTACCCAGAGGGGCAGAAAGAAAGCCAGGAGGGGTAGAATTTGAAGATAATATCATGTTCTCCTTGAAGATGCTTCCATTTCTGCTCTTACTCCATGTGCAGATTTCCAAGGCCTTTCCTGTATCTTCTAAAGAGGAAAATACAAAAATTGTTCAGGTAAATGAACTATCAGTTAGGTGATGGTTAATTTGCTGATTATTAGGAAATAGGGTGGGTTGTTTTCTCTTGTTAATTAAAACAGCCTGAAAGAAATTATTTGGGTGATTAGTTTGAGGTTGAACACCTCCTTTTAGTGATTTGGAGGGTTCCAAGCTGGTAAGGACTAGGCCTTTTAAAAGCTGGACATGAAAACAAGCTGAATTCTTTAAAGACTGGGAAAATACTGCTGTAGAGTTACCTCTAGCTGGGAAACTTTTGTAGAAGAAATGGTTTTATTTATAAAATGATGTTATTTTCTTTCTCATTTACCTAAAGTTTTTCCTTCCAGGATATCTGCAATCAAGTTACTATATGTCTGGTGCTTCCACACAGGCATTTTCTTTGCTGTCAAAAATTCCAGATATAGAAAATAATGTGAGGATGGTAGATTATAATGAACTAGAAATCAGTACATAGTATAATCATATTTCCCAGCACCAGATTGCGAACTGTTGATAAACTCTTGGAAGCATTATAAAAATAGAACCAATAGTTTTTTCCATTGTTTCACCATCTGAAAGTGAAGCCGAATTTTTAAGAAACACAAAGGAATTCTGCCACAAATCTCTCATGCACAGTTTTCTTAGCATTACAGTTTGGGGAAAACATTATTATTATTATTATTATTAACAGGTTATCTCTTACAATGGTAATTGTAACCCCCGGGTTGATGTAAAGTTCATTGAGTGCTTATTCCATGCAAGGCAACTGCTACGCATTTCACAAATATCTCATTTAATCCTCACAAGAACCTTATTGGAGCATTATTATTTTCATTTCAGAGACAAAAATATCTTAAATCAGATAAATAATGTGTCCAAGTGCTCACAGTTAATTCATGGCAGAGTTGAGATTTGAACCCAAGCCTGTCTGATTCCAAAGTGTGTGATCTAGTCAGTGTCACCTACTGCTGTGGTCAACGTGTATCCCTTGAATTTATGTGTTAAAGACTGAGTAGCCCGTGTGACAGTGGGTCCTTTAAGAAGTATTTAGGTCATTAAGAAAGATTAATGACACTCTGGTGGGACTGGGTTAATTCTTGCTGGAGTGGGTTCTGGCTCTTGCAGAACTAGATTAGTTATTAATAGAATGGGTATCATAAGGAGGGGCTGCCCTTTGTGTTTTGCCCCTTTTCACACATGCTTGCTCCCCTTTCATTTCTCTGCCATGTTATGACACAGCACAAGGCCATCTCAGAAGCCAACCAGATGCAGCCACCTGATCTTGGACTTCCCAGACTCCAGAACTGTGAGAGAAAATAAGCCCCTTTTATGTATAAGTTACCCAGCTTCACATATTCTGTTATAGCAACAGAAAATGGACTAAGACCCTGACAAGGCGCTAGGTATTCACAGGCAGCATGAGGTCTAGTTAGGTTACAGTTCACTATGTATGAAGAAACTTTTAAGCCAAACTTAAAATAGATAATTTTTAGGCTAAACTTTTTAGATTTTGACTAAACTTAATTTAACACCTCCAAAGAGTTACTTTGGTGAATAAAATGCTAATATCAATGATATTGCTGTTCCCCAAAAAGATATTTGGAATTATTTTGAAATTATCAGTTCTTATTTGAGAGGCAACATGGTGAGTTAAAATCTGAATCATCACTTGGAAAATTCCTTAATTCTCTGTACTTCCGTTTGTTCACAAAAATAATTAAGCCTTTTCTACAGTAATGAAGAGGATAAAAAAGAGGGACTGCATTGATGCAACAAATACCTCAAGAGAAGTCAATTAATGTTAGTTCTAAGTTTTTTATAAAAACAAGAAGACAGTCTCCTGACTGTAGAGTAGCACTTTACCTGTGTGATGTGATCCTCATCCCTGATGAGGCACTTTTTTTAAATGCATAACCGTTAACTGGAGCACTGAGTGGAGAAACTGTTCTTTCTAAAAAGCATTGTTCTCTCAAAGCCAACCTACGAATTAGTTTGTGTTATTGTTCGGGTGGCTCTCAGGTTATCAGACCTCTGTAGTAACTTAGAAAGGGTTGCAAAATGACCAGAGAACTGGAAGTACTTTCACAGCAAGACCTTTATGTGCTTGTCTTTGTCCAGGACTACCTGGAAAAGTTCTACCAATTACCAAGCAACCAGTATCAGTCTATGAGGAAGAATGGCACTAGTATGATTGTTGAAAAGCTTAAAGAAATGCAACGATTTTTTGGGTTGAATGTGACGGGGAAGCCAAATGAGGAAACTCTGGACATGATGAAAAAGCCTCGCTGTGGAGTGCCTGACAGTGGTGATTTTATGTTAACCCCAGGAAACCCCAAGTGGGAACGCACTAATTTGACCTACAGGTGATATTTCTAGGGTTTCAGGATACGCTCATTCATCCAGTATGGACTGGGCTTTTATATGACAGACACTGTTCTTGGGATACACTAGGAACAGTAGATAAATATCCCTGCCTTTGTAGAGTATGAATAATGAATGAATATGGGAATGAAAATGTTGAGATACCATGGATTCTTTCCACTCCAAAGCTTCCCGTTTTAGTCTTCCTTCTCCAACAAACTAAAGAGGACTACGGCAATGTTAGACTATCTCTCTAAGCACTTACTTTGGGACCCAACAAAGGCTTAATCATTGCTAGAGAGAGTCAAGTCCCTCCTTTCATACATCTTAATAATAATAATAATATCTAATATTGTGGAATATTACTATTTGACAAGTAATGAACTAAATGCTTTATATGTATTTAATCCCCACAGCAGCCCTATGAGAGGGATACTATATTAGTATCCTCATTTTATGAATAAGAAACTGAGGTTTAAAGACATGTATTAACTTGTTCAGAACCCACATCTGTCCTCCACCCTGAGACCTGCACTCCCTCCTTATCCTCTCCAGTGATAGCACACCATGATGCAACTCACTTCAAAACAGAACAACTCATCCATTGATGGACTACTGTTCTAAATAAAATTTAACTCTTCATACATCCTCTCATTTTGAAGGATTCTAAACTATACACCGCAGCTGTCAGAGACTGATGTAGAAGGAGCTATTAAGAAAGCCTTTGAAGTCTGGAGCAAGGCGTCACCTCTCACCTTCACCAGGATCTCACAGGGACAGGCAGATATCAACATTGGTTTTTTCCAAAGAGGTAGGTGCAAAGCAGTCACGCTCAGTTTTGCTTTCTTTGGCTAACCTGAAACTTGGCAAGGATCTAATACAAATGTTCTGATTTCAGATCACGGTGACAATTCTCCATTTGATGGACCCAATGGAATCCTTGCTCATGCCTTTCAGCCAGGCCAAGGTATTGGAGGAGATGCTCATTTTGATGCCGAAGAAACATGGACCAAAGACTCCACAAGTAAGTTAATCAAGATTATGTCCACACATAGCTTCTGAATTAACCTTTTACAGATTAGAATACACACACACACACACACATATGCAATAAAGGTAATATAATATTTCAAACTCACAAAAAGTGATCATTTGAAATTGTTGCTACCTCACTATACTAATTCAATTTGGCTTTAGAAAAAAAAAGAAAGAAAGAAAAAGACATGCTGAATCTAATTACTGACCTTACTTCTTAGGGCAGAGATCAGAAAACTACAGACTATGGCCAAATCCTGCCTGGCCCCTGTCTGTATAAATAAAATTTTATTGAAACAGGGCCACATTTATTTGTTTATATATCATCCATGGCTGCTTTCACTCTACAATGGCAAGCTGAGTAATTGCGACATAGATCATTTGGCTCACAAAGCCTAAATTATTTACTATCTGGTTCTTTACAGATCCTGCTTTAGGATGTATCTTTATTTTAATATTCCCAAATTTAGTGATGTTTGAAAAGAGCCTATTTTTCCATTTTTTGGAAATTCATTTAGAAATCAGTCTATTCAGAAAAGAGCAGCCACCTTCCCTCTCATCTAGTTAGTTCATCTTCTTGGAGCTTTTTTTCAGTGGTAGGCTTCTGTGCAGCAAGTCACTCGTTTCAGGAGAAGGCTCCTATTAAGAAGGACTGGGCTGCATGAAGGGAAGAAATGAGGCTGAGTACAGGTATATCTAGACCATGTGATACTTCCCAAAACATGGCATAACAATATGCCAGAGAGCACTTTCAGAAAATAATCAGAAAGGCACCTTTTACCTTTGCTTGGCACCTGTTCCTCTTGCCATTTTCTCAACATGGGTATGTTATGAGGGTCTATTCTACCTAAGTCCACATATTAGGAGCTGTGTGTAGCCAAAGATAGGTAATAACCCTCAGCTCCTCTACATTCCTGTTGCCCTCCTCACTAGTTCAGATGTTCATTACCTCTTACCTGAACGAATGATCTAGATTCCTAACTGGACTCTCCATCTCCAGTCTGTGCTCCCTCTAATTTTTCCTACCATTGCAACAGGGTTTGTTTTTGGAAAGCCCATCTTGGATCACATCACTCTCATGCTTGAAAGTTTCAATGTTTACATATTCTGCACCAAATAAGGTCCAAATACCTCCCCTTGGTATTGAAGGCTCTTGGTGATTGTTCATCCTTCTCTTTCTTGGTTTGTCTTCTTATTTCACATATACCATTCACATTGGGCTAACACCCACATTGTACATTCACTGTTTCTAGGTCACACCCTATGCTTTTCATTTTCCTCACATTTGCTTGAATTGCTTCCTCTCCCTGAAATACTCTTCCCATGCCCCAAGCACCATCTTTTAAAATCTCTCTCATCTTAACATGCTATATATGTCAAAGGCCACCTTCTATCTTGCCTTGTGCTGGAAATGAGAACTTCCTCTGCAGAATTCTGACAGCTTTTGTATCTCCTTCTCTGTCATCACTCATTGTGTGCTTTTAAGTTGTTTGCACACATCTCTCCTCTTCTAGACTACGTACTCCCTGTAGAGCAGAGAATCACAACAAATTGCCCACAGTTCCTTTTACGATATTCCAGGCATTCAAAGATATTTTTCTGAAATGCACTCATGAATGCGTAATTTAAAAAGGATGTGATAAGAAACAATTCTTAGAGCATGGGTAGAATTTTAGCAGGCTAATTATCAACAAGAAGTTGAACATTGTAGTAAGAGCATGGATCTTGCCATCATACCTTGGTTTGACCCCAATCTGTCACTTACTAGTTGCAGGATGAAGTACAAGCTATTCAAAATCTATGGGCATCAGTCACTTTACTATAAAAATATTGCTAATAAAACTTCAGAAAAATGTTATGAGGATTACATAACTTTAGATTGCCTAGTATGTGGTAGGTACTCTACAATTATGCTTTTTGAAAAAAGTAGGCATGTACAAAAACGCATCAGTGTGTTTGTGAGGCAGCAAATAGACTGGCTGGACTGAAGGATTCATGTCAAAAGGCAAGCACTCAAATATCTGCTGGAGACAAGTGGAGGAGGTCTTGAATGCCAGACAAAAGAGGTTGGGCTTTATTTCATAAGAAGCGGGATCCTGGGAAGGTTTTAAGTTCCCAGTTGTGAACAGCACTATGCTTATGGAAGTTAAAACATGCAGAAAGAGAGCAATAAGTGGTAGGATTTGTCTCTCTTCAGTAGAGAATTCCTACAGCATCTTAGAAAGCTCAGAAACAGAGAAGAGCTGGTGCTAACGGGTGGGTGATGAGGGAGCCAACATGAGCCAGCCCTCTATCTGAGGCTGCTCCACTGATGGGCTGGCTTCTCTTCTAACTACTTGCTCACAGGGACTCTACTCATGAGACTGAGGGTCTGGGACACTGTAAATGGTGAATGTGGGAACGCAAGAGAAGAAGGGTTCCTAAAGTCATGATGACTCTGCCATCACTTCTCCAAATCTCAGATGCACATTTGTAAAATATGAGAATTGGAATAAATGCAACTTTTCTGGGTTCTAAGAGTTTATAAGAAGTCCGTACTCACCTAGTTCCCAACTGTGACTACTATTTTGATTCTTCTCAATGTCCACTTTCTCAGGTATCTGAAAGAAAGATGAAAAAGACAGCCATGGGAAGGGCTATTTCCCTGAGCAGTTTTGGCTTGGAGGTTGCATTCATTGAGATCATGTTTCTGCCACCCTGGGATCCACACTGAGCTGTTTACCACCCATATTTGAATTTCAGATTACAACTTGTTTCTTGTTGCTGCTCATGAATTTGGCCATTCTTTGGGGCTCGCTCACTCCTCTGACCCTGGTGCCTTGATGTATCCCAATTATGCTTTCAGGGAAACCAGCAACTACTCACTCCCACAAGATGACATCAATGGCATTCAGGCCATCTATGGTAAGGTCTTCTAAAGAGAGTTGTAGTACATGGTGGGACCTGGGAATAGGCGAACGCTCCCAGGATCTGAATATCTCTTCCTTTGCACTACTGCAGTTTCCATAAAACTGAACTCTGAAATTCCCCAGTAATACAGCATTAACAAAGAAGATGTGAGGGGCTGAGCCTCTATTGCTGCCCTAAAAGAAAAAAAGTTTAAGAAGAAATGAACTACAGTTCTTCCCAGTTATTGTCTTTGGATGGTGGGAATTTTTTTTCTTCTTTTTTAGGCTTCCCAAATTACCAATTTTAATTTTTTTTTTTTTTTTTTTTTGACGGAGTCTTACTCTGTTGCCTAGGCTGGAGTGCAGTGGCGTGATCTTGGCTCACTGCAACTTCTGTCTCCCAAGTTCAAGCAATTCTCCTGCCTCAGCCTCTCGAGTAGCCGGGATTTTAGATGCCTGCCACCACATTTGGCTAATTTTTATATTTTTAGTAGAGAAGGGATTTCACCACATTGACCAGGCTGGTCTTGAACTCCTGACCTCTAGTGACCTGCACACCTCAGCCTCCCAAAATGCTGGGATTACAGGCAGGAGTCATTGCACCTGGCCCCAATTTTAAATATTCTAAAAAGACATGACTATTCTTTTTCCTACAGCAATCCTGCTCCTAGATGTATCTGTCAAAGAAATTCTCATATAGATCCATAAGGGAACATGTACAAATCATGCCAAAGATGTTCACTGAAGTCTTGTTTGTGGTGGTGGAAGTTGGAAGGCATCTGGGGGTCTATTAGGAGAAGACTATACAGATAAACTGTGGTAGTTGCACACCATGAAGTGATATGCGGCAGTCAGAAGCTTAGTACTAGATGCACATGTGGCAACAATACAGATGGGTCTTTAAAACTTCATACTTTGTGAAAAAGAAACAGAATGAGATATATTGCACATTGTACTAATTAAATTACACAATATATAAGTCTATGTAAATTTAAAATGTGTATAAACAAAGCAAGGCATTTTCAAGAAGAAGAAGAGGAATGATAGTAGAGTAGAGAGAGAAAAAAAGAAACTTTTTAAAGGCATTACTGATACATTTCAAGGATAAGTATAGGGGCCTTTTGCCATATTGCCTGGATAAGACCATTACATCTCTCTTCACGCTTGCCCTTCTGTTCCCTAGTTGGTTGTGAATAAAAACAAGAAACCAATAAGGGATTTACTGCTCTCTAAAAAAGTGTGGAATGGAATGGAATGGAATGGAATGGAATGCAATGCAATGCAATGCAATGCAATAGTGGATTGGAGTGAAATATAATTGAATGGAGTGGAATGGAGTGGAGTGGAATTGGGGAAAGCCCTTTTCCCTCTCTGGTGGGACAGCACTATAAAATCAAGCAAGCATGCCAGGGTGCCACAACCAGGGAACTTTTTTGTGATCGTAGATATTTCAGAAATGTTGAGCCTACCCTAACTGCCTCTATTCCCCAACTTCCTCCTGCCCACCCCAACAACACCCCCTTATTTTGTTCACCGGTGTTTTTATCTTAACTATTATAATAGCCTTTCATTCCACAGTGAGAAAACACATGAAAATTCAAGTACTTATAGAAAAACTATTGCTAAAATTTGACTTAGATGCATGCTATAGGGTAAAAGACTAATATCATTCTTTCCTGAAAGTGGATTTCTGTGAGGAGAGAGGCAATAGATACTGAGTAACTGAAAAAGCAGAAACAGGAACTGAGAGGTCAGAGAAGAATTAGTTAGAATTAAAAGGGAAGAAAGGGGCATAGAATTCAAATTTCTTTACTTCACAGTTTGTCCTGGAACTCACCCTGAAAACCATCATTACTCTTATTAAAGAAACAAAAACTTTAAAAGGATGAAATATACAGTTACTTTAATACTTTATGGGATAGTCTTGTAGCACTTACCCTCACATGAAGACCCTTCACCTTTCTGAGAAGTCTCTGATGTACCCAAGAGACACACTGGACTTATGCTCATAAAAAAGACCTTTTTTTTTTTTTTCAGGACCTTCAAGCAACCCTATCCAACCTACTGGACCAAGCACACCCAAATCCTGCGACCCCAGATTGACATTTGATGCTATCACCACACTCCGTGGAGAAATACTTTTCTTTAAAGACGAGTATAAAATTGAAATATTTCTTCCTTTGATTCCTCTTACTGATACACCTTAAAACTGGATTCAAATTAGGTCACACGTTAGTCACGTTTTCCTTGAATTCTACACTTCTGCTTCTCATTGGAATTTTTTATAGGTTCTGGGGCACCACTAGGATTATCATAGACCCTAAGTTTAACTTCATCATCTTCATCTTTTAAAGACTATTTGTACCATTTTTATGTCTATACTGAATTTATGCAATCGAGTATTTTCTGGGTAACTCAAAACATCCAGGAAAAAAAGCAAAACATGAAAACATTCACAAACATTCAGATGCCTTTGGTGATATAAACAGACATGGGCTACAGCTGCTTGGGAACCCCAGAGCTGAAACACTAAAGCACCATTCAGTTCCATCCAAAATCAGTCAAGTAAATGGAACCTGCACTTAGCTAGCTGTGCAGCAAATCATCTAACTGAGCAAAATTTTTATTTGTACATTGGCTATTTCGTGAGTGTGCAATCACAGGCTGAGTGCACGTGCTGTTGCTTTTATCAATATATTCTCAGCATTTAGTGGGAGCAATAAGGAAAGATACTGCAAAGTAAGATTTTTCAATGTCCAAGGCAGGACAATGCCAAATTTAATCAAATAAGAGCACTCCCATAACCTCCTCTGAAAGCTGTGAAGTACTCTCCAGATGGACAATATCACCATAAAGCTTAGCCATATGCTGGTCACTGTGCTAGGAACTTTGCATTGGTTAGTTTTGTTATATTCTCCCAGCAATCCTGCAAGGACCATTACTAGCCTAAAAGTCACAGGAACTGCCTACTTAGACTGTTATGTGTAAGTGTGTGCATGTGTGTTTCCTTATGTCCCGTTAGGTACTTCTGGAGAAGGCATCCTCAGCTACAAAGAGTCGAAATGAATTTTATTTCTCTATTCTGGCCATCCCTTCCAACTGGCATACAGGCTGCTTATGAGGATTTTGACAGGGACCTCATTTTTCTATTCAAAGGTAACTTCCTAAAGTTTTCATCTTATGTTAGTTCTGCCTGAAGGGAGGGGGCAGGACTTCTTTGTGATCCCTTCCAGGTTCATGGTGAGCTAATGACAGCATTAAGCTGGGCAGGCTTTTGCCAGAAGACTAGGGTTGGGCCCCATCGGGACCACTAACTACTGTGTGAACCTGAGTGGGTTACTTGCTTTTCAGCCTTGGTTTTCTCACCAACAAAATCAGACCACACTAGACTGTCGTTCGCATTCTTCCATCCTCATCCCAGATATCCTTCTCTAAGACTCCTCAAGGCTTTAATTTGGTTTCTGTATAAAAGTCACACAAATTGTGGGGCCTTGAATGTCTTGCTCAGAAGTTTTAATTTTTTATAGGCGCTGGGGAACCGTTAAGCTTTTCACAGCCCCCCCGAACTTAACTTTATCATCTTCATCTTTTAAAGACTATTTGTTCCATTTTCATGTCTATGTGCAAGACCAAGAAGTGGTATATATATTATTTTGCAAAAATGGAAACGTCTTATTTAACATTTAACCTGAATCATTGACAGGCAACCAATACTGGGCTGTGAGTGGCTATGACATTCAGCAAGGTTATCCCAGGGATATATCAAACTATGGCTTCCCCAGCAGTGTCCAAGCAATTGACGCAGCTGTTTTCTACAGAAGTAAAACATACTTCTTTGTAAATGACCAATTCTGGAGGTAATGTAAACTATTTTTTCAGTTATAGGTTGAAATCTGTGTTTCTCTACACTGCTTACAAACTTTCAAGCATTTGAAAGTTTAAAACAATCTAGGTAATCTCTAGTAGGTTTTACCAAGAATATATTGTTTTTACAGGATGATTGATGTTACCATGGCTTTTGAAATTTTTCATTTTTATAAAATTAAAATCTCTATGCAATAGTACTGAGGATTCTGCATCATGAAACAGAAATCCTTAACAAAGCACTAGCGTGAGATACAAAGAAAGATTTAGGCTAATTCTCACTTATGAGTTCAATTCAGACATATGCAAGCAAATGTTGTCCAGATAGCCTGCAGAATTTGGTTCCCAAGTTGAACCTATTATGTACATTTATATACATACACATGCAGAGGGAGTTATACTATATACCAATTAAGTAAAAGCCTTGAAAATATAACAGTGTGTCAGCCATCAAGCCTGTTTTCGAATTAATGATACCCATATGTTTTATAAATGTGTACCCTTAGGTAGGGAAATTAACCATTCTTAATACTAGTAAACAAGGCATTGTGAGAACTGAATGAAAAAATATGTGTGAGGAGACTTTGTAAATTATACACAATTAAAAAAATATTTTTGTTATATTCTATATTGGTGTTAAATCTGGTGACATTTTGTTTTTACCAGATATGATAACCAAAGACAATTCATGGAACCAGGTTATCCCAAAAGCATATCAGGTACCTTTCCAGGAATAGAGAATAAAGTTGATGCAGTTTTCCAGCAAGAACGTAAGTAGGAAAAAAACCCTAATAAATGTGTTGTTTGTTTGTTTATTATAGAGGAGGCATGGTCTTACTATGCTGACCAGGCTAGTATCAAACTCCTGGCCTCAAGCAATCCTCCCACCTCAGCCTCCCAGAGTTCTGGGATTACAGGCATTAGCCACTGCACCCGGTGTTTAAATTTTTTAAATAGCATGTTTGCATTGGAATGTTATGTTGGAATAGGGCAAGGTTTTCTAACTGAAGACATCTGAGATATTCTGTAAGCTAATTCAATAAATTATCTCTCTTTTTTTATAGACTTCTTTCTTTTCTTCAGTGGACCAAGATATTATGCATTTGATCTTATTGCTGAGAGAGTTACCAGAGTTGCAAGAGCCAATAAATGGCTTAACTGTAGATATAGCTGAAGTGAAATCAAATGTGGCTGTATCCATTTTCAGAATGTGGAAGGGAAGTTCAGCATGCATTTTCATTACATTGTGTCCCACTTATACTTTTCTCAATATTAAGTCATTGTTTCCCATCACTGTATCCATTCCGCCTGTCCTCAGTGAAAATATGTTTGGAATATTCCACTGTTTGCAGAGGCTTATTCAGTTCTTACACATTCCATCTTAAATCAGTGAATCCATCAAAGAGAAGGAAAGTAAGCCTTTTTGTCACCTCAATATTTACTATTTCAATACTTACATATCTGACTTCTAGAATTTATTGTTATATTACTTGCCTATCTGACTTCATACATCCTTCAGTCTCTTTAAATGTCCTATGTATATCTTCTACAAGCAATTTAGAACTAGATTTTGGTTAGAAATAAGAGTTATAAACAATCTAGCAATACCTTTTGCCTTTACAGAAAATGTGGTGCTGTTTTCTACCCTTGGAAAGAAATGTGGATGATATATTTCGTGGGTTGAATTGTGTCCCCCATAAAAGATATGTTGAAGTTCTAACCCCAGGTACCTATAAATGTGAGCTTACCAGGGTCTTTGCAGATGTAATTAGTTAAGGTAAGGTGAGGTCACACTGAATTAGGGTGGGCCCTAAATCCTTTATGACTGTTGTTCTTATAAGAAGAAGAGAGACATAGCCACCTAGGGGAGGAGGCCATGTGAAGACAGAGGCAGAGATTCGAGTGACGCATCTGCAAGCCAAGGGATTCCAAGGACTGTAAGCCACCAGTAGAAACTTGGAAGAGGCAAGGAAGGATTCCCTTCAAGCGTGACCTTCAAGCGTGACCTGCTAACACCTGCAGAATTCAGACTTCTAGCCTCCAAAACTGTGAGGGAATAAATTTCCTTTGTTTTAAGCCACCAAATTTGCAGTACTTTGTTACAGCAACCCTAGACATGAGGTACTAAACACAGTACATCTCCCTTACAAAAATGAATCAACATAGAATGCAGAAGTGGAACCCTTGCTAAGAACTATTGGGCATCTTCCCAGAACAGCAGCCAAAAGAGAACCACCACTTCCTCTCCTGCCTCCTCCTTGCTCTCTCCTAGAGTTCAAACCCAAATGGGCCAGTTGGATCTGATGTTCCTCAGTTCTTTGCTTGTATTTCCTGGGGTACTCAGGAGGGCACACACTATAGATAACTGGGGTTTGCTGCATAAAATTCAATGTCTCATTAAGTTGCATTAAACTGAGCTTAGATGTGTAAGTTTGCTAACTGATGGGTTTTTTTGTTAAGAACTATAGGATTTATGGGACCATGTCTAGCTAGGCCAGATGTCAAAATCATTATAATGTTATATTTGCTGTTATTAGAATATAATATAGCTTATTATACAATAAATATGTGGACTATAAAATGTATTTCTCACTAGTACCTCCTATTTTTTTTCTCTGTTGAAGTTTTTAAATCCCACAGATAACTAATTTGGCAACTTTATTCTTGTTCAAAAATTAAAATAATCTATTACATAAGTTCATATTAAAGATTTTTATTTCAAATGACTGATTTGTGATTTGCTTTTAATTTCTTAAAATATTACCACATAATTCATCTAAAGTATAAAAAGGAATAGCAAATTTTAGATATATTTGCAGATATATAATTCCTGTGTCAGAATTATTATAATACTGATAATAAATTTTAGATACTGCTTCAGAGTGTGTGAAATATTTTATAAATATTTGAGGTCCTCAAAAATTTCCTCAAGTGTGTTAACACATTATTCTCAACTTATTTTACAAAATAAGAAAACTGAAACAAGTATATACTCTCATTTCATTCATTGATTTATTCAGCAAGAATTAACTACCTACTATGAGTTATGTTTCAGGGACTGTGCTAAGAAAAATGAGAGAGATGTATAAGCAATTCATCATATCAATGTAACAAGTGCAAAAGGACCTATAAGAATTGAATATTCCATTTTTAATAGTAGAATCAATTTCAGACTATGATGTTTCCTAAAACTTTCTATAATGTCAGTTATGAAAGTTTTAGGAAAATGCAGGCATGAAAATGAGTGTCTTATCTTCTCAGAACACCTGCTAGTTGCACTAGGTATGATGGATTCTTGGCTCAAACCTCATCTATACATCTTTGAGATGAGAACTGATCTCATACTATTTTTTAACCACATTTGACAGAATCATAGACAGTGAACTGTAATATGAAGTGTAATAAAGAATTCAAAGAGTTATTCCTTTTAAAAAAATTATCTTGTTGACAACATGTAGTATTTTCCAGCTGTTACACTGATATTTTGAATGAGCACAAGAGATATAAAGACCTAAGCTTAGAATGTATTCATTTATTTTTTGTTTATTTATTAATTTTTGAGACAGGGTCTTGTTTTGTCACCCAGGCTGGTGTACAGTGGTGCAATCACAGCTCACTGCAGCCTCAAACCCCTGGCCTCAAGCAATGCCCCAACCTTAGCCTTTCAAGTAGCTGGGACTGCAGGCACACACCACCACACTCAGTTATTTTCTTTTGTAAAGATAGGGTCCCATTGCATTTCCCAGGCTTGTCTCAAACTCCTGGGCTCAAGTGATCCTCCTGCCTTAGTAGAGACGGGGTTTCACCATGTTGACTAGGCTGGTCTCGAACTCCTGACCTCAGGTGATCCACCTCCCTCAGCTTCCTAAAGTACTGGGATTACAGGCTTGAGCCACCATGCCACCCTGCCTAAGCTAGAATTTAAACAATGAGGTGCCTATTTATCTTAGGCTGAGTTTCTTCAAAAGCAAAGCCTAAGTGAAGACATTGGTGCAATTATTTTTTTCAGGACACAGTCCCAGGAAGCAAGAGTGAGGTAGCAAGCAGAGTGAGGCAAGGAAGGAGGAAAAATCAATACAATCATGTGTTATCAAGGTTTCCACTATGGGCAATTGAAGCTTGTTGGGGTCCGCGTGTTTCCTAAACAAAAGAATGAACACACAAGACAACACAGGACAAGACAAACATGGCAGCAGCCCCAAACGACATGCTCTGCTTTATTTTATGCAGTCGTTTGTGGAATGTTGCCAAGTCACAAGACACATTGTTGTTTTTCTGACTGTTTCCTGACTTTCTGGATTTTCAAGATGTTTACACATAAACCAGCCCCCAGGGTCTGCTGTTTGCAGCTGGCTCCTTTGTCCTCCCTGTTTGCAGGGAAGGTACACCCTGTTTTGTTTGCAAGAGCAGGACTTATCGGGAACGTCTCGTTTGCAAGCACATAGTCCTCTACATTTCCCTTTTCTTTATTTACAAGTTTGAATTTCTTTCAAAACCATCATTACATGTTGGACTTGCTGGGATTTGGTGTTTGCCCTTTGGCACCGTCTCCAGCAGACTGTGAAAATGACAAAGGCAAGAACAACAATCAATACATTAC
>NW_012102776.1:1961603-1963060 GCF_000951045.1 Mandrillus leucophaeus | reverse complement strand
CCAGTACTACCGAAACCTCCTTGACGAGACACTTCTCTAGATAAGAAAGGAAAAAAAGGCAATAAAAGCAATTGTGCAATACGTTCCCCTGCCTCTAGGCGCATAAATTGTGAGACTTGTACCATAATAAGGATTTCATCAGTAAAATCAGGATCAATAATTCCTGGGACCACCATTAACTCCCGCATAGTGCTGCTGCTTCAACCTAACAAAAGTCCTACATGTCCCTTTGGCAAAGGGCCACACACTCCAGTAGTTAACTTATATATTCCTCCATTAGGAGACAGAGCATAAGGTAGAGTAAAAGCTAACTCAGCAGCAGCACTCTGCTTAGTTGCAGCATAAAGCTGGGAAACAGGGGTAGGGAGTGATACCCTTAAGGATGACTCAAAGTCATTCCTTGATGTTGTAAGCCATCGCTCACTGGGTATTGTGGTAGGCCTGCATTGTAATTGTTGGGGCCCCAAGCCTGCGGGCCCCAGTTCCTGTTTCCCAGGAGGGGTGACAATAAATTTCCACTCTTATCAGTTTTTGAACAACATTCATTTGTCCAATGTCCACCTTTTCCACATCGTTGGCACTCCCCAGAAGGTAACTTTTTCTCTTTAGTAGTCAGGAAGCCCAGTTTTTTCCTGCATTCTTTCTTAAAATGACCAGGTTTCCCGCATTGAAAACGTACACCTTGTTTAGAATTACTCTTTAAGGCCTTAGAAAGTGCTCCAGCAAACAATTGAGCATTGTAAATAGCTCCAACGCCTGCACAAGCCCCAATATACTCATCTAAATTACCTCCACTGGCCTTTAAAGGTCTTAATAATTTTTGTTGCAGCTTTCATTTCTTTCAAAAATTTAAATTGTAGGGCTGTAAAAGTCACATTCTGGCCACCGTTTGGGAACTGAGCACTGGGGCCAAAAGCAGCCCGTGTTATTGGGAATAGATCTAATTCCTCGAAATCATCCTTTTCCTTCGATTCCTTTTTTTCTCCTACAGGAGAAAAAGGCACAGAGAAAACCTGACCTGACATAGGCAAAGAGGTTGGAGGTAGAGGCAAAGGGAAATCTTTTTCCAAAGGAGCAGAAGGGAAGGTAACATAGGAGAGACATAGGAGAAACAGGAGCAGCGGCACCTTGCAATTTTAACAACTGTTGCAACATCTCTAAAATACACTGCAAATCAGAATTTCCTTCAGATGAAGGAGGCATTAGCTCTTCTTCCAATTCCTTGTCCTCAGCAACCGGGGCGTAAATATGTTCCTCTCTAGGATTATTCCTCTCTAAAGCTTCAGATGCCTCACCTCCTGTGGCAGTATCACCACACTCTGAGTCAGTTTCAAGTAACTCTAATGCCTGAGTAATGGAACTACACAAAGTCCACAAAGTCAGAGGCATTGTTTGCCCTCACTGATGAGCTCGACACAAGACTTTAACCACTTGTAACCATTCCTTTTGATTTAACT
>NW_012102776.1:1956829-1961196 GCF_000951045.1 Mandrillus leucophaeus | reverse complement strand
ATCTGCACCAGTCAGCAACAGTAACTGATTGCGAAATGTTTCAGAAATGTTTTGTGTTAATTCTTGTATTTCTAGGGAAAGATTATTATGACCAATTAAAAGTCTCTTTATCTCAGTCCAATTATGTACAGTGCTGTTAAAAGGAACAGGAGTAATACAAAATTGGGTAGTATTCCAATCATATTTCAACAAAGCTCGGGTATTCAACACTGTTAGCTGATCTCCCAACCACGAAACCACTTGCTCCAGATTATCCACTCGTTCAGTCAAATGAGCATCTATGTCTCGTTGCTGCTGCCACAACAAATGTGATTGTTCATGCCATTGTTGCACAAATTCTGCATTTTGTATACTCTGGTGTAGAGCTAATCCAGCAACAGTGGTGGTGGAAGCAATTGCTACAAGTCCCACCACTGCTGCTACGACGATCCCAACCATTCTCCGGCTGCGGTGGACAAGATCTTGCATTACTTTGTAAATTTGAGTAACCCCAGCAGATTCACTCCATGCACGTGTTAAGTTCACGGGTAGCCAGGTTTCTTTTCTGGCTCTTAGTATATATAAATTGGAATGAGACTCATTCCAATTATTATTCCACCAAGTAGTATTTATACAACTTAAGAATGTACAATTGTTTGTACAGTTAACTACCCCTGTATTATTATCCCATTTAAAAATTCCTGTCAACGACAAGTAAGGCTTTCTTACACATCCAATAACATATCTAGAACTATTTCGATGCAAAGATATATGGAAAGGGTTAGAAATATTAGTAAGATTTAAGGACATGTTTCCCGTGAAAGTTAACGTTGGTTTACCAGCAGCTAGCAACTTCCAAATATGACTTTGTATTTGTGAGGTATTAGCCAAATGTGGCATAGGGGGTGATAGACCACCATCATGCCAAATAATAGTTTCATTGCCATCCGCAGAAATGCTGTGATTACCTTTATGCCAACGCAGGTTGACATGGCTGAATTTAGTTTGAAAATCTCCATGTACACTCCAATCTATAACAAGGTATTTACGACTCTTCCCTTTTACTTCTAACAACAATCGTGGCCCACTACCTCTACATCTAGTCCACTCTAGTTGGGAAACACCTCCGGACACATGAGGGATAGGGCATAAAGATAATGTACTTGGCAGAGTTTCATTAAGTACTGCAGTATGATTATACTTAAAACTTTGAGCCACAATAATCATAGTAAAGGCAGAGATATGACTATGGTTATAGCGAACAGCCCAAGCCTCATGAGAAAGATGCAGACAGTGTGGACTACTCCCAAGACATATAGGTGACCCTTCAACCCCACATTGATATGAACTATTTACTGTGCCAGTGTCTAATTCAGGATCCTGGTTTTAAAAAGGCAATGGCATCCGAGCAGTATCATTAGTAAGTATTGGGACTTTTCTGTCTCCCCAGGCCACACTTTGATATAAGGGTGGAAAAGGAATATAAGCCCAGCATGTAAATTCTCCAGCCATTACCTGGCAACTTACTATGGCCAGCATAGCCAGGAATAAAGTCAGTGGGATTTTGGGCTGCCCAGCTTGTTGAACAACCCTTTCAGCTTTCTGAGTAAGCTTTTTCAGTTGACCCCATGTCGGGGGCTCCGCATGTCGAGTCCCGAAGGTGAATGTTCTCTGAGTGCTCAGATTCAGCTCCTGAAATTCCTTGAGGAACTCTTCGGATTGGCTCCTCTTCGCCATGGCACTGTTTCAACCATCGAGATGGAAACCACTCATCTCTGGCACCTGTATGGACAAGAGCATAGCCTCGGCCCCATTGTAAAACTTTTCCTTTTAAATATTTCCCTTGTAATGAAGGATAATACACCCACAGATTACTGTTTTGTGGCTTTTCTAAAGGCTGTTGAAAATGTTTCACCGCTGCGGACTGCTGTAATTGGCGCCACTGGTTGAGAAAATTTAAAGTAAAAAGGGCTTTCAGAATTTGATGTTTTGGGGAATCTTGCCCATCTCCCCCTTTTTATTTTAAAAGTTGTAATTTTAAGGTAGCATTGGCTCTTTCAATAATTACTTGACCTTGACTATTAAATGGAATACCAGTGGAATGATGAATATGGTATAAAGAAAGGAAGGCAGCCAATTTACGAGAGCAATAAGCAGGGGCATTATCAGTTTTTAGTTCAGCAGGAACTCCCATAACCGCAAAGCAAGTAAGTAAATGAGTAATAACAGAGTCAGCCTTTTCAGAAGGCAATGGGGTAGCCCATTGGAAACGTGACCAGGTATCAATTGTATGATGAACATATTTTAAATGACCAAAAGAAGGAACATAAGTTACATCCATTTGTCAAATGTGATTTTGTTGAGTGCCTCGAGGATTAATACCTGGACTTTAAAAAGGTGCAATAATAGGAGCACAAGATGGGCAGGCTCTGACAATAGCTCGGGCTTGATGGCGTGTTATAGAAAATCGCCATTGTAATCCTAAACTATTAGTATGATGTAGATGGTGCTCATCCTGAGCCCGTTGGACACTTCCAATAAGTAACGAATCAATCTGGTTATTCCCAAAAGTTAAAGGTCCTGGCAATGCCTAATGGGAACAAATATGAGTGATGAAAAGGGGGGCAGTGTGAGAAGTAAGAGCCATAAATAATAAAGAAGATAATTTTTGTAAAGGAGTTTGAGGGAATAATGGTAAAGAAGTTTGAGATATATATTTAGTTATGTATACAGTGTATTGGGAATCACTAATTATATTACAAGGGGTTTGAGGCCAATCTTGTAGAACCATAAGAATGGCAAAAAGTTCTCCTTATTGTACTGATTCAAATGGGTAGTGAGAAATTTTTGAATTACCTGATGTCCAGTATCCAGCTTTTCCATTGCTGGAAGCATCAGTAAAAAAGGTAGGACCTTTAACCGGAGTGTAAGAGATAGGATTATATGGCAATAAAGAATATTGTTGCAGAAAAGCAAGTAATTTATTACTAGGATAATTGCTGAGAAAAAGAGCCAGTATACTCAGCGCAAGCCACTTGCCAACCCTCATGAGTTTCCAGCAGAGATTCAATGTATTGATTAGATAATCGGGTAATAATTTTTATAGGGTCAGCACCAAGCAACTGACGAGCTCGATGTCATCCTTTAATAATTAATTCAGCCAATTTATCAATATATGGGTGAATTTTCTTAATGGCTTTATTAGCCAAAAACAGCCACTCCAGAATATTATCATCTTGGTGTAAAATGGCCGTTGGTGAATGGGGAGTATGAAAAAGACACAACGAAAGTGGAAGATTGGGTGCAATATAATCAAGGTGAGCTTCACTAATTCTATTTTCTACAAATGACAATTCTTTTTCTGCTACAGGGGAAAATTGACGAGAACTATTTAAATCTGAATCTCCTTCCAAGTTAGCAAATAGATGTCATAATTTATAAGTAGGGATGCCTAAGATGAGGTGAAGCCAATTTATGTCTCCGAACAGTTTTTGAAAATCATTAAGGGTTAAAAGTTGATCTCTTCGAATTTGAAGTTTTTGTGGCTGAATATGCTTTTCTGCTAAAAGGTATCCCAAATCTTGAATAGGAAATTGAGTCTGTATTTTCTCAGAAGAAATATGTAAATTATATTGAGTTAATTATTGTTATAAGACCTGAAAAACTTGACCTTGTAGGACTTCGTCAGGAGTTGCTAATAGAATATCATCCATATAATGGTATATTAACAAAGTAGGGAATTGACATCTAACAGGGTTTAAGGCTCTATGAACAAACTCTTGACATAAAGTAGGACTAGTAAGCATACCTTGAGGAAGAACTTTCCATTGATATCTTTGAGTAGGCTGTCCATTATTATATTCAGGAACAGTAAAGGCAAATTTTTCACAATCTTGGGGTTGTAACAGGATAGTAAAAAAAAAAAACAGTCTTTAAGATCTATAACCATTAATTTCCAATTTTGTGGGATAAGAGCTAGATTAGGAAGCCCAGGTTGTAAAGTCCCCATAGATTGAATACAAGCATTTACAGCTCTAAGATCAGTTAATAAGCGCCATTTTCCACTTTTCTTTTTAATGACAAACACAGGGGAATTCCATGCAGAAGTACTTGGTTCAATATGCCCCTCGGCCAATTGTTCCTTAACTAAACTCTTTAAAGCCTCAAGTTTTTCTTTAGATAATGGCCACTGTTCCACCCAAACAGGAGTTGTAGTTTTCCACTTCAATTGTAAAGCTTGAGGCTTGTGGACAGTGGCTAAGCATTTAAAGGATTGAACATCATATTTTTGGCAGCTGAAGAAATATGAGGAATGTTTAAATAGGCACCAAATTGTTGTAAAAGATCATGGCCCCAAAGGTTAATATTAATGGGAACAATATAAAAGA
>NW_012102776.1:1948028-1955439 GCF_000951045.1 Mandrillus leucophaeus | reverse complement strand
CCTTGTCCTCAGCAACCGGGGCGTAAATATGTTCCTCTCTAGGATTATTCCTCTCTAAAGCTTCAGATGCCTCACCTCCTGTGGCAGTATCACCACACTCTGAGTCAGTTTCAAGTAACTCTAATGCCTGAGTAATGGAACTACACAAAGTCCACAAAGTCAGAGGCATTGTTTGCCCTCACTGATGAGCTCGACACAAGACTTTAACCACTTGTAACCATTCCTTTTGATTTAACTGCACTTTGGTTTGATATTGAAACCCATAACAATGTTGTTCAACATGGGCAAACAATTGCTTCAAAGTGTTTTCTTTTACTTCTACTCCTATAGTCCCTGGAGTAACCGCAAATATTCAGAGGCCAGAAAGGTGGAATTCCCCGTAATTTTCCCGTGGGTCCCCCTTCTTTATTTACCTGCCCGGGGTGTTCCCCCTCCGGTTCCTTGCTCTCATGGAGCCACGGACCCTGCTCGCTGCACCAGATGTTGGGGTCTGTGTGTTTCCTAAACAAAGGAATGAACACACAAGACAACACAGGATGAGACAAACATGGCAGCAGCCCCGAACAACACACTCTGCTTTATTTTATACAGTCGTTTGTGGAATGTTGCCAAGTCACAAGACACATTGTTGTTTTTCTGACCGTTTCCTGACTTTCTGGATTTTCAAGATGTTTACACATAAACCAGCCCCCAGGGTCTGCTGTTTGCAGCTGGCTCCTTTGTCCTCCCTGTTTGCAGGGAAGGAATGCCCTGCTTTGTTTGCAAGAGTAGGACTTATCGGGAATGTCTCGTTTGCGAGCATGTAGTCCTCTACAAAGCTCAATTCCACCAGCAGCCTCTGAGAAGCCTGCAGACCAGCTTCCAGTTGTTCACATCTCCAGTGAGCAGGAGGCTGGAACATTCATCCTTCAGTTTCCATTCCCCATTGGATGAAGATGGTCCCTGAGGGTATTAACATCTTTACACTTCCAGGCTGTACTCTCATGCTGACCTGGCAGGCTTGATGGCATCTCAATGCTCTGGGCAGAAAGCAAAGAGACACACAGCCTGTGCTTAAAATTGTATTAGGTTGGTGCAAAAGTAACCACAATTACTTTTGCACTTTGTCTGAGCAAAGTGAGTTACACAAACCAGTCCATGCCTTCTGCAACTAAATTAATGCTGAGGGTATGTGACAGAGGACATCAGAAGAATCTCCTACAGCTTTGTTCCTTGGAGATTAAATGATGGCAAATTGGATGAGCTTTCTCTGGAGTAACTTACCAGCCCCAGAAAAAAAAATTTACAGATATCAACACTGGAGAAATCTCAGTGTGGCAATGCTGCTAATGATCTATCTTGACCTCCACTCTCCACTTCTTCTGCAATGAGACTCCAATTTCATTTGAGGTAGCAATGCATCCTATTTTGTAGCCTTGCTTACAGCTATGCTTACAGCTAAATATGGCCATGTGTTTATTTCTAGCCAAAATCTCTAAACAGAATGTTGTGTGTGGCTTTTGGAAAGAGATTGGAAAATTACTTTTTCTCTTCCATCTTCCTTCTTTCTGCCTGTAATGCAGATATAATGGCTAGAGGTTGAGAAAGCACCTGACTCATGAGGCATTGGACTGTGAAAGTGGTATAGCAAGGCAGATGTTGCCTACCCCTGATGATATGGAGCTGTCATACAAAACCTAGGCTTACAAATCTGGGCACTTTTTTTTTGTGAGGCAAAAATAAATTTTTATTTAACTAAGCATCTGTTATTTTGGGTTTTTGTGCTACATTCAACCAAATCTCATCCTGACTAATATATCACATGAAGGGTGTGGGAAGTGCCCCACCTCCCTGCAGTGAAGGTCATCAATTCACCAGCCCTGCCTATACACATGAGAGCTTCTAGTCTGCTTTCTTGCCTCTCATTCTTAAGCAGATTGCACAACACAAAGTCACCAAATATTTTTGAAAAGATTGCAGTGTGAAAAACAGAGACCAAAAGAGAGATTTTGAGGAACTAGAGACACTTGTAGGAGCAAAAGAAAATGTCAAAATAAACTAAAGCATACTTAACATTAACATTATTTAAAAATAAGAGGAGACTGGGTACGGTGGTTTCTGCCTGTAAACCCAACACTTTTGGAGGCTGAGGCAGAAGGACTGCTTGAGGCTAGGCATTCAAGACCAGCCTGGGCAACATAGTGAGACCCTGTCCCTACAAAAAATAAAAATAAAAATATTAGCTGGGCTAATATAGTCTAGCTACTATAGGCATGCACCTATAGTCCCAGCTACTCGGGAGGCTGCAGCAGGAAGATCACTCGAACCTGGGAGTCTAAGGCTGCACTGAGTCATGATTGTGCCACCACACTCAAGCTTGGATGACAGAGTATGCCTTCTTTTATTATTTAAACAAATAAATAAATATAAGAATTAAATATAAGAATATAATTTTAGATGGAAAATATGTCTTATTTATTTAATAATCTATTATTTGGTTATGAATTATGTACTATTAATTATTTAGTAATTTATTTAAATAAATAAATAAGACATATTTTACATCCAAAAACACTAATGAAATGCAAAAAAAAAAAAAAAGTTAAAAATGTAAAAGAATACTCAGAACTGGAAAGAGTTCTTGGAAATTAAATATCATAGCTGGAATTAAACACTCAATAGGTGGGCTGGAAAGTTAAGTTGGTAGAAAATAGGATCTATTAGAAGCATAAAGACTCAATCTAGGAGGTCCAACGGATATACATTTGGAAAGAAAAAGATAAAATGAATGCAAAGAAATTATAAACAAAACTATATTGGAAAGTTACCTTAAATTGAAGTTTCCATAACAAAAAGGCCCACTTACTGCCCAAAACTGTTAATACCAAAGACCTACATCAAGAGACATAATTATAAAATTTATAAATATCTGGGTAAAGAGAAGATTTCCAAAACCTTTCAAAAGAAAAACATCAAGAATCAGAGTATAAAACTTTTCAACAGCAGCACTAGAGTCTGGAAAATAATGGAATCTTCATTATCATTCAAACTTCTCAGGGAAATTTATTTTAGGCTGAAATTCTGTATCCAGTCATACACTCAATCAAGTGTGAGGATGAAATAAAGGGCATTCTTAGGCATGAAAAAAATCAGAATATTTATTTTCCTTATATTCTTTCTTAGAAAACTACTGAGAGATATGTTGCATCAAAACAAGGGAGTAAATCAAGACATTGGTAGAAATGAAACCCAGTAGCCAGAGATCTAACACAGAGACACAGTACAAATTTTCTGGTTGATGAGAGGATGACAGTTCTACGACAGACCCAGACTGGAGAAGGCAAGCAAGGGGTCTCAGATGGATGAGTTCAAGGGAAAAAAACTGCTGCTAGATTTCCTGTCCTGTTTGGTTATTCTGAGAAGAGTTTAAGAGTTCTATGGAAGAATTTGGTAAAGAATTGGCATGTAAAGATCAATTCAACTATCAACTGCAGAGGAAAAAGGCTATATAAGAAAGGAGATGTAAGCCTGGGCATGGTGGCTCATGCCTGTAATCCCAGCACTTTGGGAGGCTGAGGTGGGGGTGGATCACCTGAGGTCAAGAGTTCGAGACCAGCCTGGTTAACATGGTGAAACCCTGTCTCTACTAAAAATACAACAATTAACCAGGCTTGGTGGCACACGCCTGTTGTCCCAGCTACATGGGAGGCTGAGGCAGAATTGCTTGAACCCGGGAGGCAGAGGTCGCAGAGAGCCGAGATTGTGCCATTGCACTCCAGCCTGGGTGACAAAGTAAGACTCCGTCTCAAAAAAAAAAAAAAAAAAAAAGGAGATATAATCATAGTATACTACATGATTCTCTTGTGAATAATATTTTCATGGTCATAATTGTATGAACGCTGATTACTGGCTTAAATATTCCTATAACCAAATTAGGAAAGCGGAAGGAGTATTGAGTCCTTCTATTCCATAGGAAGATGTTAATAATAACATTTAACTGTGGAAACTCGAAAAATAGCAGCATAAGCATGTTATTTACAAATGTGGAGCTAAACATAAAGATAAAAAGCTATAAAAATAATTTAAAGAAGTTACCTTTGGGGAGCTGGACTTGAATGAGTGAAAGGTTGGGACAGAGAGATGCTTTTTCATTATAACAAGATAGCACCATTTGACTTCCCATTTTTTGTTGACTATTTTTTTTTTATTTTGTTCTGAAATATTTTAGAGTTTAAAAAACAAAAAAGAACAATACAGTGAGCATACCTGTACTTAGCGTGCTTGTACTTAGTACCATTACAACACAAATCTTGATCATGCCTGCCTACTCCCCTTCATCTCATCTCTCCAGAGACCAGTTAAACTATTTAAACTATACATATATATTAAAACAGTGAATAATAATATTTCTGAAACAGGATTTATAATTTGGATGAGCTTTAAATGCAAAGGAAGTATGTATCTACGTACAGCCTATAAGTTCTTCAGCTATGTCATAGACATTTTGTTTAGGATATGGACAACGAAGATTTGGAAAAGTCTATCAATCGAGGAGTTAACATTTGGGAAGAAAGGGAAGACAATTTTAATAACTGGTAGAAGAAAAGAGGAGGATAAGTGAGGGAGGACATTGCTGTAACTAACATTGTTCCTTCATCTAAAAGTAGCCCAATAAAGAAAAATATATCGAAATTAATCCAAAAGGCTCTCACTGACTATACTCTCACTTCTGATGTTAATTTTGGCCTTCATCATCCATGACCTGTATGATTCTTCATCTTCCCAGTCAGTTGTCTTGTCCATGAGACCCTCCATCCCATCTTCCATAGCTGTCTACATATACATTTTGTTCCAGTGAGGCCAGATTTCCTACGGCTCATTTCTCCTGTGTTGCCTCCTTCCCATGGCCTCTTTGCACTCACACTCCTTTTTACTTCCTCTGTAAAACCAAATTCTACCCCTTCTCCAAAACCCAGAGCAAGCCCTAGTGCAAGCCCCAGTGCAGGCTGTATTTAACTTGTGTAAAACCTCAAGGCCACACTCATAAGCAGTGGTCTGCCTTTGGCCCTTCTTAGTCTTTATAATCTGTACTGTGTATTTGCCCACTTGCTTCCACTACATTAATTTCTGCATGTGTCTGAATTCTCCAACAAGATTGCATTCACAGGGGCAGGCAAACAGTAGGAATTCAATAAACATTTGAAGTTTACCTTAATTAATAAGGGTAGTCTGATTCCTGATTCATTTGTCTTTTTATGATAATGTCCTACCAAGATATTTTGAGATTGCCCTCAAAAGAAAACTTTGCAAGGAAAAAAATAACGTGGCGGCTCACTTCCCAGTCTATTCAATTCAGTCATAAGCACTAACTGTGTTTACTAAATAACTGCAGACCAAGATTACAAAATCAGCTCAGTCAAAAAAAAAAGCAAATCATGACACACTTTATGGCAAGTGTCCTTTTCTGTTATTAATTAAATGATGATACAAGCCAATTCATGCCACGTCTCACTATTATTTTCTAAATTCTCTGCTAACAGAACCGGCTTCAGCTGAGAAAGAGAGGAATGAAGCACCTTCTGCTTCTATTTTTGTTCTTTATAACATTTTCTTCTGCATTTCCTACAGTCCGAATGATGGAAAATGAAGAAAACATGCAACTGGCTCAGGTATTGTCTTAATAAATGATATCGATGACTATTGATATAAAGCTTATTTTATTGATTCTTTTGGGACTTAAAAAGAAAACACATTCCTGCAAAAGAGTCCTGAACTTTTTTGTGAGAAGGAGCTGCTTTTCATTTGTCTAGCTCTAAGGGTATCAAGAAATTGTGTGGGGGGCTGGGCCAGGGAGGGGGAAAGGATCTGCTATAACTTTTGGCAATGGTCACAAATGAAGGGATGTTTAGTGAGAGGAGAAAGGAGAGAGCCCTGCAAGGCGTGGAGATCGCTATAGAAGCATTACAAGACTACCAGGTGGACCCAGTCTACAATTTGGAGCCCTAATCCCTATTTGTATGAAAATAATACATTGCTTTACAGATTCCCTCTAAAAATCAGTTCAGTTAACTTTTTATATTTGGTTAAACCAAATAGATGTGCACAGTGGATAACCACTTATTTCTTCTAGAATTTGTTTCAAAGAAACACTAAAATGAAAGTAACAGCAAAAATATGTAAGATATGTCAGCATTTAACAGATAGACGAAGCTTCATTCTCTTCTGCAGAAGTTTATGAGTCATGTACTTTGGCTAATTCTGGGCACTCGTAAGTCAACCAAGTCTTGGAAATTGAAAGAGCAGGGTGACTTACTATTTTACTCTTTGTGTCCTTCTTTCCTCCTTCACTCCTCTCTTTCTCTCATTACTTCTTTTTTTTTTCCCTCCTCTTCCTATTGCCAAAAGAAATTTTAGGCAATTTTGCTTTATCCTGAGATGGAGATTTGCTCTCCTGTAGTCTGTGTCTCTTTTTTTTTTTTTTTTCTTATCTTTTTGGTCAGGCATATCTCAACCAGTTCTACTCTCTTGAAATAGAAGGGAATCATCTTGTTCAGAGCAAGAACAGGAGTCTCATAGATGACAAAATTCGGGAAATGCAAGCATTTTTTGGATTGACAGTGACTGGAAAACTGGACTCAAACACCCTTGAGATCATGAAGACACCCAGGTGTGGGGTGCCTGATGTGGGCCAGTATGGCTACACCCTCCCTGGGTGGAGAAAATACAACCTCACCTACAGGTAATGCTTCTATCAGCTTATTTCCACCTAATCCAAAGGAACATAAAGATAATTTCCGAGGAACAGAATAATATTCATTCATTTGACTGAGCACTTCCTGGGTGCACAGCACATCATAGGCTCCATTTACGGTATCTTCCCAACAAACCTGTGCTATAGGCTCTGCTGCTACCGCCACCTTAAATACAGAGAAAGTGAAACAAAAGTTTATTTACCATGGCTGAGGTTACACAGCTCTTGCTGGCTCCAGCAGACATGCTGTCATCTCTAGCCTCTGCCACCATCATATAAGCTCTGAACAAATGCTATCATCTGACTGCAGATACTTGACAGTATGGATGAAGGGTGCTCAAGAGAAAATGGGGAGATCCTGGAACACAACCAGTTGATGTCAGAGACATGTGTGTGTGAGAGAGATAGTTGCCAAATCTCAGATGAGCCCCCCAGAGCAAAGTAAGGTGTTTCCCTCAGACATCTCAAGGAAAAGGGGGCTGGCTGACTCATTGTGGGAAGAGGAGGCGGTATGCCCTCGATCTGAGACAGGGGCAGTCACCTTGACCACCACTCTAGAGCCTTTCTGATAGTTCTTCTTTCATCTTACTGAGTGCTAGGACTTGAGATAAAAATGAGTTTAGCAAGATAGGGAACATAAACAAGAGAAAGATCTTTTCCTGAGCAATTCTTGTGGTTCTC
>NW_012102776.1:1942109-1943728 GCF_000951045.1 Mandrillus leucophaeus | reverse complement strand
AGGGGCAGCAGCAAAGACAAGAGCAGAGAAGTGTCAAAGACCATGACATAATTCTTTGCCCTTTTATGTTTGCTTAGTGCAAACATCACTTGGCAAGTTTCCATCAGGGAAGCTGAGGCTTCCCTTAGGCTCCATACACTTAGTTGCAAATCGAGGGATGGACTTTTTTTGTTTGTTTGTTTGTTTGTTTTATTTATTTATTTATCATTTATTTATTATTTATTTAGTTTTTGAGACCAGGTCTCACTCTGTCGCCCAGGCTGGAGTGCAGTGGCACAATCTCAGCTCGCTGCAACCTATGCCTCTCGGACTCAAGCAATTCTCCTACCTCAGCCTCCCAAATAGCTGGGACCACAGGCACAGGCCACCTCACCCAGCTACTTTTTTTTTTCTTTAGTAGAGATGGGGTTTCTCCTTTTTGCCCAGGCTGCTCTTGAACCCCTGAGCTCAAGGTATCCACCCACCTTGGCCTCCCAAAGTGCTGGGATTAGAGGAGTGAACCACCATGCCAGGCCCAAGGGAGCGGTCTTCTATACTTAGAGCCTTACAGACTAGTGGGAGAGGCAGACAAAGACAAAGGCAATTCTAACATGCCTAGTAAGACTTCTGGAAAGGTCACGATGGTCATGTCTAGGAAGCACATCTAACCATTTTTTCATTCAGACAACACCTGGACATCCACTCATCATTATTAAGCAGTCACAGTCTCTAGGTATAAAAGATAATTAAGACATGGTTCCTGTACCCAGGGTGACAGAAATAAACAATGCAGTCCTTATGGGCTATGACAGAATCAAGTGCTGAGTCTGTGGAAGCCGGAGCCGTGCATTTAACTCAACCTGGATAAGAGCTGGAGGGATAAGGGTTACATGAAGGAAATGACTTTAGAGGGAAGTCCTGGGGAATAAATAGGGTAGTTAAGCCAAGAGAAAGTAGAAGAGATATATTCTTAGCAAAGAGATGAAGGTATGAAGACATAGAGATTAGAAAGAACCTGGCACAGAAGAAAAATGCCAGCGATTTAATATAGTTAGCTCGTGGAATACGAAAATAAAATATGAGGCTGAAAAAAGGCAGGGACTAGACTGTGGAGGGTCATGTGAAGGTGTTTGGACTTTATCCTATAGCCAAAACGGAACCTCTGAAGAATAAAAGTAGGAGCAACATGATCACATATAGTATAGTCTAGCAACAACCCCAAACTGGTGACTTCTATTTTTAAAAAAATATTATCCATTTCTGAGACACCAGTTTCAAGCCATTTGCTTACCCTAGGCTATATTTTTCCATGATGTGACTAATACCAATTAAAGTCATGTGCCATTTAATCATATTTCAGTCAACTATGGACTATGTATGTGACAGTGGTCCCATTCGATTATGATGGAGCTGAAAATTTCCTGACACCTAGTGATGTCATAGCACAACACATTACTCACATGTTTGTGGTGATGCTGATATGAACAAACCTACTGTACTGCCAGTCATATAAAAGTTCAGCACATACAATTGTGTGAAGTACATAATACTTGATATTAAACAACCATGTTACTGGTTTATGTATTTAATGTACTATACCTTTTATGGTTATTTTAGAATATACTCCTACTTGTAAAAAA
>NW_012102776.1:1936686-1941474 GCF_000951045.1 Mandrillus leucophaeus | reverse complement strand
TGCCCTCGATCTGAGACAGAGGCAGTCACCTTGACCACCACTCTAGAGCCTTTCTGATAGTTCTTCTTTCATCTTACTGAGTGCTAGGACTTGAGATAAAAATGAGTTTAGCAAGATAGGGAACATAAACAAGAGAAAGATCTTTTCCTGAGCAATTCTTGTGGTTCTCGTGTAAGATTCTTCATAGACGGACTGGGTGCAGTGGCTCATGCCTGTAATCCCAGCACTTTGGGAGGCTGAGGCGGACAGATCAGCTGAGGTCAGGAGTTTGAGACCAGCCTGGCCAACATGGTAAAACCCCATCTCTACTAAAAAATACAAAAATTAGCCGGGCGTGGTGGCTTTTACCTGTAGTCCCAGCTACTCAGGAGGCTGAGGTATGAGAATCACTTGAACCTGGGAGGCAGAGGTTGCAGTGAGCCGAGGTCACGCCGCTGCACTCCAGCCTGGGGGATAAAGTGAGACTCTGTCTCAAAAAAAAAAAGAAGGAAAGGAAAAAGATTCTTAATATATGATACATGCACAAGACTAATTTCCAAAAGCCATTCCAAAAAATGATTCTCAATTCTTTTTAAGAATGTCTTTATAATACTTTCATATACAAGCCAACACGTACATGAGATTAATCCTGTCTCAGGATGTGATCTTAGGGAAGTCATTTAACCTCTTTGAGCCTCCTTTGTTGAAGTGTTATAATACTACTGATTCATAGGGAAGATAAAGGAATTTAATTGTATAGTATATGTAACAGTATTTCATTTAAATAAAGTGCTATGCAACTATAAGATAATTGCACCACACCAAAGTTACTGCAGCACATTATTGATAAGCTAGAAATGTTTTTTGTGGTTATGTGTGTATATTCATGCATGAATAAACCAGAAATTGACATATTTTTGTTAATTTTTAAGAATAATAAACTATACTCCGGATATGGCACGAACTGCTGTGGATGAGGCTATCCAAGAAGGTTTAGAAGTGTGGAGCAAAGTTACTCCACTACAATTCACCAAGATTTCAAGGGGGATTGCAGACATCATGATTGCCTTTAGGACTCGAGGTAAGGTTTTCAACAGAGAGCAAAGCTATTTTCATCTCTGGAGATTTGAGGAAACTGATCTTTTTTCCTCCCATAAATTGTGTCTCAGTCCATGGTCGGTGTCCTCGCTATTTTGATGGTCCCCTGGGAGTGCTTGGCCATGCCTTTCCTCCTGGTCCGGGTCTGGGTGGTGACACTCATTTTGATGAGGATGAAAACTGGACCAAGGATGGAGCAGGTGAGTCTAATTTTCTTTATGAACAAAATTTTATTATTCTAAAGAATCCCTGAAAAGAATAGTTTTGTAACTAGTTGCTTTTTAACTCTAAAGTTCCCAATGTCCCCACAATTTTCCATATTCCAAGATGACATTGATGGAAGTGTTCAATACACCCTCATAAATTTGCTAATTCTATTATGATCAGAGCATTCTTCATTATTCATACATTCATCCATACACCCATAATGTCCGAGGGGCCACTGTGTGCCTAGAACTATACAAGGTGTCCTATGGACCCCAAAGTTGTACTGGAAAAGTGTAAGCCTTCAGAGGTTCATGATCCTGTGTGGTACACAAGGCCAGCCCACATACCTGCCATATAAGGCAGAAGATGTTTTGTGTCGTACCAGTGGTAGAAGTCATCGGTCGCTTGAGGATTGAAAGAAGACTCTAGGGAGGTGGTAATTTTGAGTTAGCAGTTAAAGGACAGTGTATGGATTCATAGCCCATAGAGGCTCTATTTCAAAGCATGAACTTCCTCTTCTAACTCTTGCCCAGCTACAAAGGAATCAGACCTTAATGCTTATATTTGACTTATTTCTTCAAACCAAGTAAGTTTATTTTTCTCAATGGGCCTGCCTAGCATTCGAGGTGTTTTACTACTGTTCTGACAAAAATATCAAACTATACTATATTAACAGGTAGCAGTGTATGCCTCAAACAAAAGAGCAAGCTCAGTAGATTTTTGGGCCCCCCATTCTTTTTTTCTGTCATTGGCAATAGTCACCTTGGGTCTGGTGTCTAGCTTCCAGAGTCATAGGAAAGCACAGGTTGTAGTGGTCCTGATGGATAGTATACAAGGATACAGGTCATTCCTGACCATGTATCTCCAGATAATCGGTCTAGGTCAGTTTTGCACTTTCTGTGAAACTGAAAGCCTGTGACACAAAATGGTCCATGGCTACTCACTGCTCAGTCAGAACAGGTGATGCAACTGTTCTTCCAAGTGCCAGTGAAAAGGGCGAAAGTCAGTACTGGCTGAGGTTCAGGCAGCAGCATGCAAAATCCGGGATTGGCTGCTGCCATTGCCACATGACTTACCATCACAAGCAGACAAGAAATTGAAGGAGGTAAGATAACATTGTCACCCAAGCAAGAGAGGAGAGGAATGAACCAAGTCTGTTGTGTATCTTCTGCTGAGACATGTTTCAATATTTGTTTGGTACTAGTCTGAAGACACTGCGGATATGTTTCATCAAACAGTTATAGGAAATATCCTAGCATTTGCCAAAATCAGAATGATTCCCCTTGCTCAGCCAGGCTTTACTTTCATATCTAGAGGCAGAAATCAAAGATTTCACTATCCTTTTGTCTCTTAAATCCAATACTAAGTAGCAGTTACTCTTACCCATACTGCTTTAAGCCCTCTGCCAAGGGGGATGTGTGGGGTAAGTTATTTTTTTTTTAAGTCCAATGTGTCTGGGTTCCACATTGGTAAGGCTTGTTTGAGCAAGGCGGGAGATAAATACAGTCCTCAACCAAGTTCTGGGTGGGCAACCAGGCAGCAGTTCCAAAAAGGATTGTCTTCTGACTACTTTATTACATTCACTCAGAGTAGAAATTGTGGGCCCTCTGTGATCCAATTGTATAACTCTTAGTTCACTGACATTAAAGGGGAAAATATCTTCTTGTTCTCCAATGGGAACAAAAAACATCAAGCAAACATAATCTCCAATAAAATTGTAATTTTAAAAATAGGAAATTCAGCAATAGCCTATATGATCACCTCTTTCATTGCAATTTGGAGGCTCTGTTCTATGAAAGGGTGGCAAAAGTCTTGGTGTAACTTGCTTAAGAGCAACAGACACAGCATCTGCCAATGACGCCATTAGGCTGCTTCCTCGGGGTCATTGCATGGGGATGTCAGAGGACTTTAAGCACATACAGAGATTTTGATTTTCCTGAGAGTCTCTCAAAGCAAAGCCAGTGCCAAGCTTATTGTGAGTGTGTGTGTGGCAGACACGTGTGTACCAAACAACTAAACAGGCCTTGCAGACTGCTACAGATGCTGCTACAGTGTTGGGAAGAAGAAAAAGCAAGTTTGTAGCTTGGCAGACACTGGTTCCTTTCAGGGCTTCCCATTTACCGGCTGAGGGACCTGGGGCAAGTCAAGTAATTTTCTTACTCTCTATTTCTTTGCATGTAAAATAATAATGATGCTCTTCTTTTAGGAGGGTGAAATAAATTACCCTTGCCCTAACTAGGTTAGTAAAGGTGAAAACACCTTTCAGAGCAGTTGTCCATAGTGAACACTCAGAAATGCTTGACATTAAAGATTCTGTTGACAATTATTAGTATCGATGATGATAATGAAAACTAGGGTGGAATTACATTCGAGATATAAGAAAAAATATTTACAAAGTTATGAATGTATAATGCACAAATTTATCTATTTAGTCACGTCTCCATGAGACAGAGACTTTTTGTCATCTTTCTCCTACAGTGTCATATGGCCGGTAACAGTGTTGGCACATGAGAAATACTCTACAAATCATTGGTAAATAAAGTCACTCAACGATCATTTATTGAACATCCACTATGACTCAGGCTCTGTCATAGAAATGAAATATACCCTAGTATATAAGACACAGAAGCTGCCCTCCAGGGGTTTACAGTCTAAGGGACACGCAGACAATTAAATGGCAACTAAAATCAGCAGTATCAGTACTGAGATAAAGGAAACTATGGCAAAGTAATAGGTCCACACAGAAGAAATTCCAATCCAGACCCACAGGTCAGCAAAGGAAGCTATGTCAAACCTGAGAACTGGAGGCTCAGCAGGAACTAAGAAGACAAAGTAGGGTAAAGAGGGTGAATAGGAGTTTTCTGAACAGGATAGGTCTATCCAGCATAAGGAATGGATTTGTAGAAGACAAGGCTAAAATGGCAAATAGGATTCAGATTGCAGAGGGTCTTGAAAGCCAGAATAAAGGTCTGGACTTCATTTAGAGAACCTGAGTTTGAATTATTTTTCCCAATATTCATTTTTCCAGTTCCTTGTCCAAAAGCACACACAGTGACATAGCCAGCCAGGCAAGGGGCAGCAGCAAAGACAAGAGCAGAGAAGTGTCAAAGACCATGACATAATTCTTTGCCCTTTTATGTTTGCTTAGTGCAAACATCACTTGGCAAGTTTCCATCAGGGAAGCTGAGGCTTCCCTTAGGCTCCATACACTTAGTTGCAAATCGAGGGATGGACTTTTTTTGTTTGTTTGTTTGTTTGTTTTATTTATTTATTTATCATTTATTTATTATTTATTTAGTTTTTGAGACCAGGTCTCACTCTGTCGCCCAGGCTGGAGTGCAGTGGCACAATCTCAGCTCGCTGCAACCTATGCCTCTCGGACTCAAGCAATTCTCCTACCTCAGCCTCCCAAATAGCTGGGACCACAGGCACAGGCCACCTCACCCAGCTACTTTTTTTTTTCTTTAGTAGAGATGGGGTTTGTCCTTTTTGCCCAGGCTGCTC
>NW_012102776.1:1933093-1935271 GCF_000951045.1 Mandrillus leucophaeus | reverse complement strand
TAACTGTAAAACAGCCTCAGGTAGGCCCTTCAGGAGGGCTTCCAGAAGAAGTCATTGTTACCATAGGAGATGACAGCTCCATGCATGTTATTGTCCCTGAGGACTTTCCAGTGGGACAAGATGTGGAGGTGGAAGACAGTAATACAGATGATCCTGATTGAAGGAAGGAAATATTTTTGTAGAGCTATACAACAAGTTTGTGTTTTAAGCTAAGTCACAAAAATGTCCAAAATTTTAAAAATGTAAAAGTTTAGGCCGGACGTGGTGGCTCGCACCTGTAATCCCAGCACTTTGAAAGACCAAGCTGGAGGACTGCTTTAGCCCAGGAGTTCAAGATCAGCATGGGCAACACAGTGAGACCCCCATCTCTACAAAAACAAATAAGAAAATTAGCTGGACATGGTGGCATGCACCTGTAGTCCCGGCTGCTCAGGAGGCTGAGGCAGGAGGAGTGCCTGAGCCTAGGAGTTTGAGGCTGCAGTGAGCTATGATCACACCACTCCAGCCTGGGCAACAGAGCAAGACCCTGCCTCAAAAAAAAAAAAATTACAAAGTAAAAAAGTTACAGTAAGCAAAGGTTATTATTGAAGAAAAAAAATTTTTTTTAATTTGGTGTAGCTTAAGTGTCCAGTGTTTATACAGTCTACATAATGCCCTAGGCTTTCACATTCACTCACCACTCACTCACTCACTGACTCACCCAGAGCAACTTCCAGTCCTGCAAGCTCCATTCATGGTTAGTGTCCTACATAGCTGTACTATTTTTTTATCTTTTATACCATATTTTTACTGTACCTTCTCCATATTCAGATATGTTTAGATAGACAAATACTTCCCATTGCGCTAAATAATTGCTTACCATTGTGCTAGGATTACCTATAATATTCAGTACAGTAATGTGCAATACAGGTTTGTAACCTGGGAGCAAGAGGCTATACCATGTAACCTTGGTGTGTAGTGTGCTGTGCCATCTAGGTTTGTGTAAGTGCACCTATAATGTTTGCACAATGATGCATTTCTCAGAATATATCCCCATCATTAAGCAACACATGACTTTATTAGTATTGAAATATTTCCCAGATAAATGGTGGTACATATGAGAATTATCTGCTGTATAGCAAGCCTTTATTTCATTCCCCTTAGTTACTTTCCAATCTTAGATGCAACCATTCTCTTTTTTATTAAGTCGTGTGCTCGTGTTTTCCCTGTTGTTATCAAGGATTCAACTTGTTTCTTGTGGCTGCTCATGAATTTGGTCATGCACTGGGGCTGTCTCACTCCAATGATCAAACAGCCTTGATGTTCCCAAATTATGTCTCCCTGGATCCCAGAAAATACCCACTTTCTCAGGATGATATCAATGGAATCCAATCCATCTATGGTGAGCAAAATTATAAATCTCAATATATGTGAACTAAATAGGAAGCTTTGCAGAAAGGAAGTTAAGAAAATCACTTCTTGAAATATTATCATGAAGCAAATATCCACTTACGTAAGACCCTTGTGTAGGCATATTTCTTCATACCCTCTTAATTCATTGTGGTATTTTTTTCCTCATCAAAGGAGGTCTGCCTAAGGTACCTGCTAAACCAAAGGAACCCACTATATCCCATGCCTGTGACCCTGACTTGACTTTTGATGCTATCACCACTTTCCGCAGAGAAGTAATGTTCTTTAAAGGCAGGTAAACTCATTTCCCTAAACACCTCTACTTCCTATGAAGATTTTTCTTTTCAAGGGATTTGAGGATAAAGAGGTAATCATAGAGCTAGTGAAAATGTGTGCCTTTTATCTTCATTTTATAACTGAACATACTGTTTGAATGCTTTACCATATGCGTGTGTCTTGTAGTTGTTTGATAAATTTTTTAAAGTCTTTAAGGAATTTTAAAAATTGCCATTGCATAAGAAGGGGTAATAGAGTCTACTTTCAGTGACTTCTTGGCCAGAAGAGTCCACCAATCCCAGTGGCCTACTGCAGCCAACTTACACTCCATTATAGGAGCCTATTGTTACATTTTCAGGAATTTTGCAAACTCGTTCACATCACATAGGGCAGCTTGAAACTGGCCATGGTTGGAGTATTTACGTCTGAAAATCAGCAAATGATTAAAGTCATGTCTTCTTCCCACCTGGAGAGCCAGTTGTTAAATACGGGTCAGCACCTTACTGAACATTT
>NW_012102776.1:1930520-1933043 GCF_000951045.1 Mandrillus leucophaeus | reverse complement strand
GTCCAGTGTTTATACAGTCTACATAATGCCCTAGGCTTTCACATTCACTCACCACTCACTCACTCACTGACTCACCCAGAGCAACTTCCAGTCCTGCAAGCTCCATTCATGGTTAGTGTCCTACATAGCTGTACTATTTTTTTATCTTTTATACCATATTTTTACTGTACCTTCTCCATATTCAGATATGTTTAGATAGACAAATACTTCCCATTGCGCTAAATAATTGCTTACCATTGTGCTAGGATTACCTATAATATTCAGTACAGTAATGTGCAATACAGGTTTGTAACCTGGGAGCAAGAGGCTATACCATGTAACCTTGGTGTGTAGTGTGCTGTGCCATCTAGGTTTGTGTAAGTGCACCTATAATGTTTGCACAATGATGCATTTCTCAGAATATATCCCCATCATTAAGCAACACATGACTTTATTAGTATTGAAATATTTCCCAGATAAATGGTGGTACATATGAGAATTATCTGCTGTATAGCAAGCCTTTATTTCATTCCCCTTAGTTACTTTCCAATCTTAGATGCAACCATTCTCTTTTTTATTAAGTCGTGTGCTCGTGTTTTCCCTGTTGTTATCAAGGATTCAACTTGTTTCTTGTGGCTGCTCATGAATTTGGTCATGCACTGGGGCTGTCTCACTCCAATGATCAAACAGCCTTGATGTTCCCAAATTATGTCTCCCTGGATCCCAGAAAATACCCACTTTCTCAGGATGATATCAATGGAATCCAATCCATCTATGGTGAGCAAAATTATAAATCTCAATATATGTGAACTAAATAGGAAGCTTTGCAGAAAGGAAGTTAAGAAAATCACTTCTTGAAATATTATCATGAAGCAAATATCCACTTACGTAAGACCCTTGTGTAGGCATATTTCTTCATACCCTCTTAATTCATTGTGGTATTTTTTTCCTCATCAAAGGAGGTCTGCCTAAGGTACCTGCTAAACCAAAGGAACCCACTATATCCCATGCCTGTGACCCTGACTTGACTTTTGATGCTATCACCACTTTCCGCAGAGAAGTAATGTTCTTTAAAGGCAGGTAAACTCATTTCCCTAAACACCTCTACTTCCTATGAAGATTTTTCTTTTCAAGGGATTTGAGGATAAAGAGGTAATCATAGAGCTAGTGAAAATGTGTGCCTTTTATCTTCATTTTATAACTGAACATACTGTTTGAATGCTTTACCATATGCGTGTGTCTTGTAGTTGTTTGATAAATTTTTAAAAGTCTTTAAGGAATTTTAAAAATTGCCATTGCATAAGAAGGGGTAATAGAGTCTACTTTCAGTGACTTCTTGGCCAGAAGAGTCCACCAATCCCAGTGGCCTACTGCAGCCAACTTACACTCCATTACAGGAGCCTATTGTTACATTTTCAGGAATTTTGCAAACTCGTTCACATCACATAGGGCAGCTTGAAACTGGCCATGGTTGGAGTATTTACGTCTGAAAATCAGCAAATGATTAAAGTCATGTCTTCTTCCCACCTGGAGAGCCAGTTGTTAAATACGGGTCAGCACCTTACTGAACATTTTTTAAAGTTGCATCAATAAAGTGTTAGCTGTAGTGGGAAATCCCTTCTCTCACTAAAATTTATTGAACAAGTTGCAGCATGATGTGTCAGTTATGTAGACCATGACCATATTTTTATAGCAAAATATCAAGACATACACCATTGACAAAGATACAGGGGCAAAAGGAAAGAATATTTGAAATTGGACTCCTTTCACCCATGAATATATCATGTTACGATCCATGCTATCACCACCATTCTCTGATCAGCAGAGGCCCAGAGGCTACCCATCATGAATGTCAGAGAGGAGTGGCGTGTATGTGGAGGAAAATGGAATATAAGGACTTTTAACGTCTCATTCATAGACTCGGAATTTTGCAGCCAGAAGGGAAATACTGAGGAAGTGTTTTGGCTCATCAATGATTACATTTCTTCATTCCAGCAAGCATCTGCTTCAAAAAGTTCTCCTTAGGAATGCTTGGTGTTGGCTTAGAATGTTGGGTGTTGCTGCTTTGGCAAAAACAAAACCATTGTGCATTCGGAACTCAGAATAAGAATTCCATGAAGAGTTTGCCACTCTACAGACCCAAGAGAGTGGGCACAAAGGCATGTCCTGAACTTGGGAGTCCCAAACTGAACTGAACTCACAACCACCTAAATTTGCTGAGGAAAATTATGCTAATTATCTCAGTTATTTGAGGAAGATACCAACCAATTAGATAAAAGGCAAGCTTAAGATTGCAAAGTTTTCATTGACATGGAAATAGGCCGCATGGGTAAAGTGTTTTTTGTTTAACACAGGCACCTATGGAGGATCTATTATGATATCACGGATGTTGAGTTTGAGTTAATTGCTTCATTCTGGCCATCTCTGCCAGCTGATCTGCAAGCTGCATATGAGAACCCCAGAGATAAGATTCTGGTTTTCAAAGGTAACCTTGCCCATCCTGATTCCTCTTCTCCCTCTGGCTGCCTGAACTAACCAATGGGT
>NW_012102776.1:1926147-1930470 GCF_000951045.1 Mandrillus leucophaeus | reverse complement strand
TCCCAAACTGAACTGAACTCACAACCACCTAAATTTGCTGAGGAAAATTATGCTAATTATCTCAGTTATTTGAGGAAGATACCAACCAATTAGATAAAAGGCAAGCCTAAGATTGCAAAGTTTTCATTGACATGGAAATAGGCCGCATGGGTAAAGTGTTTTTTGTTTAACACAGGCACCTATGGAGGATCTATTATGATATCACGGATGTTGAGTTTGAGTTAATTGCTTCATTCTGGCCATCTCTGCCAGCTGATCTGCAAGCTGCATATGAGAACCCCAGAGATAAGATTCTGGTTTTCAAAGGTAACCTTGCCCATCCTGATTCCTCTTCTCCCTCTGGCTGCCTGAACTAACCAATGGGTGTTTTGGTGTAAGAAATAAAATCTTCATGCCTGAGCCAACGCGTAGGGCTTTTGCCCTCATCTTAGGTTCCTGTCATAAAGAATATAACAAACTAGGATTCTCTGTGGCTGTGAAGATAAACACAATCTTAGCTGCACAGGGACTAAAATAAACCTGTGTGATAAGAACTAAAAAAGTCTCTTTTTCTGCCAAATAAAGGTAATTAATCTCTCTTTAATGTTCACTTTCTGCTAAAGTTGCCAGATTTGGCAAATAAAAATATAGGACACTATAAATTTCAGATAAACAACAAATAATTTTTTGGTGTATGTATATATCCCTTAAAATATTTTGTATTTATTTATACCCAAAGTTAGTCACTGTTCACTTGAAATTCAAATTTAACTGACTTGCATCAATATTGATAAATGTCATCCACTGCCTTCATTATTCACTTTAAGAACACTATGGGCTGGGTGTGGCGACTCATGCCTGTAACCCCAGCACTTTGAGAGGCCGAGGCGGGTGGATCGCTTGAGCCCAGGAGTTCAAGACCAGACTGAGAATCATGGTGAAACCCCATCCTACAAACCCCATCTCTACTTTAATTTGAAATTCAAATTAACTATTTAATCTAGCAACCCCACTTTTTATATGATGTTATCAGATTACTAGCCTTTGAGAGCACTTGGAGGCTGAAACTTAGGAGAACATGTCCAAACATAATTCATTTTAAAAATTTCAATTGACACATAATAATTGTACATATTTATGAGGTACAATATATTGTTTTAATACATATATGCATTGCTTACTTGATTGTTTTGACAGAGTTAGCCAATTAAAAGCAATCAATACAATGAAACCAATTGACAAAGGTATACACACTATTGACTTTTACCGGTATATTTATTTGTGTAATATAAACAATGTGAGCAGCTAAAGACAGTGGTAAGAATGAATGTGGACATAAGATTATTAAATCTCTAAGCACTGAAGCTAAAAGGAACTAGGCATCTAATGATTTTTAAATTTCTTAAGTTATCTATTTCTCCCTCTAGAAAATAAATAATCACTCTCTCTCTTAATAGATGAAAACTTCTGGATGATCAGAGGATATGCTGTCTTGCCAGATTATCCCAAATCCATTCATACATTAGGTTTTCCAGGACGTGTGAAGAAAGTAGATGCAGCCGTCTGTGATAAGACCACAAGAAAAACCTACTTCTTTGTGGGCATTTGGTGCTGGAGGTAAGTTTATAGACGATTGACTCTTTGTTTTATTATGGAAAAAAATATTCACAGTAGCATCACTTTGACACAGACAAAAATAAAATGAATCCATAATACTTTCTATTATTTATTTATTTATTTTTTTTTTTTTTTTTTGAGATAGAGTCTTGCCCTGTCTCCTAGGCTAGAGTGCAGTGCTGCAATCTCTGCTCACTGCAGCCTCAACCTCCCGCATTCAAGCGATCCTCCTGCCTCAGCACCCCCCAAGTAACTGGGTCTATAGGCATGTGCCACCACACCTGGCTAATTTTTGTACTTTTTGTAGAGATGAGGTTTCATCATGATTCTCAGTCTGGTCTTGAACTCCTGGGCTCAAGCAATCCACCCGCCTCGGCCTCTCAGAGTGCTGGGATTACAGGCATGGGTCGCCACGCCCAGCCTATACTTTTCTTAAAGTGAATAATGAAGGCAGAGAATGACATTTATCAAGCCGAAAGAGATCTCAATGAGTCTAATGACTTTCCTTCAACTTAAAAACTAAAGATAAGATAAAATAAAAAGTTGATGACCCCAACCAAATTGCCAATGACACAAACATACCTAGTGAAAATTTTTGAACGCTCCAAGCTCAGCCTTCAATCTGATGTAACAATTCCTCTGAATAGCATCAATCTAACAAATGTTGTGGCCTTTTTCCCTGATCATTTCTTGTTTGGAAGATTCTATAAGTGATTCAACCAAACATAATCTTTACTATATTTTTATTATAGATCCAATTAGTTTTCCTCTACTAGGCCTATGTATTCCCCACATCCCTGCTTGACTCTAAGTTGAGCAGTAGACAAATTAAGCTCCCCAAACCAAAGATCCTCTGGTATCCTTTCATATCCTCATATGCAGGTTTGATGAAATGACCCAAACCATGGACAAAGGGTTCCCGCAGAGGGTGGTAAAACACTTTCCTGGAATCAGTATCCGTGTTGATGCTGCTTTCCAGTACAAAGGTAAGCATGGATGTCTCACTTATTGGGATACTTGTGAGACTGTGTTGACTGTGAAAAAAGACAGCACAAAAACTTAAATGTTTCTATTTTAATGCAATTTTGCTACTCTTAAGTATATACAATAATAAACATTAACCTGACAAGCATTATGACAAACTGAATTTATAAATCCTGAATTATACTCTCTGTTATACTATCTTAAATCTAGGTAAAAAGTACCAAATCCATTTTACTTATCATTGATAAGTAAAGATACCCCCTAAAATATACAAAGTAAGCACATGAACAAAACAATGATTCTCAAACTTTAATGTATGTAGCTTAATGTACATAGCTTGGGGTTTGTGTGTGAAACAAAGTATTTGAGGCAGAATTGTGAGTGATACCTAGGAACCTGTAGTTTTAAAAGAACCTCAGGCAATGTAATGCATACAATCCAGCAACTCTATCATCAAAGATAATGACCTAGACCTAGACCGTGGAGTAATCAGATGTCTAGAAATATTTTTGAGTGACACGATCTATTACTACAATGAAACTAACACAGAACCTCGTAACCTAAAGCAGAGCAAAGTAGAACAGCTCTAAGAAAACGAGGATATAGAGACCAAGGCCACATCCACAGGGGCCTTCTCCCCTTCGCTGAGACACTTTGTTGAAGCCTAGTTTGAGAACCCCTGGCATAGACTGCAGTCTGGCTAGAAAGGTAAAAAGTCCCTTGAAACTCACACTTTATAACATTGACTTCCTCCTTAGGGAAATAAAAACGATAGGATTTCCCACATGACAGTAGAAAACTAAAATGTATGTATGTGATTCCACAAATGTCTTTGCTCTCCATAATGTTATTTTTTTCCACGTTTATAAAATTTAAAAGTATGGAAGTATTACACAGTTATGAAAGATAACTAATCCTGATTCTCTGTCTCTAGGATTCTTCTATTTCAGCCGTGGATCAAAGCAATTTGAATATGACATTAAGACAAAGAATATTACCCGAATCATGAGAACTAATACTTGGTTTCAATGCAAAGAACCATTAAACTCATCATTTGGTTTTGATATCAACAAGGAAAAAGCACATTCAAGAGGCGTAAAGATATCGCATTATAAGAGTTTAAGCTTGTTTATTTTAAGTATTGTTCATGTGCTGAAAAACACTTCTATTTATCAATAAATTCATAGACCTAAAATAAACCTCAACAGGTCTTTTAATATAAATTCTGCTTCAAAATAGAATAGAACCATTCTTTAACAAGTTGCTAGTCCTAGTTCTAAATATCCAAATTCAATAGCCATTTTGAGCTGCCTGATTCTTTTAATAGGAAGTTATTATGTAGAAACAAAAATCTGTGACTGTACCTTAAGCCTATTTCATGCTTTGTGGACTTGGAGAAGACATGTCTTACAACTAAATACTAAAACATTTATTAAACCAATCTTTAGCATTCTATTTTGTCTGGACCTTTGGAGTTTAAGAGCCCCAATAAACTATAGTCCTCATCCCTATGCATGTTCTGAATCCATCAATCAAATAAGTTACTCCACCTCCCACAGAGCAGGGTGACAGCCTGGATAGATGCAGGGTGAGTTACGTTAGAGGTGATTCTCTGACAAGTAAGGAACTAGCAGAAGTAGGAGAGAAGTGTTCCCACAGCCTGACAAACATTGACCAATGCAGTTAAACATTCCTTAGGGAATACAAAATTAAGTTTTCTACACACTGATTTCAGCCACAAGA
>NW_012102776.1:1924233-1925242 GCF_000951045.1 Mandrillus leucophaeus | reverse complement strand
AAAAAAATTTTTTTTAATTCTGGGACTTTGGACTAAGCAAAGATTTCTTAGGTAGAACATAAAAACTACTGACCATTAAAAAATCAATGAATTAAACTTTAACATTTAAAACCTTTGCTTTCAAAAAACAATATTAAAAGAATAAAAAGTTGGCTGGGCACAGTGGCTCATGCCTGTAATCCCAGCACTTTGGGAGGTCAAGACAGGAGGATTGCATTAGGCCAGAAGTTCAAGACTAGCCTAGCCAACATAGCAAGACCCTATCGCTATATAAAATAAATAATTAAGCCAAGCATGGTGGCTGTCTCTTATACACATCTAGATGTGTATAAGAGACAGAGTATACATATGTAACAAACCTGCACGTCATGCACATGTACCCTAGAACTTAAAGTATAATAATAATAAAAAATAAACCAAAAAAAAGAAAAAAGAAATGTGGGGATTTTCATCCTGTGTTTGTGGTATATGTGCATCATCTGAGCCTATGGGTAGGAAGTTTCTGTACTCTTTGTTCCATCATGGATTTGTTGACTTCCTAAATGCTTATGGCTTGATTTTATCTTTACACCCTTAAAGTTAAGTGCTTAGCAAAGTTCTTAATACAATTTTTGACCCAGAAAATGGGAGATTGTCAGTTGAACTTGCTTCTGATGAGGTGATATATTGAGCATATGTCAACTGATAGAAAATAGGCATAGAAAATCACACAAATTACTACAGTTGGTCCCCACTTCCCTGGAGCTCAGTGTTTCCAGTTTCCTAAAAGAAGGGGTGTGTAAAAGAGTTATTGTATGTTTGAAATACAAATTTTAAGAAGTACAGCTTAACACTTAGCAAGTAGTAGATAGTAGTCTTTGTGAAAAGAAAAATAGTGTTGGAATAATCGAATATCCATATGCATGAAAAAAGAATGTTGACCCCTACCTCACACTATTCACAAAAATTAATAAAAATGGGCCACAGACCTCTAAACATAAGAAATAAAATTATAAAACTTGCAAAAAAA
>NW_012102776.1:1890822-1920288 GCF_000951045.1 Mandrillus leucophaeus | reverse complement strand
CTCCTGACCAGCTGGGATTACAGGTGTATAACACTACACCTAATTTTTGTATTTTTAGTGGAGACGGGGTTTTGCCATATTGGCCAGGCTGGTCTCAAACTCCTGACCTCAAGTGATCCACTCCTCTAGGCCTCCCAAAGTGCTGGGACCAAAGGCATGAGACACCGCACACAACCTCAAATTTTTTTTAATGCCTAAAATATTCACCATATGAGTAGTAAATAAGTACATGAAAAGATTTTTCTCTTTTTTTTTTTTTTTGGAGATGGAGTCTCTCTCTGTCGCCCAGGCTGGAATGCAGTGGTGCGATCTCAGCTCACTGCAACCTCTGCCTCCCAGGTTCAAGCAATTCTCCTGCCTCAGCCTTCCAAGTAGCTGGGACTACAGGTGCGTGCCACCACGCCCAGCTAATTTTTGTATTTTTAGTAGAGACAGAGTTTTCACTATGTTGGTCAAGATGGTCTCCATCTCTTGACCTCGTGATCCGCCCACCTCAGCCTCCCAAAGTGCTGGGATTACAGGTGTGAGCCACCGCACCCAGCAAGATTTTTCAATATCATTAGTCATTAGGTAAATGCTAAACCACAAGGAGATACTACTGAATACCCAGTAAAATGGTGACCATTCAATGGAGAAAGAAACATGCCCTGTTAACATATTCTCAATGTTTGCTTTCAAAGGTGTGTTGCTGTCACTCTTCCATTCACTGAAATAAATAGTTTATGATGCATTTTAAAATAAGTAAATAAATAAATAAGATGGTTAACATTTAAAAGCTGGCCAGGCGTGGTTGCTCATACCTGTAATTCCAGCACTTTGGGAGGCCGAGGTGGGTGGATTGCTTGAGGCTGGGAGTTGGAGACCAACCTGAGCAACATGGTGAAAACCCGTGTCTACTAAAAACACAAAAAATTAGCCAGGCGTGGTGGCATGCACCTGTAATCCCAGCTACTTGGAAGGCTGGGGCAGAAGAATCGCTTGAACCCAGGAGGTGGATGTTGCAGTGAGTCAAGATCATGCCACTGCAAGTTTAACAAGTGAAAGAGAGAAAGAAAGCTCTCTGCCACAAAAAGGGGTCCCAAAAAAGGCTTGCCATTTCCCAGTTGAATACAGAGACTTTTATAAGAAACCAGTGAGGGCTGGGTGTCTTATTTGCATAAGGAGCAAATTTCTGGTCACTCCACCCAGTCCTCCTAGTGCGCATGCAGGCCCTTAGCTTGAGTTACTCCATATTGGCTTTGTTTCCCTTACTGCGCATGTGTCAAAGGATGGAATTTTCCATTACAGATATGTCTGGGCAAGTCTCCTGTGTAGACTTTCTTACCTATGTGGCTGTGGGCATATCTTAGGCAAGGCCCCCTCCTTATCAGTGCTTGCAGGCTGTTCTTTTGTTTGAAAGACATTAGTGGAGGATCTACCCTGACTGACTGCCTTACTGCTTTCTTCCTTCCTCACTCAGTTTGGCAATTTATTATAAAATTAAACCCAGACTTACCATGTGACCCAACGATCCTACTCTAAATGTTTACCCAAGAAGAATGAAAACCTGCCCAAATAAGTATTTGCACATAAATGTTCATGAAAGTTTTATTTATGACAGCTCAAATCTAGAAACAACCCAAATATCTATCAATTGACGAATGGACAAACTGGAATGTCCATACTCAGCAACAAAAAGGAAGAAATGACTGACACATGAAACAATATGGATGAATCCCAAAAGCAATATGGAAAGTGAATGAAACCAGACACAAAAGACTTCATGATATATGATTCCATTTATACGAAAAATTAGAGGAGACAAAACTATTGTAACAGAAAGCACGTCACTGATTGCCAGAGGTAGGAAGTGGCAGGAGGGATTGACTACAAACGATCATGAGTAAACTTTCTGGGGTGATAGAAATGTTCTGTATCATGACTGTTGCAGTGGTGACACTATTGTATGTATATTAAGGCTGTGCAGATAAAATTAGTGAATTGTATATGTTAACTCTACTTCAGTAAAGTGGATTTTTAAAAGTAGTGTGACTTACTACTTAACATGTAGTAGATTCTCAAATGTTGGTCAAGCTTGTTTTCTTTCCTTGTACCTATTCTTGTTCTGTAGCACAAATACCTGTGATACTACACTTAGGAGAGCACCAGAAATTGCACTCATGTTTGCTTATGGGCAGTTACTTTTTCCGGGATATATATTCTTAAAAACTGACTTGTAGGAGAGGACAAGATACAACTATAAGAATAATCCTATTTCAAATTCAGTGGAAAATCTAAAAACACAGTTTTCAAAGCATATGTTGAATATTAGAATTATATTAATGATTTATAACTCAAAAGTAAGGTGATATCACTCATCCTTTGAGATTTAAATAAACTTGACTTCCAAAATCATATGGGGATTCTAACGCTCCTCATCAAACAATTAGGGGGAAAAATCTTATCAACATCCTTTGGCAAACCCACCTCCAAAATCATCTCCCCACAGTGACCTCCCCACAGATCCCAATCTTCTGCTGTTCTGTCTGACCCCTCCCTTCTCTGACCTCTGTGAGGAACTCAAGTTCCTGTTTCTTCACCTTTCTTTTTAAATGTAAACTAGTTATGTACACATGTTTATTGTCTCCTTTAGATGTATCATGACAGCCTCCCATTCCTTGGAAAAACAGTTTATCAAGGTTATCTTTTCTCCTTGGAGGCTGAGTAAGAGTATGAGCTTTCAACCCAGATTAGTTAGGCTCATTGAGCACTTCCTCTACTTATTCGCTATGGAACCTGGGGCAAGTTCCTTCTCTGGGCCACAGTTTCTCTATTTGTTAAATGAGAATGCTAACAGATCCAAGCTCATAGCCTGAACAATTAGCAACTGGTCACATGTGGCACTTACAATAAGTACTTGATGTAGTTAATGTGCGGTAAATGTGAGCCATCATTATTATAATTATATATGTTATGCAATTTATTCTTAAGTAAAAACAATTGGAAAAACTAGAAATTAAGCTCAGAGTTTCTCAAAACTGAAATAAAATATGGGTCAGTTCTCTCTGTCCTATATCTTACACTTACAGAAACAAATTAGCTGGAAAAACAAACACAATTGACACTTGCCTTGTCCCTTCTGGTTCTCTCAAGGGCCTGCGATTAGGTCTCAAAAGAAAGAAACAGCTTTGAAAACAAGCATGAACAAGACAGTGCTAGCAGCTGATATTCATTTTGGAAATTTGAAAAGTATCATACACTTACAGAAACAGATTAGCTGGAACAACAAACATAATTGACACTTGCCTTGTCCCTTCTGGTTTTCTCCAGGGCCTGCTGATTAGGTCTCAAAAGAAAGAAACAGTTTTAAAAACAAGCATGAACAAGACAGTGCTAGCAATAGATATTCATTTTGGAAATTTGGAAAGCTGAGGTGAAAAAGAAATGAATTCACACAGAAAGAATGTATTTGAATCTCTTCTTGCCTGAGGACAAAGAGAGAAACTCATTACAGTCTTCGTATTATTTATCATGGGTGGATTCTCCTAAAGAAAAAGGAATCAAAATGTGGGATTTGGTGACCTGAAAATATGTCATGGGCTTTACCTGAAATGAATCATTTTTCCCAGAAAATAACAAGATTTTTGTTGTTGTTGTTGTTCTTGAAGTTATTTGAAACACATGACATATTTTCAAGTTGAAATTCAGTGCTTTGTTTGTGTTTGAGTATAAAGAATCTCAAAGAGGAAGCTCAGTAGCCAAAACATATCTTTAACATGCTTAAATTGGTCACCAAATCCTACATTTTAATTCCTTTTTCTTTTAAATTTAAAAAAGAGAGCTTTATTTCTCATAATGGATTGCAGTTTTCAGGGTGGCTGTTCTGACAGGCTGGGAGGTGTAGCCTCCAGCCAGAAGCTGGAAACAGGCACTTTCTTAAATTTTAAGTCTATATTCACTCACCACCCAGAAATCTATCCAAAGTCATACAGGAAATCAAAATCCAACTTTATCAATACAAATCAGTCCTAATTTGAGCTCTAGGAGTTATCGAGAAAATGTGAACAAGATAATCAACAATGAATTTAAGACTTTCTTAAAGTGAAAAGTTTCCGACACAGAGAAATGTTCTGTTTGACTACAAACAGAGAAATGTTTGTAGTATTTATTGCTTAATTGACCAATATGGTTTGGCTGTGTCCCCACCTAAACCTCATCTCGAATTGTAATCAGAATCATAAGGCCCACATGTCGACGGAGGGACTTGGTGGGAGGTGACTGGATCAAGCGGGCACTTTTCCCCATGCTATTCTCACGATAGTGAGTGAGTTCTTACGAGGTCTGATGGTTTTATAAGTGGTGGTTTCCCCTCCTCTTCCTCTCTCCTGCCACCTTGTGAAGACGGTGCCTGCTTTCCATTCCTCCATGATTGTAAGTTTCCTGAGGCCTCCCCAGCCCTGCAGAATTGTGAGTCAATTAAACCTTCTTTGTTTATAAATTACCCAGTCTTGGGTGGTATCTTTATAGCAGTGTGAAAATGGACTAATACAATCATAAAGCAACATTTGGTTTTAATCTTGAGATTAATAAATTATTTTTGCTCAGTTTTTCTGGATTATAGTGTCCAATTTTATTAGCAATAAATAGTGAAAACATTCATTTTCAAGGTTATTTGATTTTTTTTCATTTTTTTGGATGAATTGAGTTCAGAATTTTGGATTTTCTGAACTATTTTTAGGAACTTAGAAACAAAAAGAATAAAGTAGGAAGTGTTTCAGCTGCACAAATGTATAAAAATGAAATGAAGAATAGCTGAGTCTAAAACCCCTCAGGAAATAAGATAGCAGGGTTTCAAAGAATTCACATATAAAAATGTATCATAAAATACAAGGTTCTTAAAATGAATGTGATCTCAGAAGTCTTGGTGGGTTAAAAAAATATATATCTCAAGATGGATTTCAGTTAAGATATCAACCCTGTCATATTTCACATAAGACCTGCTTTTGTAGTAAATTGTTAGTCTCATTCATTCAATAGATATTTATTCAATGTCTGCTATAAGTCTGACTCACTGTTGAGGCATATTTGTTTATCCAAAGAATATCTATTGATTGCCTACTATGTTTTAGGCACTGTTATAGGAGCGATGGACATAGTGAACAAAATGGCAAAGCCCAAGCCTTTGTGGATCCTACATTCTAGTCAAGGTAGAGAAATCAAAAATAAACAAAAAGTTATAAATATGTCAAGGACGATAAATGCTCTGAGGGAAAATCGATCAGACTGTGCCAGTGCTGGGCCTGTTTGCCTGAAATTCATTCCTTGCCCTTCCAGGGCTGGGAACAGGGTGGTGGGTGCTGGCCCCTGAGGTAGAGTGCAAGCCTCAGCATCAGTTCCTTCATCCAGAAGGAAGCTAAGGGAGACAGGAGGACAGGAGGAGGGAGGCACCAGGGCAGGAGGAAGGGAGACACTAGATGTAGCTCTGTCTCCCTCTCTTGGCAGCATCTGCAGTGGGGCTGCGTCTCTTCAGTGCTACTGCTTCCACCACAACCACTGTGGCCAGGTGATATGGATGCCTTTGTCCTTCCCTCCTAGGGGATTGTAGGCATGAGCCACTCTGCCTGGTTCTAGAAAGATTTAAGCAGAAACAATATTATTTGACTTGTATTTCAGAAAAATCACTCTGACTGCTCTGAGGACAGTAAACCATAGGAGCAAAAAAGTAGGAACTGGAGATCTGTTAGAAGGCTACTGTAACAATCCAGACAGCAGATGACGGTGGTAGCAAGTAAGAAATAGTCTGAGTTTATATTTTGAAGGTAGAGATGACAAGATTTACTAACAGATTGTATGTGTGATGTGATATCAAGAGAAGAGTCAGATATAACCCAACTTTTTTTTCTGAACAAGTAGAAGAATGGAGCGTCCGTTCACTGCAGTGATAAAGCATGGGGAAGGAACAACTTTGAAAAGGAATTCAAGATATCCAATAGGCAGCTGCATAGATAAGGCTAAAGTATACAGAAGAGTCTAAACATAGCGATATAAATTTGGGAGTTGTCATTATGTAGAAATACAGGATTGGATTAGGTCATTTAGGTGGTGACCCAGATAGAGACGAGAAAATTGAGAACTGACCCCCAATCATTAATTAACAGATTAAATATCAATTTTGTTGTACATTTTCCTAATCCCCACAGCAACTCCGTTTATGCATATGGGCATATTCTTCCTGTTGGGTGTTCATTCTCCATGCTATGTGTCACTGAGCTCACTATTTCACTCTGCATGACTTACCAGGACTCTTAATCCTTCTAGTGGATTTTCCAAACCAGAGCATGCGCATATCTTGCAGGATGAGGGATAGAGGGGTGGGAAGGAATTAGCCCCTAACTTTTCATATGTTAAATAAGTAGAGGCCAGGCATAGCAACTCATGCCTGCAGTCCCAGCACTTTGGTAGGCCAAGGCGGGTGGGTCACATGAGGCCAGGAGTTTGAGACCAGCCTGGCCAACATGGTGAAACCCTATCTCTACCAAAAATACAAAAAAATAGCTGGGCATGGTGGTGGGCGCCTGTAATCCCAGCTACTTGGAAGGCTGAGGCATGAGAATTGCTTGAACCCAGGAGGTAGAGGTTGCAGTGAGCCAAGATGGTGCCATTGCACTCCAGCCTGGGTGACAGAGCAAGACCCTGTCTCAATAAAAAAATTTTTTTAAAAGTAGAACATTCAAAAGCATATGAAATCATTCATGACATTAATGTAGGTCATGGTTGTATTTAGAAAATATACAAAAAGATCATACATTTTTTGTTAATGTAGAAATATTTACAAAATGAGCAAACTTTGATCCTGCCATCTTGAGAAAGATCTGTTGTATACAATGTAGGAGAATGCTGCCTTACCTTCTTCTAAATAGTCTTTGAGCTGAGTTTCTTGGGGGCCTTGTGGGCTACTGAGACTTTATTTTAATGGGTATTATAAACATTACTGACATTTTTTCTTTTTTCTGTAAGAATAGGACTTGTTTTAAGAAACAACAAAAAGAATCGATTCAAAACTTTTATATTAGAGAAAGTATTTCTTCCAAAAACTCACTTGACCATTCTCCACCTCACTCATTGCATTCAAATTAGGAAAACATCCTACTTTGCAGACTTCACCCCGGTGACAAGAACAACGTATTTCAGAGTGACATGCCTCCTCTGTGACAAACACTCAAGTGAAAAATGAGTTTGTTTATTGTTAAGTCCTTCTCTTTACCGTGAAAGACAGTTTATCTTCAAGTTAGTTCTATAATCATCAAAATAATAACTATTTACTAAACACAGCATGCTATAGTTACTTTGTGCTATCTCATTTATGCTAATGACAGTTCTATAAGGGGTGGGCATTGATTGTTGCCATTTAACAAATGGAGAAATGATGCTTACAGATTATTTGTTGCCCAAGGTCACACGATAAATGTTATAATTCAAATTCTGTCTTATATTTTTATATTTTCATCTTCTCATGGAATGTGAAAGTTTTGATACTCTATCATGCCCCATACTCACCACCAACACTCAAAATTAAACAAAACAAAAAGGCTTTCTACACATTTGTCTGCTCACCTATAAGAACCTGATTCTCCTGTTCACCCCCAAACTTGCAGCAGCACCCAGCAGGCTCAATTGCAATGTGTTTCCTGGTTCTTCTGCAACATGTTTTACCAAAGTTCTAATTTCATGGTTACTGTGGTTTATTTTCTCAATAAAGAAAGAAGAAGGAACACAGTTTATTCCCCATTAAGCAATCCAACAACACACCAAATGACACCCAATGATAACACAGGTGTTGCTGGACCTCATGCTGCCTGCATCAGTTCGTGAAGACAGTCCTACAGAATGCAGCTGTCAGAGACTCTGGGGAACTCTCCACCCTCTTGGCCTGGGATTCCCTTATTTCACAGTAATAAAAATGACTAAAAATGTTGGCTTGCAAGTTATTTTGCACAGAGTTACGTAAGTAAAGAATGCCAAAAGTGACAATTTAAAGTTTCTATTTCACTGGCTGGGTGCAGTGGCTCACGCCTGTAATCCCAGCACTTAGGGAGGCCGAGGCAGGCGGATCACTTGAGGCCAGAGTTTGAAACCAGCCTGGTCCACATGGCAAAATGCCATTTCTAATATAAATACAAAACTTAGTCTGGTATGGTGGCACGTGTCTGTGGTCTCAGCTACTTGGGAGGCTGAGGCATGAGAATCCCTTGAACTCGGGAGGCAGAGGCTACAGTGAGCCAAGATTACACCATTGTACTCCAGCCTAGGTGACTCCACCTCAAAATGAAGCGAGACTCCATCTCAAAAATGAAAATTTTTTTAAAAAAAAGTTCCTATTTCACTAATTGTTTTCAGATCCATGAACTTATTTGGTTCTCAAGATAATCCTTCAAGATAAGAAAAAAAATACCAGGGGTGATAAATTCATTTTATTCATTTATAGAAAAGAAAACTAAGATATACAATTAGCTGAGGAAAAAGATGCAATTCACATTTAGATACCCTGGCTACTGGTCCTGTATTCTTTTCTACATAACAGTCTTTGCCTTTTCAACTTATATTTTTATTGTTGAAGATTATGTGTTTTCATCCTTATGACCCCCTTCTTAAATGATGGGAGCAAGTCTTCAGCATCTTGATATTCAGTAAAGTATTTAATACCAACAAGGACTAAAAGAATATATGTGAGATTGAGACAAAAAAAATCTCACCGTCATACTTCCATGATCTTGTTCAAGCTTTCATGTCCCCTGCATTTACTCCATGAGACCCAAGCCTAAAGCACCAGTGGTAATTTGGAGAATATTAAAATCCAACTTATTGTCTTACACAATCCAAAGAAGAGGAACATTGAGTAAATTTAAAATTTCACAAAGATGTAACAGCCAGTCACTCCAAAGAATACAGGACACTGGAAGCAGGTCTTCATGGGAGCAGACGTTCACACAATCACAGAGCTGCAGCTTCCTCAGGATATCACATATACACAGTCAGTTTGATGAGCCTGAATGCCCAACACAGTTTCCTTTCAGTGTCCTATGGTGGCTGCAGCCCAGTGCTGACTGGCACACAGGTGGCTGGGCCAGTTCTGAAGCTCGCCTGGAGGGGACTGCCTTCCTCTCCCCTAAGCTGGGCCTTTCTCCTACTGGCTAACCTAGTCCCCAACATTTAGGCAGAGCCCTTGATTGCAGGTGTTGACCCAGGGCTGGGTTGGACTTGAATTTGGACTGCTGGGCCCTCTTTTTCTTATTCCATATTTCAGTGCTTCATGGCTTTCTCATCACTCTGGTAGTAACTTCCTCTTAGCTCTTTCTTGCATTCCCCTGAGGGAATTGAAAGGATCACCGACCGAAGATATAGTTTGGATATTTGTCCCCACCCAAATCTCATGTTGAATTGTAATCCCCAGGGCTTGAGGTGGGGCCTGGTGGGAAGTGTTTGGATCATGGGGGCGGATCCTCATAGTTTGATGTTGTCTTCATGATAGTGAGTTAGTGCAAGATCTGGTTGTTTAAAAGTGTGTGGCACCTCCCCCAGCCACCCTGCTCCCACTCTCTCTCTCTTGCTCCTGCTCTGGCCATGTGACGTCCCTGCTCCCCCTTCACCTTCTGCCATGCTTGTAAGCTTCCTGAGGCCTCCCTAGAAACTGAGCAGATGACAGCACTGTTTCTTGTAAAGCCTGCAGAACCGTGAGCCAATTAAACCTCATTTCTTTATAAAAAGTACCCTGTCTCACGTATCTTTGTAGCAATGCAAAAACAGCCTAATATAACTGATATTGACGTTGCAACACTGGCTTGATTCCTCCCAGCTTTCTTCTACTGCTGGAACTCTGAAACCTACCCCTCTTTGGAGGAAGATGTGATAACTGAGCTATTCTAGTGGAACTCCGGTGAATCTACAAAGAATAATCATTCATATCTTTTAATGTCTGTGTGGAAGGGACCATCTTTTCTCCTGGAAAACATAAAATGCATTTAACAATGTCTTCCTTAGAGCAATAATTCTCTATTCTGGATGCAAAGTTAGAATCACATGGGAGGTTTTTTAAATGACCAATAACTGGGCTCCTCCACCCTAGACCAACGAAACCTGAATCTCAGAAGGGTGGGGCCTGAGATTCTGCATTTCTAACAAGTTCCCAGGGGGTGTTGCTTCATAGACTTTCTTTAAGTAGCAAAAACTTTCTAGAATGCTAGTTCACATATGTCAGCATGTATCAAAATTACCTGGAGGTCTTGGGCCCCACCCCTAGATTTTCTGATTCAGTCGGTCTTCGGCAGGCCTGAGAATCTGCACTTCTAAGAAGTTCCCAGGTTATATTGATGTTGCCCATTTTGAAAACCACTATAGTTCACACTATCCCTGCCCCATCCCTACCCTAGCATTTTTGTCCTTCTAGCAACACTGTGGCTACAAGGGTGAAGACCTGAGAGCATAGAGAGCAGGACCAAGGCAGACAGGTGGAGAGCCCCTAATCCTTTGAGTGTTCTTGGGTCTGATTCCCTAAATTTAACTTCAGGATTTGGTGGAGGCCACCAGCTATGACCCATGCAGTCTCCTCTATCTAAAAGTCCCCATTGTGTGCCACATGTTTATCAAACAGAAGCCAACCTCACATTCACTCAAGCTTCCTCAGAAGCAGTCACTCAGTTCCTAAAGAAAACAGTCCCCTCCCTTGGCTGGGCCAAGGGTTTGGAACACTGGAATGAGAGGTTACAGCCAGTTGTGAAACATCTTTCCCAGAAAAGACCAACACCCACCTGGCATCTGAGGCTTTAGGAATCTGTTTGAAGCATATGGACTTTCATTAAATCAATTTTGGAAACTACTTGGAAAGAGAATTTGCTCACAAGAATCATCTAAGGACAGAAACAGCATTTTTCTTTTTTTTTTTTCTTTTCTTTTCTTTCTTTTTTTTTTTTTTTTTGAGACTGAGTCGCACCCTGTTGCCCAGGCTGGAGTCCAATGACACGATCTCAGCTCACTGCAACCTCCACCTCCCAAGTTCAAGCAATCCTTCTGCCTCAACCTCCTGAGTAGCTGGGATTACAGGCACGTGCCACCATGCCCTGCTAATTTTTGTATTTTTAGTAGAGACGGGGTTTCACCATGTAGGTCAGGGTGGTCTTGAATCATGATGCCTGACATGACTATGTAGCTGGTCAGGGGAATGGGAAGTACCTGTTTGTAAGATAATTCCTTATTTATTCTTCTTGCCCAAGGAAAGCTGCCATTAATTACTTCTCTGTTTTCATCCTTGGGCTCTGAGTGAAAGGAGGAGAGGAAAAAATAAATATAATTCCACTGTTTATGAAAAACCCAGAGAAGTAAGAGTAACAAGCCAACTGCCAGCTCTACCTGGGCTTAGCTTGGAGTGGGCAGTTACAAAAGAGGGTGAGTCTATCCAGGAAAGTTTAAAAGAAAAAAAAAAAAATTTCTAGAGCTTGATAGCAACAAGTCAGTTTCCACAAATCTCCACAGGGTTATTAGACGAAAACATCAGGTTTGGTCAGTGAGAAAATATTCAAACCAATGATCAGAAAGAAATACAAACAGATCCCAGAACCAGACATTCTGTGATTACTTCCTCTTAAACACAGACCTAGATTAGCTCTCTCTTAATCTCTCATAAAATTAATCCTTAGCTGAGTGGACCCAGAAAGCCAAGTATAGTCTTCATAATTTTATGTATTTAAATCTTTGAATCTTTAGCATGATTTAAAATTCTCTGTGCACGACATAGTGAAAACCTTCATGAGCTGAAAAGGTGCTCTTTCATCCATCCTATGGGGTCTGACTATTGTTTAATGAAGGAAAAACCACAAACCTATACAATCCATTTTAATGTTTTGCTAGTTTTAATGTGCATATGAATCACTGGGAATCTCAGTAAAATGCAGATTCTAATTCAAAATGGCCTTGAGTAGGACCTAAGATTCTGCATTTCCAATAAGCTCCCAGGTGAGCCCATGCTTGAGGTTCTCAAACACCACCTTGAGTAAAAAGGATCTGTTCCACCTAAACTGGTGTTTTAGATTACAACCCTTAAAGTGACAAGATAAAACACAAGAGAATTTTTTGTAACATTTTTTTTCTTTTTACATAAGTCACAAACCCAGGAATCACAATGGAAAAATAGACAAATTTGACCAAATGAAAACTTAAATTTCTACATGTCAGGAAATACTATAGGAATTAAAGGACAAGATGGCAGATAGAAGGCAGGACTAGCTTGCAGCTCCCACTGGGACAGACAGAACAGCATGTGGAAACTTATATCGTGAACTTTTGCTCCAAGAACTACAGCAGGAACATACTAAGAAAGCCGAGAGAATCCACAGACGTTTTGAAGGGACTGGATCACCACTGCAGGCTCCCTGAGATGCCAAAAAACTATGAGTCCGCTTGCTTTTTCAGCAAGGAGGCTCGTGTTCTGGGGCAAGTTCTCAGCCCTGGTCACCGGCTGCCTGGAAATAGACTCAGTGCTGCTGTGGGGCATGGTGGGAGCGAGATTGGTCTTTAAGACTTCCAGCTGCATGGGAGTGGGGTGAGGCCTGTGACTGCCAGCTTTCCCCCACTTCCCAGATGACCTGTATGACTCAGCAGATGCAGCCATAATCTCCTTGGGAACATAACTCCATTGCCTAGGGACCACACCCCCAACCTCCATAGCAGCTGCAGCAAGCCCTGCCCAAGGAGAGCCTAAGTTCGGATGCATCTTACCCTGCCCCCACCTGGTGGTCTTTCTCTACCTTCCCTGGTAGATGAAGACAAAGGCCATAATCTCTTGGGAACTCTAGGGTCCTGCCCACCAACTGAGAAACATGAATACTTAACTAGGTGTCCCTAGGGCAAGTTTGCATCCTCCCTATAGTACTGCAACTGATGCACTCTTGAAAGCACCACCTCCTGACTGGAGGCCAACCAATACAAAACTAGCACACTAAACAAAAATAGAACCAAGGACCCTCCCAGAGTCCACTTCACTCCCTTGCTACCTCTACTGGAGCAGGTGCTGGTATCCACGGCTGAAAGGCCTGAAGACAGTTCATATCACTGGACTCTTTGCAGACACTCCACAGCACCAGCCCAGAGCCTAGTAGCTCTGCTGGATCACTAGACCCAGAAGACTGCAAACAATCACTACAGTTCAGCTCTCAAGAAGCCTTATTCCCAGGGGAAGGGGAAGAACACCATATCAAAGGAGCACTCCATGGGACAAAAGAATCTGAACAGTAACCCTTGAGTCCCAGATCTTTTATCTCACATAGTCTACCCAAATGAGAATAGACTAGAAAAACAATTCTGGTAATATGATAAAACAAGGTTCTTTAACACCCCCAAAAGATCACACCAGCTCAGCAGCAATGGATCCAAATCAAGATGAAATCTCTGAATTGCCAGAAAAAGAATTCAGAAGGTCAATTATTAAGCTAATCAAGGAGGCACCAGAGAAAAGTGAAGTTCAACTTAAAGAAATCAAAAACATTACACAGGATATGAAAGAAAAAATCTTCAGTGAAATAGATAGCATAAATAAAAAACAATCACAACTTCTGGAAATCAAGGACAAGCTTAGAGAAATGTAAGATGTATTGGAATGTCTCAGCAACAGAATCTAACAAGCTGAAGAAAGAACTTCAGAGCTCAAAGACAAGGCCTTTGAATTAACCCAATGCTTCAAAGACAGATTTAAAATAATTTTAAAAAATGAACAAAACCTCTGAGAAGTTTGGGACTATGTTAAATGCCCAAACCTAAGAAAAATTGGTGTTCCCAAGGAAGAAGAGAAATCTAAAAGTTTGGAAAACATATTTGAGGGTATAATCAAGGAAAACTTCCCCAGCCTTACTAGAGATCTAGACATCCAAATACAAGAAGCTCAAAGAACACCTGGGACATTTATCACAAAAATATCATTGCCTAGGCACATAGTCATCAGGTTATTTAAAGTGAAGACAAAAGAATCCTAAGAGCTGTGAAGCAAAAGCATCAGGTAACCTATAAAGGAAAACCTATCAGATTAACAGCAGATTTCTCAGCAGAAATCCTACAAGCTAGAAGGGATTGAGGTCCTATTGTTAGCCTCCTTAAACAAAACAATTATCGGCCAACAATTCTGTATCTGGTGAAACTAAGTTTTATAAATGAAAGATACAGTCTTTTCCAGACAAACAAATGCTGAGAGAATTCGCCACTACTAAGCTAGCACTACAAGAACTGCTAAAAGGAGCTCAAATCTTGAAACAGATCCTTGAAATATGCCAATACAGAACCTCCTTAAAGCATAAATTTTGCAGGATCTGTATATCAATAACACAATGAAAAAACACAAGGTATTCAGGCAACAAATAGCATGATGAATAAAATAGTACCTCACATCTGAATACTAACGTTGAATATAAATGACCTAAATTCTCTACTTAAAAGATAGCAAATGGCAGAGTGGATAAGAATTCACCAACCAAGTTTCTGCTGTCTTCAGGAGACTCAATTAACACATAAGGACTCACATAAACTTAAGGTAAAGGGGTGGAAAAAGATATTCCATGCAAATGGACACTGAAAGTGAGCAGAAGTAGCGATGCTTATATATGACAAAACAAACTTTAAAGCAACAGCAGTTCAAAAACACAAAGAGAGATATTATATAATGATAAAAGAACCAGTCTTACAGAAAACTATCACAATCCTAAACATATGTAACACTGCAGCTCTCAAATTTATAAAACAATTACTACTAGACCTAAGAAGTGAGACAGATGACAGCACAATAATATTCCACTGACAGCACTAGACAGGTCATCAAGACAGAAGGTCAACAAAGAAACAGTGGACTTAAACTACAGCCTCAGCTGTACCTTGGCCTCTTTTAGACATGCTTAGAGCCACTGGTATGCAGGGCACCAAGTCCCTAGGCTGCATACAGCAGGGGGCCCTGGACCCTGCCCACAAAACCATTTTTTCCTCCTAGGTCTCCAAGCCTGTGATGAGAGGGGCTGCTACAAAGGTCTCTGGCATGCCCTGGAGACATTTTCCCCATTGTTTTGGTAATTAACATTTGACCCTTCATTACTTATCCAAGTTTCTGCAGCCAGCTTGAATTTCTCCTCTGAAAATGGGTTTTTCTTTCCTATTTCATTGTCAGGCTGCAAAGTTTCTGAACTTTCATGCTCTGTTTCCCTTTTAAAACTGAATGCTTTTAACAGCACCCGAGTCACCTCTTGAATGCTTTACTGCTTAGAAATTTCTTCCACCAGATACCCTAAATCATCTCTCTCGGGTTCAAAGTTCTACAAATCTCTAGGTCAGGGGCAAAATGCTACCACTGTCTTTGCTAAAACATAGCAAGAGTCACATTTACTCTAGTTTCCAACAATTTCCTCATCTCCATGTGAGACCACCTCAGCCTGGATTTCATTGACTATACCATTATCAACATTTTGGTCAAAGCCACTCAACAAGTCTCTAGGAAGTTCCAAACTTTCCCACATTTTCCTGCCTTCTCCTGAGCCCTCCAAACTGTTCCAACTTCTGCTTGTTACCCAGTTCCAAAGTCACTTCCACATTTTCAGGTATCTTTACAACAGCACTCCACTCTACCGGTACAAATATACTGTATTAGTCCATTTTCATGCTGCTGATAAAGGCATACCCAAGACTGGGTAATTTACAAAGAAAATGAGGGTCAATGAACTTACAGTTCCATGTGGCTTGGGAGGTCTCACAATCATGGTAGAAGGTATGTCTTACACGGCAGCAGGCAAGAGAGAATGAGAGCCAAGAGGAAGTTGAAACCTCTCATAAAACGATCAGATCCTGTGAGACTTATTCACTGCCATGAGAACAGTATGGGGGAAACTGCCCCCATAATTCAATTATCTCCCACTGGGTCCCTCCCACAACTTGTGGGAATTATGGGAGCTACAATTCAAGATGTGATTTGGATGGGGACACAGCCAAACCTTATCAACAAGGATGCCCACTATCACTGCTTCTATTCTACATAGTACTGGAAGTCCTAGCCAGAGCAATTAGACAAGAGAAAGAAATAATGGGCATCCAAATCAGTAAATACTGGCTCCTCCTTCTCTTCCATTATAATTGTGAGCTTCCCCAGTCACGTGGAACTGTAAGTCCAATTAAACCTCTTCCTTTTGTAAATTGCCCAATCTTGGGTATATCTTTATCAGCAGCATGAAAACAGACTAATACAGATGTGGAGAAAAGAGAACACTTATACACTGTGAGAATGTAAATTAATACAACATTTATGGAAAACAGTATGGAAGTTTCTCAAAGAACTAAAAATAGAACTGCCATTCAATCCAACAATACCACTACTGGGTATATATACCCAAAGGGAAGGAAATCATCATATCAAAAAGATACCTGCACAACTGCCACACTGCTGGGCATGTACCCTCAGTCCCACAACCACCCTGTTGATGTGCACTCACCCATGGCTGCCCCACCATCCTGTTGGTGCTCACTCACCTGCAATGCCCCCACTGCAGTGCACTCTTCCATTATCCCCTGCCACCCTGCTAGAGTGCTTTTATGGCAGCCCCTGTTTGAAAGTTGCTTCCAGCAAATTGGGAACACCTTGGCCCCTCAAGAGTAGCAGGTGCTTGACCTTGAGGGGCCAGAAAACAAAGCTGCAGACCTGGTCCCAGCACCCCATAGTTGGAGCACGAAGCCCAGGAGTGCTGAGCTGAGCCCTGGCCCCCTAAAAGCATCCAGAAATGAAGCCAATCAACTACACCCAAATGATACCACAGTCAAACTTTTCAGGACATCAAAAAATATAAAAGCAAAAAGTCCCATTCAAAGGATAACAATTTCAAAGATTAAAGGAACATCAGCCCACACAGATGAAAAAGAACTGACACAAGAATTCTGGCAACTCTAAAAGTCAGGATGTCTTCTTACCCTTAGACAACCATACTAGCTCCCCAGCAATAGTTCTTACCAGATTGAAGTGGCTAAAATGACAGACATAAAATTTAGAATCTGGATGACAAAGAAGCTCAAAAAGTTACAGGAGAAGATTGAAACCCAATCAAGAAAACCGGTAAAACAATCCAAGAGTTGAAAGATGACATGTCAATTTTAACAAAGCATCAAACTAAACTTCTAGAAATGAAAAATTCACTACAGGAATTTCATAGTGAAATCAGAAGCATTAATAACAGAATAGACAAAGCTGAGGGAAGAGTCTCAGAGCTCAAAGACTGCTCCTTCAAACCAACACAGGCAGACAAAAAATTTTTAAAAAATTTAAACATGAACGAAACCTCTGAGAAATATGGGATTATGTAAAAAGAACAAACCTACAACTCATTGGCATTCCTGAAAGAGTTGGAGAGACAGGAAGCAGCTTGGAAAACATATTTGAGGATGTTGTCCACAATAATTTCCCCAATCTTGCTAGGAAGGTCAACATGCAAATTCAGAAAATTCATGGAACCCCTGCAAGATACACTAGACCATGAACAACCATTCCCAAGACACATATTCATCAGGTTCTCCAAGGTCAACATGGAAAAAAAAATCTTAAAGGCAGCTAGAAAGAAAGGGTAAGTCAGGTACAAAGGGAACACTGTCACACTAACAGCAGGGCTTTCAGCAGAGACCTCAGAGACCTTACAAGCCAAAATAGAGTAGGGACCTGTATTCAGTATCCTTAAGGAAAAAAAAATTCTAGGCTGGATGTTGTAGCTTGTGGCTATAATTCCAGCACATTGAGAGGCCAAGGCAGGAAGATCACTTGAGCCCAGAAATTTTGGACTAGCCTGGGCAACTAGGTGAGACCCACATCTCTACAAAAAATAGAAAATTAGCCAGGTGTGGTGGCATGTACCTGTAGTCCCAGCTACTCAGGATGCTGAGGTGGGAGGATCACTTGAGCCCAGCATGTTGAGGCCACAGTGATCTGAGATCACACCACTGCACTTCAGCCTGAACAACAGAGAAGATTATGTCTTAAAAAAAGAAAAGAAATTCCAACCAAGAATTTCCTATCCAGCCAAACCAAGCTTCATAAGTAATGGAGAAATAAAGTCCTTTTCAGACAGACAAATGCCAAGGGAATTCATTACCACGAGACTTGTCTTATGAAAAATCCTGAAGAGGGTGCTATACATGGAAATGAAAGACTGAAGCCTACCACCACAAAAACGCACTTAGGTACACTGCCCACTCACGCTACAAAGCAACTATTCAATCGTGTCTACAGAACAACCAGCTAGCAACACAGTGACAGGATTAAAATCCTTACATATCGATATTGACATTGAATGTAAAGGTCAATTAATAGTGCCAACATATTCACAGTATCGATATGTGTGAAGGTAAAGGTGCAAACATTTCACTTAAAAGGCACAGAGTGGCAAGTTGGATAAAGAAACAAGACCCAAGTGTTTGCTGTCAAGAGACCGATCTCATCTGCATTGGCGCCCAGAGGCTCAGAGTGAAAGGGTGGAAAATGATCTATCAAGAAAATAGAAAACAAAAAAGAGCAAGTGTTGCCATACTTATTTCAGACAAAACAGACTTTAAACCAACAATGATCAGAAAGGACAAAGAAGGGCATTATGAAATGATAAAGGATTCAATTCAACAAGAAGAATTAGCTGTCCTAAATATATATGCACCCAACACTGGGACACCCAGATTCATAAAACAAGTTCTTAAAGACTATGAAGAGACTTAGATAACCACACAATAACAGCAGGAGACTTCAACACCCCACTGACAGTGTTGGACAGATCGTCAAGGCAGAAAACTAACAAAGATATTTGGGACCTAAACTTGACACTTGACCAAATAGACCTAACAGGCAGCTATAGAACATTCCACCCAACAACAGAATATACATTCTTCTCATCTACACATGGCACATACTCTAAGATATAGAACACTCCAACTAACAACAACAGAATATATATTCTTCTCATCTGCACATGGTGTATACTCTAAGATTAACAACATGCTCAGCCATAAAGCAATTCTCAAAACAAATTCAAAACAACCAAAATCACACTAACCATGTTCTTAGACCTCAGTGCAATAAAAATAGAAATTAATACTAAGAAGATCACTCAAAGCCATACAATCACAGGAAAATTAAACAACCTGCTCCTGAATGACTTTTGGATAAACAAAATGAAACTAAGGCAGAAATCAATAAATTTTTTAAACTACTGAGAACAACGATACAACATATTGGAATCTCTGGGACACAGCCAAGAAGTATTAAGAGGAAAGTTTATAGCACTAAATGCCTATATCAAGAAGTTAGAAAGCTATCAAATGAACAACCTAATATCACACCTAAAGAAACTAGAAAAAGAAAAGAAATGCAACCCTAAAGCTTGCAGAAAAAAAAAGAAATAACCAAAATCAGAGCTGGAGTGGACAAAATTGAGATATGAAAATTCACACAAAAACTCAATGAAACCAAAAGTTGGTTTTTTGAAAGAATAAACAAGATTGATAGACCACTAGCTAGATTAATAAAAAGAGAGAGAGAGAGAAGGCCCAAATAAACACAATGAGAAATGACAAAGGTGACATTATCACTGACCCCACAGAAACACAAAAAGCCCTCAAGGACTATTATGAACACCTCTATGCACACACACTAGAAAACTTAGAAGAAATGGATAAATTCCTAGAAACATACAACCTGCCAAGACCAAACCAGGAAAAAGTTGAAATCCTGAATAGACCAATAAAAAATTCTGAAATTGAATTAGTAATAAAAAACCTACAAACCAGAAAAAGTCCTAGACCACATGAATTCATAGCCAAATTCTATCAGCCGTACAAAGAAGAGCTGGTACCAATCCTACTAAAAATATTTCAAAAAATTGAGGAGGGATTCCTCCCTAACTCATTCTGAGGCCAATATCATTCTGATACCAAAACCTGGCAGAGACACAATGAAAAAGAAAACTTCAGATCAAAATCCCTGATGAACATAGATGCAAAAATCTTCAACAAAATACTAGTAGACTAATGCAAAATACTAATAAACTGAAAGCTAATTCACCACAATAAAGCAGGCTTTATTCCTGTGATGGAAGATTGGTTCAACATACAAAACCAAAATTCATCATCTTTCATGTAAAAACCCTCAACAGACTAGGCATTGAAGGAACATACTTCAAAATAATAAGACTCACCTATGACAAACCCGCAGCCAACATCATACTAAACATGCAAAAGTTGGAAGCGTTCCCCTTGAGAACCAGAACAAGACAAGGATGCCCACTCTCACCACTCCTATACAACATAGCCAGAGCAATCAGGCAAGAGAAAGAAATAAAAGATACACAAATAGAAAGAGAGAAAGTCAAACTATCTCTCTTCACAGACAATATGATTCTACGTCTAGAAAACTCCATAGTCTCTCTGTAAAGGCTCCTAGAACTAATAAACAACTTCAGCGAAGTTTCAGCATACAAATCAATGCACAAAAATCAACAGCATTTCTATACATCAATAACGTCCAAGCTGGCAACCAAATCAAGAATGCAATCCCATTCATGATATTCACAAAGAGAATAAAATAACTAAGAACACAGCTAACCAGAGAGGTAAACAAACTATACAAAAACAATTACAAAACACTGCTAACAAAAGTCACAGGTGACACAAACATATGGAAAAATATTCCATGCTCATGGATAGGAAGAATCAATATTGTTAAAATGGCCATACTATCCAAAGCAATTTACAGATTCAGTGCTATTCCTATCAAACTAGCAATGTCGTTTTTTTGCAGAATTAGAAAAAACTATTGCAAAATTTATATGAAACCAAAAAAGAGCCTAAATAACCAAAGCAATCCTAAACCAAAATAGCAAAGCTGGAGGTATCATATTACCCGACTTCAAACTGTACTACAAGGCTATCGTAACAAAAACAGCATGTACTGTTGCAAAAATAGAAACAGACCAATGGAACAGATTAGAGAACCCAGAAATAAAGCCATACACCTACAGCCATCTGATCTTTGACAAAGTCAATAATAACAAGCAATGAAGAAAGGACTCTCTATTCAATCAGTGTTGGGATAACTGGCTAGCCATACGCAGAAAATTGAAACTGTGCCCCTTCATTTCACTATATACAAATGTCAACTCAGAAAAGATTACACACTTAAATGAAATACATAAAACCATAAAAAAATTCAAAAGAAAACCTAGGAAATACCACTCTGGACATCAGCATTAGCAAAGATTTTATGACAAAGTCCTCAAATGCAATTGTAAAAAAAGAAAAAAAAGAAAAAGAAACAAAAACAAACAAACAGAAACTGACAAGGACAAGTGGGAGCTAATTAAACTAAAGAGTTTCTGCACAGAAAAAGAAAGTATCAACAATAAACAGACAACCTACAAAATGAGAGAAAATATTCATAAAGTATGCATCTGACAACAGACTAATATGCAGAATCTACAAGGAACTGAAATCAACAAGTAAAATACAAACAACCCCACTAAAAAGTGGTCAAAGGATATCAACTGACACCTTTCAAGAGAAGACATAATCTCAGCCCACAAGCACATGAAACAATGCTCAGCATCACTAAGCATTACAGAAAAGCAAATCAAAACCACAATGGATACTAGCTCACATCAGTCAGAATGGCTATTATTAAAAAGTAAAAAAATAACAGATATTAGTGAGGTCGTCTAGAATAGGGAATGCCGATACACTGCTGATAGAATGTAAATTAGTTCACCCACTGTGAAAAGCTGTGGAAAGTTTAAAGATTTATCAAAGAACTTAAAACAGAACTACCATTTTACCTAGCAATCCCATTAGTGCATATATATCCAAAGGAATATAACTCATTCAACCAAAAAGACATGTATGTTCATCACAGTAATATTCACAATAACAAAGATATGGAATCACCTAGATGCTCATCAATGATGGAATGGATAAATAAAATGTGATATATATATATATGAATACTATGCGGCCATTAAAAAACCAAAATTATGTCCTTTGCAGAAACATGAATGCAGCTGGAGGCCATTATATTAAGTGAATACATGCAGGAACAGAAAATTAAATAACATATGTTCTAACTTATAAGTGGGAGCTAACCACTGAGTACACATGGACACAAAAATAGGAACAACATGCATTGTGGCCTACTTGAGGGGAGAGATTAAGAGAAGAGTGAGTGCCACAAAACCACTTATTGAGTACTATGCTCACTATTTAGAAGACAAAATGATCTGTTCACCGAACTTCAGAGACATGCAATTTACCCATATAACAAAGCTGTACATGTACCCCCGAACCTAAAATAAGAGTTGAAAAAAAACAGATTTTATCACAGCACTAGTCACAATAGCAAAGATATGGAATCAACTTAAGTGTCAACAGAGAAATGGATAACAACAGAGAATTGGATAAAAGAAATATGGTATCTACGTACCATGAAATGCTTCTCATCCATGGAAAAGAATAAAATCATGTCTTTTGCAAAAACATAGATGGAACGGGATGACATTATCCTAAGTAAAATAACTCAGAAATAGAAAGTCAAATACTAGTATGTTCTCACTTATAAGTAGGAGCTAAACAATGGGTACACAGGGACACACAGACTGTAAGAATTGACATTGGAGATGACAAGAAGTAGGAGAGTGGGAGGGGCATGAGGGATGGAAAATTACCTGTTGGGTACAGTGTTCACTATTTGGGTGATAGGTACATTAAAAGCCCAGACTTCACTGCTACACAATATAGGCATGTAAGAAACCTGCACTTGTAACTTAAAAGTATAATTAAAAAAAAAAAAAAAAAAGGCAAATAATTTCATCTGGATTAATGTCAAGTCTTACAGGCCTGGAAGTGCTTTACGGAATCTTTAACATGACTTCTCATATTTTTGGTATGATTCATTTCTGGTGATTTTACAGTTTAATTCTCAGGAGGCCTCTACTTTCCTCATGCCAAACTTTTAAGGGCACCTTACTTTTGCCCTTGTCACTCCTTCACATGCATCCTTTCTAATTTCCTTTTGATCTTCATGATCTACCAATCCAGGCCAATGGAACAGGTTAGAAGAGTATCCAGGAAAATGCCTCTTTTCTGGGACAGTTTAAATTCCCCAGGTAGTTAGCAGAGATTTGCTTCCTGTGTTTTTGAAGCTCTCATAATTCTATGACAAGATTGGAATAGACACTGAAACAAGGATTCTCAAAAGGATTAGCTTTTTATCAAGTAAGATGGGTCAGACCCCAAAATCTGATCTGGGTTCCAGGATGGGTGAAAACAACCACATACCTGCAGTTTAATGTTGCCTTTGCTTGAATTTACTCCTGAACCAGCACACCATTCATTCACAGGTCATACCCAACACCAAGGATATAATTGTGCTGAAAGTGTTTTGCATTTGCCAAGAGTTTTACATGAGCCCTCTTGGTTCAGATCTCCTGTGATCTCTCCAACTAGCCAGATGATGTGGGGATTTTCTGGACAAGATAATTTGGGGGAACTTTTGTATTTCTTCTAAGCACTGTCCTAGACATTTGGATTTCAGGGCAGAAAGTGAACATTTGGATTTTCAGGGCAGAAATCTTAAAGGGCAGCTAAGTGTGTAAATTCATATCTAGTAAGACCGTCAGAAATCATGTCCTCAATCTTACAGGCCCAGGAGTCAGCAAGCATTACAGAAAAAGGGCCAGATAGCAAATAATTTAGATTTTGGGGGCCATGTGGTCTCTGTGGCAATGAATTAACTCTGACATTGTAACATAAAAGTAACCATAGACAATGTGTAAATGAATGGGTGTATCTGTATTCCAATAAAGCTTTATTTATTAAAAATAAAAATAAAAAGAAGCCTGCACTTGTACCCCTTAAATATATTTTTTAATTAAAAAAATTTTTAAGTCACAGACTTATGATTCCATTTATATATTCTTTACATGACAAAATTATAGACACAGAAGACAGATTAGCCAGTGCCAGGTTAAGTTTAAGGATAATGGGAGGCCAGGGGACAGGTGTAACTATAAAGAAGCAGCACAAAGGAGATCTTCATGGTGATGGACTAGTTGTGGCTACTGATTGCAATGGTGTTTCCATGAATCTACACATATGATATGATGACAGAGAATATACACATATTGTACCAACTGCCTAGATATTGTACTATGATTATGTAAGATGTAATTATTGGGGAAAACTGGGTGAAGGATACATGAGTCACCTCTGTATTATCTTTGCAACTTCGTGTGAATCTATAATCATTTTTAAATTAAAAGTTTTTAAAAAGCAGCCATACATTTATGCTAAATTTAACATTTGGTTTGTGTATTGAAAAAAAATGTCTAAGACAAACTAGGTTTAAAAAAGAAGTAAGGTCAAGAACAATGCATATAATGTACTCCTATTTACTTTTTTCTTAGAAAGGCAATATATGCCAGTACATATGCACATATATATGCTTATATAATTTCTTTATACAGAAATTTCCAAAGTGAAGGACAAAATACTAATAGCAAAGGCTGACCCTCAGGAACAGACTGGGGGAACCCAGACTAAAGAATATTTTTAACATGCAAGAGGACTGTATTAATAATTGCACAGAAACAACAAGCATAACGGGCTCAAAACTCAGAAAATCAGAGTTTATGGTCACTGAGAGTAGGCATTACTCAATAAATGCCAGTTATTGTGGTTACCTTCTTTTCTTCCTTATATTTTTACATATTTTGTGCAAAAAAAAAAAAAGTTTACGGTAACGGTAGACTAAGTTATTTGTTATTAACACTCCTATTAAAAAAATTGATAGGATAGTTTTATAATGTTGGTAACCCATCAACTACATGATAGGATAGCCTCTTAAACACCTGTCAATCACTCAGTGGCCAACAACCTAAATGCCTACCAGACCAGGAAGGTAAAGTAAACATGTGAGGGCCAGGGGTATTATTTAGAAAAAGATTGAGATGGTGGATAACTAGAAAGAACATCCAGGCAAAGCATTTAAATACAAATGTACACAAGACACGGCTTGGGCGAAACAAAACACATCTATGTTCTGCCAGTCCCCCACAGCAACCCATGCATGTCTGCTTGCTAAGGAATCCTGTTCCACTCTAGGCAGATCTAATTGCTAGAAAGTTCCTTGTGCTAAGCTGAACTTTACGTCGGTAATTTCCTTCTATAAATCCTAGATCTGAGCATTTTCTTCATAACAATATGTAGTTGACTTGGTTTTGGTTTTAGTGAACACTTGCTGATGTCTATAATAAGAACTAGTTCTTTTAACATGCGTTCAAAGCTACCTACAGGTAGGTAGACAATGTAACTCAAGTTTGCCCTCAGAAAGACTAGGCTTAAATCCCAACTCTGTCATCTAAAAGCTCTAGGACACTGGAAAAGTAATTTAAGTCTTAGATATATTTATATTCAAGATGAGGATAATGAAACTGTTCAGCTTGCAGAGTTGCTGTGGAGATTAAATGTGAAAATGTGTACAATGTGTAGTACATGTCAAAGAAATGACATTTTCTGTCAGAAATGTAAGTAATTTGGGGCCAATTGTCCAATTTTGAATTTTTGAGAAAGTAGAAAATCAGCAAATTTTCAAAGTCATTTCATAGCCAAAGGTTGAAACACAAGCTACAGGCTTGATTATCCTAAAGAAACTTCTTTTCCTTCCCAAGCTACCAGGTGTGTTTTCTTGCTTTGCCACTAGATGGCAATTGCCTCCCAGAGTATTTGAGCTCAAACACCATAAAATCCCAGAGGCCCCACCAAGGCTAACTTTTAAATTACAAAGCAGTCCAGAACCACACCCTGGCCTCTCAAAGACAATTTTTTCACTTAGTAACTAAGAAATACAGGGACCACTTCCTGAAATTCAAGGGGGTAGGAGAAGGGGTGATTGTCTAGAAGAGCAACTTAAGACTTTTTCCACAAAGTAACTCATTCATCTAACCTAGTTTGTTCCTGCTGCAAGAATCTTTGCTCTCACTGCCCTGTATTCCCGGACCCTCTCCCTCCAGACATTTGTGCAGCCCCCTCCTTTATGTGTTTATTTACTAGCTCCCTGCCTCTGTAATGTAAGTCTCAGGAGAGTTTTAGTTTCCTACAGCACACTCAACCTTAAGAATTATGCTTTCCACGTAGTAAGTGCTCAGTAAACATTGGCTGAATGAAAGTTAAATGAATACCCAGGACTCTCAAAAGTTGCTTGTCCAGTAGCTGGATAGATACCCTCCCTCTTCTGAAGAAAGCAAATCAAGATGCAAGTGAACCAGAGACCGTGTATGTCCTGCTGAGGCAGGGCTGAAGCTTCAGGCGGCTTCCCACCCCCCACCTCTGGAAATCACATCTCATCTCCTACATTCTTGGGGCCATCAGTGACAATAAACTAACCTGAGATGATGGGTAAAAGTCAAGAGTGACCCCTTTCTTTCCTTAACAATAACGTGCCTTTTGATAGAGTCCTTCTGGAGAGAAAGCTGTTCCCCAAAACCCATCATCTCTTCATCTCTTTCCTGTAGTCTTTTATCTAAACCTTTAGGTCTCTTTGGTGCTTCAGAAGGAAGTAAATGCAGTCTCTCCTCCCATAAACTGTTCCTGAGAGGGGCATCCCAGTCCCTGGACTTCAGATCAGTACTCCCCTTGGGCCCCATATGTAATCATCATCTCCTGATAATCTCACCTCAAGCCTGCCTCTGTGTTCTTCTTCCCCATTCTCACTGCCACCACCCAGAGTCAGGCCCTCCTCTTCCTGAGTTGGTGGATGGGAAATAGGCTATTTAATGAAATGCATGTTTCTGGCCATGACATTCTGCTCAAAACCTTCCAAGGACCTTGTAAAACCAGCTTATGTCATCTCCTTACAAAGCCTTCCCTGCCCCCTTCCTCTCAGAAGAATTGACTCTCTCCCCCTTGCGTCTCTGCTGTGCTTCATGTAGACTCGACTATTACCATCTGTTCCTCTCTACTGCAGTGACTTGTTAGCCAGCTGCTTCACCTCTAGACTAGCAGGCCTTGATCATGTTACTTTTTATGTCCAGTACGTTAAAAAAAAACTGACTTTTATCAGCGTATCAACACCTATAGTTGGTTCTTATTACCCATCAAAAACAATCCGAGCCTCTTGCTCTATCATTAACAGTCACCAGCATGTCCCTTCATTAGTCCCCCATATATCCCATCCACTCCCAGCCAGGCTGAGTGTCCCTGGGTGCCCCTGTTAGTATGTGTCTGGGACCACCTAAAGGATCCTGGCGAAAGGTCCCTAAATGGTAACGTTTAGTACATGATGGCAGATTGTACTTAAAATGGTAGATGTTAGAATATAGTTAACTGGAGGTTCTAGAGCCAGACCACCTGGTTCAATTTCCCTTCTACCACTTACTAAATTGTGACTTGGGAAATTATATCACCTTAACCTCTCCATGCCTTAGTTTCTTCCCTGGCAAAAAAGGTGCCAACAATAGGACCTATCTCATAAAGGTTTTTTGGAGGATTAGAATGATATAGATAAAGCTCTAGAACAACCTTGTCACATAGTAAGCATTTAGTTAATTCTGATTATTATTGAGTGTCTGCTATATGTCAGCCACAATGCTAGAAACTTGACATATATTACTAAAACCGGAAAAGTTCCCATGTCCCCCTCACAGGGCGTGCAATGGAGGCGTGGCTCGCTTCTCCAGTGCCCGGCCGCTCAAACCTCTAGGGGGAGCACGCAGATGGGCAGGCTGTGGGACTCCAACCCCACGGCAGTGTCTTGGGGCAAATGTTTACAGCTGAAGCCCCAGTGGGCGTGTGTTACAGGGTGCTCTTTTAGTTTAGCCCTTTGTAGGCGGCTTATGGTAGCTCAATTAGACCTCTGCCTTATTGCAAGGACAGAGGACTTTGTGTATCCCAGGGTTCTTGCCTTGGTGTACCAGAAGAATCAGATCACGCGTGGGCTTGGAGACTGAGTGCAAGGTTTCATTGAGTGGAAGTAGCTCTCGGCAGATGGGGGAGCCAGAAGAGAGATGGTTTTCCCGTGGAGTTGGGCTGCTCGGCGGCCTGGGCTCTCCTCCAACTGCCACCTTGTTCCACCTGTCGATGGCCTGCTGGCCTGCCAGCATCGGTCGTGTGCTCTTCGCCCAGCATGCTCCCCTCAATGTCCTCCCAACGTCCAGCCACTCGTGTCTTCTTCCACCAATGTGTTTCTCTCAACCTCCAGCTGCTTGTGTGTCTGCCTGCTAGGGCCTCGGGGTTTTTATAAGCACAGGATGTTGGCGTGGCAGCCCCGGGTGGTCCTGGGAAATGCAACATTTGAGCAGGAAGGCAGGAGTGTCTGTCCTCTCCTAGGTCAGTGGGCACAGGCTGAGGGTGGAGCCCTCACTAGGGACCATGCCCTTCCCTTCCCAGCACTTCCCTTGTCCCCTTTCCTATCATTACTTCTCATCCTTACAACAACACTGGAAGCAAACAGTACTTTCTTCCTTCAACCAGCGAAAGGGCTGAAGCCCACAGAGATTAAGTACCTGTCTCAAATTCACATGGTCAGGACATTTTGAAGCAAGGATTTAAATCTACTTATGTAATTTTTGCCATACCTGTACTATTATTTACTAAATAGCCTTTAATTTGGCTCCTTCTCCTTTAAATAAATATATTAATCTAAACTGCATTTCATTTTCACAAATAAGTTTGATGTGTTCACTAATTCTCCTTATTCACATAATAAGTTTACAATTGTTAAATGTCCATATTTCCCCTAAAAATATAGATATTCCACAGTAATTACTAAAAATTTTATATATTCCACAGTCCATGGTACTGAGCCACATTGCTTAGCCTGTTTTTACTTATATGCGTTTCACAAGAATAAAGTAATCACTTAACTTATAAATTAAAAGGACTTTAAAAAGCAATCTAAGCCAGGAGTCAGTAGCCTTCAATTTTTATGACAATTTTGAGGAATTGACAATGGCTGCCCAGAATAAATACTGTGTTGGACGCAACAAGAAATAACACCATGCTCTCTGTGCACTGTAGGCCCAGGAGGCTGGGGTGAGGGGATTGGCCACATATGTGCCATTCTTTGTCTAGTCCAATCCACTCAACTTTTCAGAGATGATGCCCCATTAACTCTTCTTCCTCCCACCGCCATTCCTTTACTGGATAACCATGACAGTCATATTTTACCAAGAGACACTAGTAAGTAAGCAAGGAAGGAGACTGGCAACTCTCTTCATTCTGCAGTGATGGCAGCTTAGGAGATACACAGGGAAACTAGGGCCATCAAAAAGGCAATTAAAAGGGCTGACAGATGATATGCTGGATAGGACATCCAGGCAAGGAGAGTAGAAAAACATCAAGGAGCTGTAACAGCCAGACACAATAGGATCCTGGCAAGTAAACATTGTTTAATGTGATGACTGTGTA
>NW_012102776.1:1889801-1890772 GCF_000951045.1 Mandrillus leucophaeus | reverse complement strand
GATTCAAGCGATTCTCCTGCCTCAGCCTCACGAGTAGCAGAATCCCAGCTACTTACAGGCATAGTTAGTAACTGCTTTATCAATCATTCCTTGGTTTTCTATGCCTATTCCAAGTTTTTTCTAATGCTACTTGCAGGCATGATTAGTGATTGCTTTATTTATCATTGCTACTGATTACAAGCATAGTTAGTGATTGCTTATTTATCATTGATTGGTTTTCTGTGCCCATTCCAAGTCTTTTCAAATGCTGCAGCTGTTTTGTTGTGTACTTATCAATAATTATTTAACTCAAATGCTAGCCAACCATTTAATTTAAGTTATATTATTTTTCTCTTTGAGGATGAAACTGTCCATCCAGTTCTAATAAGAACTGGTAGTTTTCTTGCCGTGATGCTTAGCTGTTTATACTGAAACTTCCCCTCCACTTCTCTCCTGTATTGGATCCCCTGATTCCTTGAAGTAGTGTCTATTTTTCATTTTACCCTATCAATTGCTAAAACATATTCTGCAATAACTTCCTGAGAAAGGATATATGAAAAATTAGTTTTTTGACTTCTCATGTATCTTGATTGATTGATTGATTGGTGGGGTATGGAAACCTAAGTTGAAGTCAAATCCCCTTAGAATTTTGAAGGTATTTCTTTACTATCTTCTAGAATCCTATATTTTAGCAATCTTATTTGCTATCCTTTGATTGGGACCTTTTTTTCCTCTATAACTTGATGTAGGCCTTTTTGTATTTGTTGATCTGGGTAATTGGTGGACCCTTTCACTCTAGAAACTTTCAGCATTCAGTAATGAGAAATTTTCCTATATTACTTGATAATTTCTTCCTTTATGTTTTCTCAGTTCTATCTTTCTGGATCACTTCTTTCGTAGGATGTTTGTTCTCCTTGTTTGATCTCCAATATAGAACCCCTAGCTCTATTTTCTGGGCAATTATCTTTCACTTTATTATTTACATATTAATA
>NW_012102776.1:1883577-1889696 GCF_000951045.1 Mandrillus leucophaeus | reverse complement strand
CAACGTCCAGCCACTCGTGTCTTCTTCCACCAATGTGTTTCTCTCAACCTCCAGCTGCTTGTGTGTCTGCCTGCTAGGGCCTCGGGGTTTTTATAAGCACAGGATGTTGGCGTGGCAGCCCCGGGTGGTCCTGGGAAATGCAACATTTGAGCAGGAAGGCAGGAGTGTCTGTCCTCTCCTAGGTCAGTGGGCACAGGCTGAGGGTGGAGCCCTCACTAGGGACCATGCCCTTCCCTTCCCAGCACTTCCCTTGTCCCCTTTCCTATCATTACTTCTCATCCTTACAACAACACTGGAAGCAAACAGTACTTTCTTCCTTCAACCAGCGAAAGGGCTGAAGCCCACAGAGATTAAGTACCTGTCTCAAATTCACATGGTCAGGACATTTTGAAGCAAGGATTTAAATCTACTTATGTAATTTTTGCCATACCTGTACTATTATTTACTAAATAGCCTTTAATTTGGCTCCTTCTCCTTTAAATAAATATATTAATCTAAACTGCATTTCATTTTCACAAATAAGTTTGATGTGTTCACTAATTCTCCTTATTCACATAATAAGTTTACAATTGTTAAATGTCCATATTTCCCCTAAAAATATAGATATTCCACAGTAATTACTAAAAATTTTATATATTCCACAGTCCATGGTACTGAGCCACATTGCTTAGCCTGTTTTTACTTATATGCGTTTCACAAGAATAAAGTAATCACTTAACTTATAAATTAAAAGGACTTTAAAAAGCAATCTAAGCCAGGAGTCAGTAGCCTTCAATTTTTATGACAATTTTGAGGAATTGACAATGGCTGCCCAGAATAAATACTGTGTTGGACGCAACAAGAAATAACACCATGCTCTCTGTGCACTGTAGGCCCAGGAGGCTGGGGTGAGGGGATTGGCCACATATGTGCCATTCTTTGTCTAGTCCAATCCACTCAACTTTTCAGAGATGATGCCCCATTAACTCTTCTTCCTCCCACCGCCATTCCTTTACTGGATAACCATGACAGTCATATTTTACCAAGAGACACTAGTAAGTAAGCAAGGAAGGAGACTGGCAACTCTCTTCATTCTGCAGTGATGGCAGCTTAGGAGATACACAGGGAAACTAGGGCCATCAAAAAGGCAATTAAAAGGGCTGACAGATGATATGCTGGATAGGACATCCAGGCAAGGAGAGTAGAAAAACATCAAGGAGCTGTAACAGCCAGACACAATAGGATCCTGGCAAGTAAACATTGTTTAATGTGATGACTGTGTATTAAACCTGAAGTTAGCATTTAGCCCCTGTCGGTAAGCCAGCTGGATGCCTCTAAGTGCTTACTGGGGCTCTTGTATATATATTTTTTCTTGCTCCAACACATACTTAAGGCAGACATTGGGTTGTGGTAAGGGATCTCTTTTATGGCTATTTACTTGGACCAAGTTGTTATGCCCATGCAGACAAGCCTCTACTTATTTGGTCTCATTTGAAGGATTAAAAAAAAATTCTCCTACTGATTCTCCCTCTATAATTCTTCCTATTCTTTCCATTATTAAAAGGAAGGGAGGTTTGTTCAGTGGTTAGGATCTCTCCAAAATCTACAAAAGAAGAGTCGCAGGCCCTTCCTCTTCTGGCAAGACTGGATCTCTTTTTCAGAAAACATGTACAAGATCACAGTTCAGAAAAGAGTTAACATAGCAGACTTGAAAACTGCTATGCTTAGAAAGCCTTGCTTACAGGATCGGCCTTTGGGCTGACATCTGGAAACTTAGATTTCAGAAGATTCCCACAATTCACTAGCAAGAAAGGCTCACTGTACCTAAACTCTGTAAATATGGTTTACGCTGAACACCTGCTTTCATTCTGGGAGTCTGGAATCTGTGTACATGGCAGGCAGAGGCAGGTAAAGAGGGCATGCCCCCAGACCCCAGTGAAACACCTGGGCGCTGAATCTCTGACGGGCTTTCCTGATGGGCAACATTTCACACTTGTTGTCACAACTCATTACTGGGAAATTTAAGAGTGTCCTCTGTGACAACATTAGGAAAGGACCCCTGGAAATTTGCACCTAACTTACCCTGGACATGCACCTGTTCCCTTTGCCAATTTTTGTCTGAATCCTTTCACTGCAATAAATAATTGCTGTGAGTAGGACTATGCATTCTATACATTGAGTCCTGTGAGTCCCTCCAGGGGATCGTGGAACCAGTAGCAGACCAGGGGAATCCACTGACACAAGCACTTGTGCTTTTCTGTGCTCTGGGAATAGAAGTAGATGGGTCATGGCCAGAAAACAAACAAACAAAAATTGAGCTAAAAATACAAAATTTACCCATAAAGTGTGAACTCCATAATCATCAACTAGAGAGCTGATCTATGTCTTGGACAAGCGGTGAAACATGGTGAATTTCCTGTAGCAATTGGAGAAGGAGGATTTTGCCCTTGAAAAGCATCATTCAATGTATGATCTGATCTTGTACAGAAGAGGAGAAAGTTGCTATATAAATAAATGCTAGCTAACACAAACAACCTCTCTTGAAGTAGAATCACCTCCAAACTAGAAATCTAAGATTCCTCCCCACTTCTTTATAAAGGCCCTGCCTTCCACAAAGGCCTTTAGAAAACCTTAGACCTGAAAGGGAGCTCAAAGCTCATCATTCCCTCTCTTCTCAGTATAGAAATCCTCTTCGGAACATTCCTATCAGATTATCTCTTGAGCACTTTCCATTCACCCAATGCTTCTCAAAAATTTCCTCCAAACTACCCTAAGAAAATAACTCTTATTGGCAGAGTAGTTACAGGTATAGTTCCAATCAGATTTGAAAAGATAAGTATCTCTGAGCATACCTTGCTTTTCCTTAAAATTTATTTGATTTTTGTTATTTCCTCACATGTCTGTGTTTTGTGGAGAGATTCATCACCATTTTAAAAAGCATGCCTCAGGCCAGGCACCGTGGCTCACGTCTGTCATCCCAGCACTTTGGGAGGCCAAGGCAGGAGAATCGATTGAGCCCAGGAGTTGAGGACCAGCCAGGGCAACAAAGCAAGACCTTGTTTCTGCTAAAGGTAATTTTTTTTTTTCAAAAAATTAGCCAGGTGTGGTAGCACATTCCTGTACTCCCAACTACTAGGGAGGCTGAGGTGGGAGGATTGATTTAACCTGGGAGATTGAGGCTGCAGTGAGGTTTGAATGCCATTGCACTTCAGCCTGAGAGACAGAAAAATACCTTGTTCAAAAAGAAAGAAAAAAATAATAAAGTGGCCGGGCACGGTGGCTCATGCCTGTAATCCCAGCACTTTGGGAGGCCGAGGTGGGTGGATCACAAGGTCAGGAGATCAAGACCATCCTGGCTAACACAGTGAAACCCTGTCTTTACTAAAAATACAAAAATTAGCCAGGCGTGGTGGCGGGCACCTGTAGTCCCAGCTACTTGGGAGGCTGAGGCAGGAGAATGGCATGAACGCGGAAGGTGGAGCTTGCAGTGAGCCGAGATCGCGCCACTGCACTCCAGCCTGGGCGACAGAGCGAGACTCTGTCTCAAAAAAAAAAATAAATAAATAATAAAGTATGGCCTTAGAGAGATTACTAAAGTACATTTTTATGTAACTTTTTTCTAATTACAAAATACAAAAAAAGTACAGAGAGAAAAGAATAATTCCTATGCATAATCCCTGCACTTCTACCAAGATAACTGCTTCTAATATTTATGTGCCTGTCTTAGAAATTTTTGTTTTAAAGAAAAAACCAACTATAAGATAGTGTGATAGGTTCTACTTGCAGAAAAAAATATATGAAAGAAAAAAAGAATGGAGAATTACAATCTTAACAGAAGAAGTGCCTGAAATCTACTTTGACTAGAAAACCTAGAGGTAAGAGAGACAGAAAATTAGACATAATAACCATGTTTTCATTTTAAAACACACCTTTCAAGTAAGGATCCAAATGCTTCAGATATACTAGGCAAAGACAGGGTCCAAGAAATTTAAGAAAGGCTGTCTGCACATGTATTCATCTTGATTCTTCGTTAATGTAAGGTTTGGCATCTATATACCCTTTAGTTATACTCACTCAGCAGCTGTCAGCAGAATCATTGCACAGGTTAAGAGACAGCAGTGTTGGGAATTTACTTTCCAATGACATATATATACAGGTCTTTCCAAGACGTAGAAAGTTTAGGTCTCATAAGAAAAATAATTATGCTTCTAAGGCATTAGATTTCGTGGTTGGCCAGCTAAATAAGAGACCTACATCTGTTTCAAGGGCCTAAAGGAGGTAGATGTTGCACACACAGACACACACACACACACACATACAAACACACACAAGAAGATGGGTGACACTCCTGCTGAACAACAATATTCCACCAGGCAACTGGCTAAAGGAGTGGAATTTACTTCAATGGTTGGACACCTAAAGGGATCTACAGTGTTTGAAAGAAACTGAGAACTTGCTTTAGAAGTCCAAGTTCTAGTCCAAGTGCTGTCCTTTACCATCTGGTTGGCTTTGCAAGCCATTTCACTTCTCTGAGCCTGTTTTCCCATCAATAGAATGGGTATAACAATGTCCACCTTGAATGATTCGGGGTTTATATAATTTAGACTACTTGGCATGTAATAAATACTGAATAAATGTAGCCCAGAGAACTGTTACACTGATACAATAAAACAATACATGCGAAAGCACTTCGTAATCTGTATAGTTATCTGGGAGTGGGAGAGAGCCAAACCTTGCCAGAATACTACTGTTTAGAACTATGGATTACATTTAATAAGGGCCTCATACATCAAGGAAGACAAACAGATTGAGACAACTCCATTTGATGAGGAGCTGCTGTCTCGAGTGCCACATTGTAAAAAGTACCCTGCAGCCATGAGTACAGAAGAGACAAAGAAATACAGCATTCATGGCAGGTATTGCAGCATAATCGAAATGAGTTAGAGCTTGAGCCCAGCAGGAACTTACAGAAAGACACTCGGCCTACACCCTGGCTCCCTGATCTGAGCTGCACCACTGAATGTTGCAGAAAAAGGTTTCGTGAACAGAACATGGCAATCATAAGCATTAGACTTGTAAGGTGTATATACTCAAGGATATCTAAGTGTGTGATCTCAAATTGCTGGATATCAGCAAAAAAGAACAGAGAATATTTCCAGTCACAATCCAAGGACAATATGGAGTATCAGTTTCCACTATGAGATTAATGATAGACCTACTTGATAGAGTTTCTATGAGGAATAAATTAGATGAAATATAGAAAATACCTAGAACATATCTAGCAAGGGGCAAGCTTTCGATAATATATAACTATTATTATTAGGATAAAAATGTATTATCTTTTGTTTCAATAATTTACAATACAATTTGGGATTAGGTTACAAAATTAATGAGTAATGTGATACTCAAGTGACGTAAAATTATTTATTAATAATCTCTAAATTATCAAGACCTGCAGACTTGGAAGCTCCAAAGCAAATAATACATGACTTTAATCACTCTTTGTCTTTCAAGTGAGATCTCCCTTTACCCAGGGCAAGGGAAGCTTCTGTTTTAATGGAAAGGAAAAGAGAGAGGACGGAGGGAATTGAAGTTGGAGTAGGCTTGTACAATGGGACAAATAAATATAGTTTTCTCTCTTTCTGACCAATACATACCGTTGGCTTCATTTTACAGTTGGCTTCAAGTTAACAGTGCATGTGATGCAAATCAATTTACAATTTTCCTTAGTAATTAAATCAAATAGTAATAAAATACTTAAAGCTGTCTTTTACTATGCCTCAGTCTGACAACTGAGAGGCAACTACTGCAAACATATTGAATTATGTCTTCTGGTATTCAGCTTCGTTTCTCTAAATAATGTGCTTGTGCATTTATTTCTTGATTAATGTATCTTATACATTATCCAGTGACTTCTGTTAATATTTAGCTCTATTACATTCCCAACCCTCCACCTCCTTTCTTCCCTACACTCCCTCTTACATCACGGTTTTTCCTAATAAATCAATAGTGTTTATATTTTTATTATGTAAACATTGTTTATTTCCAAGTCAAATAGTTTATTATTACATTCCATTTACATACAATTTTCTGGTATTTCTTTTTCTTTTCTTTCTTTTTTTTTTTTTTTTTTTTTTTTT
>NW_012102776.1:1844428-1882732 GCF_000951045.1 Mandrillus leucophaeus | reverse complement strand
TAGGATGTTTGTTCTCCTTGTTTGATCTCCAATATAGAACCCCTAGCTCTATTTTCTGGGCAATTATCTTTCACTTTATTATTTACATATTAATAAAATTAACCAACTTATTTGTATTAGTCAGGGTACTTATGTGCAATGATGAGAAGCAAACTCTGCCTCATAAAGCAGAAAGGGAATGTACGTAAAACATTTTGGGAAGCTTATAGAATATTTGCAACATGAAAGAACAGACTTAGAGGCTACAACAGCCAAGGCTACAACAGCCAAGAAACCAGAGCACCCTGAATACTTCTCAGAACATAATCCATAAGAGTGTGTCTGGAATTGGTGGGCTCTTGGTCTCGCTGACTTAAAGAATGAAGCTGCGGACCCTTCCCATGAGTGTTACAGTTCTTAAAGATGGTGTCCCCGGAGTTTGTACCTTCTGATGTTCGGACATGTCCAGAGTTTCTTCCTTCTGGTAGGTTTGTGGTCTCGCTGACTTCAGGAGTGGAACTGCAGACCTTCGCGGTGAGTGTTACAGTTCATAAAAGCAGCGCGTCCAGAGTTGCTAGCTTTTCCCGGTTGGTTTGTTGTCTTGCTGACTTCAGGAGTGAAGCTGCAGACCTTCAAGATGAGTGTGACAGCTCTTAAAGGCGGCGTGTCTGGAGTTGTTCCTTTCTCCTGGTGGGTTTGTGGTCACACTGGCTTCAGGAGTGAAGCTGCAGATCTTCCTGGTGAGTGTTACAGCTCATAAAGGTAGTGTGGACCCAAAGACAGAACAGCAGCAAGATTTATTGCAAAGAGCAAAAGAACAAGGCCTCCACAGCATTGAAAGCTACCCGAAGAGGATGCCGCTGTTGGCTTCCGTGACCTGCTTTTATTCCCTTATTTGGCCCCACCCACATCCTGCTGATTGGTCCATTTTACAGAGAGTTGATTGGTCCGTTTTACAGAGTGCTGATTGGTCCATTTTTACAGAGTGCTGACTGGTGCATTTACAAACCTTTAGCTAGACACAGAGCGCTGATTGGTGCATTTACAATCCTTTAGCTAGACACAAAAGTTCTCCAAGTCCCCACCCAATTAGCTAGACACAGAGTGCTGACTGATGCATTTACAAACCTTTAGCAAGACAGTTCTCCAAGTCTCCACCCTACCCAGAAGCCCAGCTGGCTTCATCTCTCAAAAGGGTTACTGTCGCCATCACTGGGCATAGCTTGCACTGTAATGCCACCAGCACTGGGTGCTGTGTGGTGTCACTAGAATTTCTTCCAATCTACCATCGGAAGCTGGAAGCAGCTGCAATCACAACTTCCAGACTCAGCAGAATGGATCTGTGTGGTACCTGAGTCTTCCTGTCACTAAATGCTAATTCATAGTCTGGAGAAACTGACCATGCCCTAGTTACAAGCAAATGTTTGACATTTTCGGTTTTAATATTGGAAACTGGTTCTGTCTCAAAAGGTAGGGAATCCCCCAAATGTATTATAAGGGTTCAGAGACTGGGCAATCACAAAGGATAAAAATGTCCACTGAGGTCCATGCTTAATCCATCCTACACCAATGTTCACCTTTCTTCTACACTTCTAAAAAAATGCTTCTACATAGCATAATGCAACGGAAAATACCTTGTCCAACTAAAAGACATGCTTATCCTTTGCCCTAATATTTAAAAAGCAGTCAACTCAAAGTCTCGTTGTTATTTATTGTTTCCATTCCAAGGTCAGGATCTCTGAGTAATGTTCATGCTTCTCTGGTTCTGTACTGATAACGTATTCAATATCACATAATCTTGGATTAATTTGTGAATTTAACCATAACGAACAAACATAAGGTAGTGGGAGATGGGGGATAAAGGAAAGAAAAGAAGGCAGTTCAACTGTCTAGGATATTAATTACTTTCAATAGCAAAACCTGCAATTACTTTTGCACCAACGTATAATACAAGAAAATATTGGGAGATGCTGCTGTCCTTATTTCTCCAAATCCCCACCAAACTTGTGGTGGGCTGAAAAATGGTTCTTCAACGATATGTCCACATCCTAATACTCGGAAACTGTATATGTTACTGTATTTGAATAAAGAGTCCTTGTAGATACAATTGAATTAAGGATCTTGAGATGAAGAGATAATCCTGGATTACAAACACGGACATAGACATAAAATCCAATCATAGAGGTCCACATAAGAGAGAGGCAGAGAAATGTTTGACACATACAGAAGAGGAAAAGTCAATGTGTACACCAAGGCAGAGATTACAACAATGTGGCCACAAGCCAAGGAATGCCAGCAGCCACCAAAACGTAGAAGCAGCAAGAAATGTGTATCCGCTAGAGCCTCCAGAGGGAGCATATTCCTGCTGAAACCTTGATTTTAGCTCAGCGAAACTGATGTCAGGTTTATGGTCTTCAGAATTGTAAGAGAATAAATTTCAGTTATTTTAACCAACCAGACTTGTGAGAGGTTGTTACAGCAACCACTGGAAAAGAATATGAAGCTACAGTAGAATTTAGGATTTTCCTTCTCTACTATCAGGCTCAGAAGTCTGTGTTTGTCAAATGCTTCTCATGAGATTCTAGACATTATTCAGATTTTTAAATTACTTCTTTGGTAGCAGCAGCATCTGCTAAATGGGTCACTTCTTCACCACCCCTGCTATTTCCTTCTACAGGGAGGAGTTCCTATACCTTTAATACTTCTGATCTGCCCATTTTCTCGCTAATTGGTGAATTTGGAAGGAGAAGTTCCTTCCTTTTGGGAACTTGGTCTCTGCATAGAGGTTTTTGTACCTGGGTAGTTGGCTTTTAACTGCTACAACCTGAACAAAAGACTTTTAAATCTAAGCTGCAGAGCATTGTGACTTTTGTGGATGATTATAGTTTAAGGAGGCTAATTCCAGAGGCAGAACCTGACCCATGGGAAGTTTCAGAGAAATGTCAGTTGAAAGCCACTAGGCCTCAGCAAAGACACTGGAGCTCTCAGGTCTCAGCAAAATCTCCAAGAAGAATATTTGTTGGGGGCAAGAAAACTGCAACAGGAGGAAGTTCACCCAGAGGCTGGCAAGCAAACTGATTGCTCTGTCCTCAGCAAACTTACAGGCCCATAGTAGGCACAGGCAGCTTCGCAGTACAGGCAAAAGCAGTTCAAACTTTAACTACATGTAACATACCTGTGTGGGCAGCAGGACCTCTGCAGAAGCCTTGGAATATGTTGGAAAGCCTGAGTCAACAAGAACATCTGAGGCAGGGGTCCAGTTGTAGGGAAATACAGTGTGTCTTCCTATAAGCCTTTGAGACATTAGTTACAGCACAACATTTGTTTTTTTTAAGCTGAAAGGAAGGTAAACTCATGTGCATTACAAAGCACTAGGGATATTCATATATATCCATGCTAGCTTTATATCATTTATCATCATTTATATCACACTAGCTTCATATGTCCATACTAGCTTTATATTATTCGTGTCCAGCCAACATAAGATGTCCTAGATTGGCTGTTTCAACTTCCATTCTACATTCCCAAGGGAAAAAATTGCAACAAGGTCTAAGGTTGAATTAGTAAGTCTTGTATATAGACTCAAGAATCATCCTCATTCAGTGGTACCCCATTTGGTTAATTTCTTATGAGGAAGAAACCTACCCCAGGATGCAGTTTTCTTTAACCTAAACAACCTGACAGGTGTGTGACATGTGACTGACACGTCTGTGACTGTGTGACACATGACTGACAAGCCTGTGACATGTGTGTGGCACGTGACTGACAAGTCTGTGACGTGTGTGGCACATGACTGACAGGTGTATGACATGTGCTATATGTGAATGACGTGTGTGACATGTGACTGACACATGACTGACACATGTGTGACATGTGACTGGCACGTGTGGCATGTGACTGACAGGTGTATGACACCTGTGTGACAGGTGAATGACACGTGTGACACATGACTGACATGACTGACATGGTTGACACGTGACTGGCACATGACTGACACATGTGGCATGTGACAAGTAAATGACATGTGTGACACATGACTGACAGGTGGCTGACACGTGTGCAGCACGTGACTGACACCTGGCTGACACGTTTCTGACATATGGCAGGCACATGCTGACATATAGCTGATGTGTGTGGGGGCATGTGACTGACATGTGACCAACACATGACACACATGTGTGACTGGTATGTGACCCATGACTGAATCATTACAGACCCGTGAATGACCTGTGTGTGACCCGTGTGTGACCCCTGTCCAGGTAATTTTTGTTTTTTTAGTAGAGACGAGGTTTCACCATATTGGCCATGATGGTCTCGATTTCTTGACTTCATGATCCATCTTCTCGGCCTCCCAAAGTGCTGGGATTACAGGTGTGAGCTACCACACCTAGCCTCAAATGATACTCTGTTGGAAAGGAGAATGGATATACAGGTGGATATTCCTTTAAGGTATGGTAGATACACAAGGTCATATTAGTTTCTCTCGGAGATGTCTTGCTAATCAGCTTTGGCTCACAACATGCATTGTTAAGAAGATTCTAGAAGCTTGACATTGACCTTCTTGTGTCTTAGAGACATTAAAACAAAGAAGGCTTTCTTTTTCTACTTTTCACTCAGGAACCTTAGAGTACTTGGTAACATAAAACACTGGGTTCTACGGAAATAACTGTCCCTGGGATAACTACTGTAGAGTCGAGAATTGATTTTTTTTTAAATTTGGTGAATATAGCAAGTACTGACAAATGTGTGCAGCATAGTAAGATGAAACACCAAAGTTGTTGCTTCAGAACAATTCTGGAGTCCCTGAAAAACCCATACTCCTCCCAGGAAGAGGATTCCCAAGCTACAGGTGCCACAGGAGCCCACCGCACCCTCTCAATGAGACTGAGCAGAAAAAAAAACTGATGAGGGCACTTTGATTTCTTTAGATTTTTAACTCACAAGAGTAGGATAATTTCAATTACTGAGGGGATTTGAGTCCCTGAGAGTTTCATGTCTTTTAACTTTAGCTTGCAAGAGGATTTAATCTTCAGGACTTAATTTCTCTCTGGGAATTTGATGACGGGAGGAGGTTTATACCCAAATGTGGAATATCTCTATTTTGCCAGGCCATTTAGTACTACAGGGTCTCCATGTACTTCGTTTTGGAGCATTTTATGATATCACTTGATCTCACTGTAGAACTTCTGACAACAGTGACTAAATGAAGAGAAGAGCAGTAAGAGGTGTCCTCTCCATAGTGAAGAGTGTTTTCAATAGTTGACATTGTTCAGAATGGTAATAATAAGTCACACCAAGGCTAAACCAAGGGTGGAATATCCACTGGAGCGTGTCTTCTCTTGGGAAACCATTTTCAGGTAAGCCACAATTGGGAGTACAGCGGGTAATTTAGGATGGGAAATAGAATAAGTAATAGATTTTCTTAGCTTTGGATGTGGAAGGTACTTAAAATTGGTTTAATTAATGTACATTTCCGACTTACTTCAGAACCTTGTAGAGGTGAAAATTCACATTGCCTCTCGATAGTCCCAGGATCAAAGCCAGAGGATCAGAGGTTGGACTGAGGCAAGGGCCTTGTGAAGGCCTGCTAATCTCCTCCCATGAGGGGGATAGACAGCCCACTGTTGGTTAACCACAGGGTTAATGTCCCAGTCACTGAATTGACTGACCAAAACTTGAGGTCTAAAAGTCCTACCTAGAGCAATTAGGCAAGGGGAAGAAATAAAAGGCATCCAAATGAAAGACAGGAAGTCAGACTGTCTCTCTTTACTAATGATATGATTCTTTACCTAGAGAATCCCCTAATCTCTGCCCAAGTCTCCTAGATCAGATAAGTAACTTAGGCAAAGTTTCAGGATAAAAGACCAATGTACTAAAATCAGTAGCATTTCTGTACACCAATAACATCCAAGCTGAAAGCCAAATCAAGAATGCAATCCCATTCACAATAGCCACAAAAAGAATAAAAAACTTAGGAATACAGCTAACCAGGGAGGTGAAAGATCTTTACAGGAAGAATTTTAAAACACTACTGAAAGAAAGCAGAGATGACACAAACCAATGGAAAAACATTCCATGCTCATGGATAAGAAGAATCAATATTGTTAAAATGGCCATACTACCCAAAGCAATTTAAAGATTCAATGCTATTCCTATCAAACTACCAAAGACATTCTTCTTCACAGAATTAGACAAAAACTATTCTAAAAACAATTTTGAACCAAAAAAGGTCCCAAATAGCTAGAGAAATCATAAGCAAAAAGAACAAAGCTAGAGACATCACACTAAATGACTTCAAACTAAGATACAAGGCTACAGTAACTAAAATAGCATAGTACTTGTAAAAAAAAAAAAAAAAAAAAAAGACAGCTAGACCAATGGAACGGGTTAGAGAACCTAGAAATAAATCCACACACCTACAACCATCTGATCTTTGACAAAGCCAGGAATAACAAGCAAAGGGGAAAGGACTCCCTATTCAATAAATAGCGCTGGGATAACTGACTAGTCATGTGCAGAAGATTGAAACTGGATGACTTCCTCTCACTATATACAAAAATCAACTCAAGATGGATGAAAGGCATAAATGTATAGCCTAAAACTATTAAAATCCTAAAAGAAAACCTGGGAAATAGCATTCTGGCCATTGGTCCTGGCAGAGATTTTATGATGAAGACTCCAAAAACAATTGCAACTAAAACACAAATTGACAAGTGTGACCTAATTAAACTAAAGAGTTTCTGCACAGCAGAAGAAACTATCACAGAGTAAACAAGCAACCTACAAAATGGGAAAAAATATTCGCACACTACATATCTGACAAAGGTCTAATATCCAGAATTAACAAGCAAAAAACAAATAAGTCCATTAAAAATGGGCAAAAGACACATCTCAAAATACATACATGCTGCCAACAAGTATATGAAAAAATGTTTAACATCAGTAATTATTAGAGAAATGCAAATCAAAACAACAATGAGATACCACCTCACACCAGTCAGAATGGCTATTATTAAAAAGTCAAAACATGACAGATGCTGATCAGGCCATCGAGAAAAGGGAAAGCTTATACACTGCTGGTGGGAGTATAAATTAGTTCAGCCACAGGAAAGCAGTTTGGAGATTTCTCAAAGAACTTAAAACAGAACTACCATTTGATCTTGCAATCCCGTTACTGATATATACCCACAGGAATATCAATTGTTTTACCATAAAGACACATGCACATGTACATCCATTGCAGCACTATTCACAATAGCAAAGACATGGAATCAACCTAGATGTCCATCAATGGTAAACTAGACTAAGAAAGTGTGCTACATATACACAATAGAATACTGCACAGCCATAAAAAAAGAATGAGATCATTTCCTGTGCAGCACCATGGATGCAGCTGGAGGGCATTATCTTAAGTGAATTAAAGCAGGAACAGAAAAGCAAATACTGCATATTCTCACTTACAAGTGGAAGGTAAACATGCAGTACACATGGACACAAACAACGGAACAATTGACACCAGGGCCTTCTTGAGGGTAGAAGGTGGAAGAAGGGTGAGGATTTAAAAACTACTTATTGGGTACTATGTTGATTACCTGGGTGACAAAATTATTTGTACACCAAATCCCTGCAACATGCAATTTACCCATATAACAACCTGCACAGGTACCCCCGAACGTAAAATAAAAGTTGAAAAGAAAACAATTGAAAAAATTAAAAAAAGAAGCAAAGGCCTGTTGGGGGAAATGATTGCTTCGTCATTCCTGGTGTTTCCTTTGTAGGGAGAAAGCTCCACAGCCATAACGCAGTGTTACCTGCTCCTTTGATGGATGAGTTGGAAGGGGAAAGTGGCCATGTCATTTCTATTTTCTCACAGTTCTGGAGGCTGGAAAGTCCAAGATGAAGGCATCAGCAGATTTAGTGTCTGGTGAGAACTGCTCTCTACCTCCAAGATGGCACCTCTTATTGCATCCTCATATGGCAGAAAGTGTGACCAGTTCCCTCACACCCCTTTTAAACATGCTAATCCCATTTATGAAGGCTCTACCCTCATAACTTAGACCCCCACCTCTTAATACTATCACATTGGCAATTAAGTTTCAACACATGAATTTGAGGAGGACACATTCAGACCGTAGCACGGCTCCCGTAGCATGCTGCATGGTGCTTCTATCATCACATTTTTCAAAAGTCTTTCTTAAGACAGTAGGAAAAGAAGTCCACAACCAAATGATCAGCCTTCATATGATCAATATGCCTTGAACAGGCCAAAGTGAATCCATCAGGCAACTCTCACATACACTATTTTAACCCTTAGAATTCTTTTAAAGAGTACCAAAAAAAGAACAGTCCACTAGTAGAACAAAATAAGTAGAGTGGGAAACCTAGAAATCCGATGGAAAGCCAAAGGTAATGAGGATGATGATGACAATAATAATGAAGATGACGGCAAAATATAGTTTGTGTTGCCAGTGGTGGTGTTTGGCAAACTCCAGGAACTGAGTCACCAGCACTTTCAACAACCTATAAATGCTACAACCTGGAGCAGTCTGACTTATTTTGGAACCATGTAATCAGCCGTGGGTCTAAAACTAGATGATGGGTGTTGACCTGAGCAGAGAACGAAAAAGAGAGGAAACAACGTTGTATTTCTGGAAATTAAGCACTATGTTGAAAGAATAAAGGAAGGGAATCATTTATTTAGAAGAATACGTGAAAATGTAAGAGATGAAGAAAAATCTCATTCACCCAAATCCCTGTTAGGGAAAGCACCATGTTTGTCCTGGAATAGATGTCTTGATTAATAACTAGTGGTCAAGTGTAAGACTCACCCCGTATGCTGCTGGTGCATGCTCAAGAAACAAGTGTTGTCTGTTAAACTGTTCTGCATAGTAGAAAGGTGAGGAGTTTAAAGTTCTCTTTGAAAAGAGAAGAAGAAAAGCCAAACGATTTATGTATGCAGAAAAGAAACCAGATTGTTAATATCGGTACTACCCAAAGCAATACCCAGATTTAACGCAACCCTACCGAAATTACAATGGCTTTTTTCACAGAAATAGAAAAAACAATCCTAAAATTTGTACAGAACCACACACAAAAAAATCCAAATAGCCAAAGCAGTACTACAAAAGAAAAGCAAAGTTGGAGGTATCACACTTCCTGGTTTGAAATTATATTGCAAAGCAATAGTAAGCAAAGAAGTGCTGGGTATGAGAGGTCACACCTGTAATCTCAGTACTTTAAGAGGCTGAGGCAGGAGGATTGCTTGAGGTCAGGAGTTTGAGACCGGCCTGGGCAACACAGCCAAACCTCGTCTCTACAAGAAATACAAAAATTAACCAGGCATAGTGGCATGTGCCTGTGGTCCCAGCTACTCAGGAGGCTGAGGTGGGAGGATCACTTAAGCCTGGGAGGTAAAGGCTGCAGTGAGTCATGTTCGTGCCACTGCACTCCAGCCTGGGCGACAGAGTGAGACCCCGTTTCAACAACAAAACAACAACAACAACAAAAAAAAGGGGGGTGGGGGGAAGGGAAAAAGTATTGTGCTGGCATAGAAGCAGAAACACAGGTCAATGGAGCAGGATAGAGAGCCCAGAAATAAATCTAAATAGATACGGTTAACTGAGTTTTGATGAAGACACCAAGAAGACAGAATGAGGAACAGATAGTTTCTTCAATAGGAAAACTGGATTTACACATGCAAAAGAATAAAATTAGACCCTTAACTTACACCATGTTGTAAACCTCAAATATACACAATAAAAATTTTTTCAGAAAAAAAGAGATCAGAGAAAGAAATCACCCAGAATTGGCAAGAAAAGAAAGAACTAAAAAAAAAAAAAAAAAAAAAGGCATATCCGATGGTTAAACCATAAGTGAAAAGGCACAAAAAATAGTATTTATTTAAAAATGGTTTGGACCTCTATGTGTCCTTTCTTTCTTAGATATTTTAAAAGAAAACGATAGGGTAAGCAAATGCTTGCAGAAGTTTAAACTCATGGCTCTTTAGAGACAGAGACTAAAAGGTCTTTTGAGACCTTCTCAGTCCTGTGGTTCTATGACATTTCATGGAATCAAAAGCATGATTAAGCCTGAAGAACTATAATAAAAACAAGCCTTATATGTAATTATAGTATCCAAAAGTGCCTACTTGGTCTCTTTTGCTGCTGCTTCTTGTATTTTTTTTTTTTTTTTTTTTTACCTAAACAGCTTCAAACTGCAAATTAGCATTTTTAAAAAGATCCTGCATTCTCAAGAAAGAAAAAGAAAGTACATACTTCTGCATTCAGAACATGATTCTGGTTCCAGGTCAATATCTGTGTTTTTACTGCTGTAATTCCATTGATACAACAAGTATTGCTAAACTGCTCTCTATAATTCATATTAGATCTTATGGAATGGGGAATCAAAGGTGAGTGAAATATGCTTTCTGCCTTTAGAAAACTCATAATCTAGTTTGAGGGACAGACATATAATAAATAGCCCAAATAAAAGAGATAAATATCAAAATGGAGTTATGTGAAAATGCTACCTATTGAAAAATTCTTATTGGAGACAAGGAAGAATACATCCATTGCAAATCTTAAGCATTATCCTTTGTGGTACTATCATATCCTGTTATCTTTCATATCAAAATATGACACTGTATCAAGCTAGCCTTAAGGAGCCAAAAATACTACAATAGCTGATAATGCCAAATAAGAGAAAGAACAAGGCTCCGAGCCCAGAAGTTGGAGTGTAACTCCATAAGGGCCACCAGCCTGGCTGTTGGATTATTTTGCAGTATAAGCCAAAGCATGGTCTCACCATTCAAGGGATCAAAAGGGTCAGAAGATACTAAATATCCTAGTAAAAGTCAGCCCTTAGGAGGTGTAGCTCACCACTGCTGCCACCACTTCATTCAGATGAAATCGGGGTAAGATGAACACCGAGGAGAAAGAAAGAAATTATAAAGAGAGAATTTGCCACTTTTTCAGGATGGTCTGTAGAAGTACAGAATGCCTTTGACTAGGTTTGGTGATGATGGTCTTGGGGGTGCAACAAATGCAAATGCTTCAGATCATTTTAGCTCCACCGGCAATTATGCCATGCCCAGCACTGCCAGCTTGACCTTGGGACTTGGAAACCCCACAAAGTGACCATCCTTATTTGCCTATAGATGACCCTAACCTCTGCTCTTCCCACCAAAAGACACTAAAGTCAACTGGTTATTTGCAGACAAATAAGCTTCATCCCATGATCATAAACCAATGATTAACATCTGAAGGACTGTCTGGAAGGAAAAAATTAATATTGCTTAATAATCTGAAAGCACAGCTGAGTTTGCTTCCTAATTAAAATAATATATTTTAACTAATATATGAAACCACATTAAATAGAAATCACTCATGGTGCCCTTTCTTTCTCGTTTCACTTTTTACTTATTCCTTTTTAATAAAATTTAGGGGTGATGGAGGGGACACTGAATTTTAAATTACACATAAAAGAATGCTTTTTAAAAAATTCAATGCTCAAAAAAAACCAGGAACACCTATTTTAAGAAATAAAAGAGGATAGGAGCAGTGACTCACGCCTGTAATCCCAGCACTTTGGGAGGCTGAGGCGGGTGGATCACCTGAGGTCAGGAGTTTGAGACCAGCCTGACTAACATGGTGAAACCCTATCTCCACTAAAATATAAAAATTAGCCAGGCGTGGTGGCAGGTGCTTATAATCTCAACTACTCGGGAGGCTGAGGCAGGAGAATCACTTGAACCCAGGAGGTGGAGGTTGCAGTAAGCCAAGATCGTGCCATTGCACTCCAGCCTAGGCAATAAGAGCAAAACTCTGTCTCAAAAATAAATAAACAAACAATAAAAAAAAGAAATAAAAGAAACTGTGAAAAGAAGTTACAGACAAAGACTATAATATATAGATATTTGACAACCAGTTCTGAGGGAAATCAAAGCCAACAGCAATGACAAAATGAAAAGTGAAAGCATTAACTAGGATTCAATTTCCCTTAAGCTCAATCTCCAAGAAGAAAGAAAAAAGAATTCATTGAGTAAATAAACATAACTTTAGCTAAAGTCCAAGTTGTCATTGTTATTGCAGTAGCTCTTGAAGAGGCCACTTTTATAATAAATATAATTGTTTATTACAGTAAATAAGGCCTTTGAATAATTGTTTTTCTGACTTTATTTATTTATTTTTGAGACAGAGTTTCGCTCTTGTTGCCCAGGCTTGAGTGCCATGGCGTGATCTTGGCTCACTGCAACCTCTGCCTCCTGGGTTCAAGCAATTCTTCTGCCTCGGCCTCCCAAGTAGCTGGGATTACAGGCATGCACCACCATGCCCAGCTAATTTTTTTATTTAGTAGAGACGGAGTTTCATCATGTTGGTCAGGCTGGTCTCGAACTCCTGACCTCAGGTGATCCACCACCTCGGCCTCCCAAAGTGCTGGGATTACAGGCGTGAGCCACCACGCCCAGCCTTCTCACTTTAATAATAGAATAATCATATTTAAGAGTCAGAAATTTTCTTTTAAAATAGCAATAACTAATATGAAACATGAGAATAAAATCTAGAAACTTTTCACTTGAGTAGAGAAAAATAAAGTTAATGATAGATCATTTAAAAAGTGAAAATAAGCTCTGAACCCAAAAGAAACCCACACGTCCCCAGGGGAAGTCCAGCAGTGCACTGTAAACTCAGTCCTAGAGGCAGGAGGAGAAGCAAATACACCAATAGCTTCTTTGCGTTCCCTGTGGACTCCAATTTCTCAGGAATACACATTTTCAGGGAGAGCCACGATTCTATTCTTGACACTGGAGGCAATAAAGGGAAGTCAATACAAACAGGAAAAAAATCAAGAAGTTAAAGTGGAAAATGAAAGAAAGGTCAAAACCGCTCCATGCTTATCTCTCACCTCCACATCAAGTCCGGACTCCCAGTGTGGCACAGGAGACTCCGTGACCTGGCCCCGCCAACCTCCTCTGCCTTGTCTCACCTTCCCTTTAGGCTTCAGGAACACTGGTTTGTCATGTTCTTGCACAAACCAGGCCACCTCATCTGACCTGCTTCCTGCCATGCCACTTTTCTTTGCCTGCTTTTGGGCTGCCCATCCTCTCATGGTTAGAAAGTCTTCTCTCACGTCCCAGTAATCCCATAACAATGACATCCTATCTCTGCCCTTGACCCCTGTTTTGTAATTGCACTTTTGTGTGACTGTCTGTCAGATCAGCTAGTGACCTGGACAGGGGTGGGTCAATGTTTACTACAACAGCATTGGTTCCGGGCATGTGGCTCTTCGTTAAGTGAATAACTGGAATATTTGTAAACTTTCATTCAGCCATTCATTCAACTTTTGCTGGCAAAAACCTCCTAAGCAATGTTCCAGGGACTGTGAGGGTAATGGGTGTTTGGGTGAAGGAGAAAGGACAAGATGGAGGAAGGTGAACAAGAAGGCATAATCCATGTTGCTTCCGGGTTCTTCCTCACTGACTTTCCCACGCGGGGGAAGATGCAAATCAACCGAGCATGCGCCAGGTGATGTCAATCCGAAGAGATCGAAACTTACCCGGCCACGCCTACGGAGATGCCCCTATCACGCCCTTATCCTGCCCACTGCCCTCCCCCTTCCAGTACCAATGCATAAAAGTCTGCCACTGGCAGGAGCCAGCCTGACTTCTTCGGCCCCCGCATTTGTGGACCGGAGAACATCACCCGAGAGCGCCGGGCGCCACTTCCCTGGCCCCCCACACCTGAGGACCAGAGAACTTCGCCCGAGAGTGTGTGCATATTTGCAATAAAAGACTGCCACTTTCTTACGTACTTTGGCCTCATGTTTAATTACTTAGCTCTCCTAAATAAGTTACATTAAATTAAATTAAATTAAAACAATGGGAAAAGAGAAAGGAAGGGGGGAAGGGAGGGAGAGAAGGGGAAGGGAGGGGAGGGGAAAGGAGGGGAGGGGAGGGAATCCATGGTGAGCCCTGTGTCCTTGAAGACAATGCCTTTTAATTGTGGAGTGGGTGGTTGGGTAGGGGTAGAGGAGATAAATTTAGGATATGTTTAGAAGTTTGGGAAGGAGAAAAGTATGAAAGAGAAGAAAAACAGGATACTCTTATAACCACTCATTAAGCTGTAGCCATTTGCTTCACAGTTCTAAGCATGTTTGAAGGAGTTCAAGTCAAAAAGGAATGATGTTGAGAAGCGCTTTGCAGATAAATTATATCTTATGATTACAATAATGACTATTTACGATATTAAAATATAATTGTTATGTATGTATACATAATATATAATGCTGTATAATAATAACAATCATGTATTCAGTAGTTTTCACTTTGCAAGCATTGTGCCAAGCATTTACACACACTTTCTCATTTAATTCACACAACTTGATAGAGTAGGTATTAATATCCTCACTTCATAAATGAAGAAACTAAAGTTTAGAAAAGTTAAATAACTTACCCAAGACCACACAGCTTTAGTGCCTACCTATCTTACATATGTATAAATAATCAAAAAGATAAATAAATTAATTAACTAAAATTTCCCATCACCATACATAAACTGACTTATTCAAACAGTAGATGTTCTTGGAAAGAGTTTGCTGATACTATTGTCTTTTACAAAAACATCACCCGTGTCTCAAACACACCAATAATTCTTCCTCAAAATGGAATGCTACCTTTATTTAGATTCTGGTTAATTATAAATGAATCACAACTACTGAATTGTTTCCTTGAAATTTGTCCCAAAATTTTTAGGGAAAGGTTTATAAAACAAAATTGAGGTTTTATTTAACCATTATGTGGGTCTTGAGACATTTATTGATGTAAGTACTTCAGAATTACAAAATAGAGAGATCTAGGGCTCCGACTGTTAAAGATTAAAATAAAACTATTTAAGAAGCTTAATGAATGCAAAATACCTTTTTATTTGCTGGTTACACTGAGCAGGAAGTTCTGTGGTTGTTTCATTGTGTGCTCATGAATTACCATGATTATGTGGTTTAAGACAACCTATTTTTATTTATATATACTTCTTTGAAATCACTGCTACCCACATTGCCCTTTACTCATCATTTTTCGTATCTAAAAATGTAAATCTTTATGTTTAGTGACTTCTTAATTCTATTAAAATCCTCTGTCTCAAAATTTTGAAATGACTGCTTTTGCAGAATTCAATATTTAAAATCCTTTTATATTCTTTGAGCAGAAACATTAACTGTAATAATGGGCACTAATGAGCAATAAAACTAAAAGGCAACAATTAAATTGTTTCAAGTCGTTGTTATCAAAATTTATTTTCAATTCAGTTCTCAATGGAAGATTTGTTGAGTTCTGCTCTGTCCTCCCTCACAGAAATTGTGGCTGATGGTTCTGGCATTGTATGACCTAGTTCTCTTCTGTCTTCCTTGCATTGTTCTTTCCCAGACAGAAAATGTTTCGAGTTGACTAATAGCTTCCAGTATGCCTACTTCATAGCGATCTCAATGAAAGAAAGGTTCTGCCCACCTGACTCCAAATTAGAGGATTTTGTTGTTGTTTTACTGCCCTCAAGCTCAATAGAAAGGCCGGATTTGTGCCCCTGGCTGAAGTCTAGAGCGTACTTAAGAAACTATGTACCCTCCCTAGTGACTACACTGAGTAATAATGGAGTCCAATCCACCTAGCTCATAGTATTTGTGGATGTAGTGGATGCTATGGTACAATGTCTAGATGTTCCCCACGCTGGACTAAAGAGTTTATTTCCTCCTGTTTTGAATTGCCTCAACTGAAGAGAATTTACCTCTCCCCAGGCCGTATCCCCTATCCAGAGCAGACCACATCCAACAATTGGTCCATGTAGGGGTAATAAGGCCCTTCAACCATGCTCCAACCCAGGACAACTCTGAAGGGCTGATATGGTTTGGCTCTGTGTCCCCACCCAAATTTCATCTTGAATTGTAATTCCCATGTGTTGAAGGACGAAGGTGATTGGAACATGGAGGCAGCTTCCCCCATGCTGTTCTCATGATATTGAGTGAGTTCTCATGAGATCTGATGGTTTTATGTGGTGGTTTCACTGGCTCTTTACCCTCCTGCTGCCTCGTGAAGAAGGTGCCTGCTTCCTCTTCTGCCATGACTGTGAGTTTCCTGAGGCTTCCCTAGCCATGCAGAATTGTGAGTCAATTAAACCTCTTTCATTTATAAATTACCTAGTTTCAGAGAAGTTCTTTACAGCAGTGTGAAAACAGACTAATACAAGGGCTATGTCAGCTCCCAACCCCTGGGACACTGAGACAATCCTGAGACTCCATTACAGTCCATCTTCTTCCTCTCCATATCCTGCTTCCTTTCCCTTCCCATCTACATGTGGTGCTCCAAGAGCACTGCCCAATAACTTCCTACACTCTCGTGTCCCTCTCAGAGTTGGCTTCCAGGGGGAACTCGATCTATGACAACAGACAAATCCTCACTTTGACAAAGGTACCATAAAACTTAATTTGTTAAATATTTCAATTCCAAACAACATTACGTTTAACCTTTTTCTGGAATCTAAAGAAACTACTATATGATATTCTTGTTACATACTGAATCTTCGTTCTATTTCCATTTTTTAATCAAGTCATTTCATTAATTGCTTGAACAAATATATTTTGTTCACTTTTTAAATTGTTTATAATTTATTCAACAGACATATTTACTTGATGCCAAATTTCCTTTCTTAAGGTGCTCAAAGCATAATAGAAAGAAAGACAATTTCCCCAATAGCATGAGAAGTATTAGGCGACAGATAAAGAGATGATATCTAAGCTGAGTCTCAAGGGACAGGTAGGCTAGGCAGGATGTGGAGGAGGGTGTCCCTGGTAGACAGGGTAACACTGAAAAGGCAGGGCGGGATTAGAGTTCATGGCGCAATTCAGGGGCGACAAGGAGTTCATTACAGCCATAGCAGAGGCTGCAAGCAGGGAGAGTGGGAAAAGAGGCTGGAGACTGCAAGATGAGAACAATGTCAGGCAAAGGATGATGGGCATGTTCTTAAAGGCCAAGTACAGGGTGACATGATTATATTTTATTTTTTTAAATGTTACTTTGGTAACAGGATAAAGTTTGCATCAGAACAGTACAAGACTGATGGTGGGAGACTGTAAGGAGGCTATTTTAGGAATCTAAGTAAGAAATAATGAGGTCTTGAACAGAGGCAGTGAAAGAGGAAAGAAGTAAACAGACTCCAAAGACATTACAAAACTAGACTCCACAGGACTTAGTAAACCATTTAGAAATTGAGTTGTTACTCTTTATCATATATACAAAATATCATATATATTTAAAATCATATTAAAAATATTTTTAAATAACAGTTATTTTTAAATAACACGGTTATTATTAGGTGGTAATGTTATAGGTGATTTTTAATTTCCTTACTTTAAAAAATCTGTTTTCTTATAAGTTATTAACAGACACCTTGCACAAATTTTGTAATAACAAAAAATAATTACTAAAAATAAGTAAAGGCAGCACAGTACCGTTTGGCACAGCCAGCCAGATTTTGATTTCTAGATAGTGTTCTCCAATAAGAGGAAATAGAGCTCCTTGGAGAAATGGCTGATTCCAGGGATGGGCCAGGGTAAGTACAAGATGAGCCCAAAATATCTTGTGATGCCAGAACACAATAAAGTGCCTGACAAAATGTTGGAGGCATGTTACATGGAAACAGGGGCCTCCGTCAGCCAAGTTTGGACAGTCATTGGTCAAGTTCATCTGGCTATAGTTATCACATTAAGCATATTATAAATTAAAATAGAAAAATAATATTTAATAGTTCATTTTAAAATAATAATACATTATTTGTTCATGTCACATATTTTTGTAAAAAATAACTATTTTCAAAAAAATTGGTTGTGAAGAGTGGCATTGTTTTACACTTCATAAACAAAATAATCATGCCAACAGATTATAATCTAGAGAATAAAATGAGAATCCTTGATTCTATAACTGTTATAATGGAATGAATAAGTAAACCGGTGAAGGAGAAGAAAAAGCACTTCCTTACCACTGAATTCCAACAAAACAATGCAGAAGGAACAAAGGAAATAGAAAATCACCTCTGGAAAAATTGTTTCAGGCAAGAATCAACAGCAGATGCTAAAATCAGTGGACAGGAGTATCATGAATGACATACAGAATAGCTCTGTAAGTCTCATAGTGTCTTCTCACAAGGGGAAAACAACAGGTGAAAAAACCTGACCGACATCACGGGGACCAAGTTATAATTTAACATCACCAGTAATGAAAGAAATTGGTATCATTTGTCTCCTGATGTGATGTACCAAGGGGACACAGCACAGGTTCTGTGGTATTCTTATAAAAAATGTATGATCTGAATTTAACCACGAGGAGGCATAAAAAAATTCCAGATCGAGGACCCTCCTTTAAAATAACTGGCCAATACTTTTTTATTTTTTTCAGATGGAGTCTTGCTCTGTTGCCCAGGCTGGAGTGCAGTGATGTGATCCTGGCTCACTGCAACCTCCGCCTCCCGAGTTCAAGTGATTCTCCTGCCTCAGCCTCCCGAGTAGCTGGGATTACAGGTGCATGCCACCACGCCCGGCTAATTTTTGTATTTTTAGTAGAGACAGGGTTTCGCCATGTTGGCCAGGCTAGGCCTGACCTCAGGTGATCCACCTGCCTCAGCTTCCCAAAGTGCTGGGATTATAGGCGTGTGCCACTGCACCTGGCCTGGCCAATACTTTTTATTTATTTTTTGGATTTGTCAGTACTTTTTGAAAGTATCAAGATATCAAGAGTAGATATCAAGTATCAAGACAGACAAATAAAGAATGATAAAGAAAGAGGAAATGTTTCAAACTAAAGGAAAATAAAGGGGCATGATGACTAAATCCAATGTAAAATCCTGGATTGGATCCCAGACAAGAAAAAAAAAAATTAGAAAGACAATTGAGTCCATGAATTAGATCAGCAGTTCTCACCATTTTGGTCCTACGATCCTTTTGCCTTTCTAAAATATATTAAGAACCCCAGAAGCTCTTGTTTATGGCTGGCTATAGTTGTCACATTAAGCATATTGTAAATTAAAATTGACAATTAATATTTAATAGTTCATTTGAAAATAATAGTATATTACTTATTGAAAGTATGCCTCTCAGGTTCAAACAATTCTCCTGCCTCAGCCTCCCGAGTAGTGGGACTGCAGGCGTGCCACCACGCCTGGCTAATTTTTGTATTTTTAGTAGAGATGGAGTTTCACTATGTTGGCTAGGATGGTCTCGATCTCTTGACCTGGTGATCTGCCCGCCTCGGCCTCCCAAAGTGCTGGGATTACAAGCGTGAGCCACTGCGCCCGGCCAATTTTTGCAACTTTTTTGTAAGTCTGAAAGCATTTCAAAACGCAAAATTTAAAAATAAAGTAGTAAACATCAAATACGTAAAGTATTTCATATTTCAAAAGTTGAGGAAAAATACATAGAGGTAGAGGGAAGCTGGAATCAAGAATAAATTCCTGGTTTCTGGATAGACGTTGGCAGGGGTAATAGTCAAAGTATTTTTCAAACAGCATGGCATTGGTACTGACACAGCAAAAGCCCATGAGCAACCATGATAGTTCTACCAGTACACATCAGCTAAGGCTAGTGGCATTGCTAAACTGGAGAATGTAAGAGGAGAAATAAGCGGGGAAGGTGGTGGGGGAACGGGCAGAAAAGGCATGTTGCAAAAGATGGCAAGTTTTATTCTGGACTGACCTCAATTTGAAGGTGAAATGCAAGTGACAGAAATCCCACTAGAATTAATTTAGGTCAAGGGGAAATTTACTGGGAGGTTCACATAACTGCAGAAAATGAATGCTTACTGAGCCTTACTGAGGATGAAACGCTTTCAGTCTCCCTTTCTCTTTCTTTCTCTCATCTCTGCTTCATTCTCTTCTACTACCAGCTGGCATTTCCACTGAGCAGGGAACATGACCACAAGTGATTCAAGCACCTTACTTCTCCATCCCCAGAAAGAGCCCAATCTCTAATCCCAAATTCAGTAATACTGGGACACCAGTCTAATGAATCCAGTTGGGTCACTGATTGGCCCATTCTTGGACCAATGGAAGGTGGCCAGGAAAATGAGGAACTATGATTGGCCCAGCACAGGTCAGGGGCCTTTCTTACCTGGAGCATTTCCCTCTCTTTCAGTGAGACAGAGCCAATAAGAAGTTTCATTCAAATTACATGTTTGAAAGGATAGCTTCCCATTGGACCAGTGTGGCTACTCTAAGCAGACAGTACAGTAGGTGGCCACTTCACAGTCCCTGTGGGGAGAGATTCAAGTAGAGATTGCAGGAAACCTTTGAATATATCTTAAAACAAAAATCTGAGTTGACGATAAAAATTAAGGTTTCATCAGCACATATGTGATATTTATATTCTCGTTAAACGGCAACTCTCTATTCTCCCCCACCCCAACCCAACCCTTGGCAACCAGCATTCTGCTCTGTTTCTACGAGTTTAACCATTTTATTTATTTTTTAGCTTTTTATTATTATTATTTTTTGAGACGGAGCCTCGCTCTGTCGCTCAGGCTGGAGTGCAGTGGCATGATCTCAGCTCACTGCAAGCTCCTCCTCCCGGCTTTCAGCAATTCTCCTGCCTCAGCTCCCCAAGTAGTAGGAACTAGAGGCGCGCGCCACCACGCCCGGCTAATTTTTTTGCATTTTTAGTAGAGACAGGGTTTCATCATGTTGGCGAGGTCAGTCTCCAACTCCTGGCCCCAAGTGATCCTCCCGCCTCGGCCTCCCACAGTGCTGGGATTACAGGTGTGAGCCACCATGCCTGGCCGAGTTTAACTATTTTAAGTATTTCATGTATTAATAAGTGGAATCATGCAGTATTTGTTCTGTGACTGCTTTATATCACTTAGCATAATGTCCTCCAGAGCATATATCTCTGCCTCTGTGAGATTAACTTTTTTTGGCTCCGACTTATGGAGTGAGAACAGGTAGTATTTGTCTTTCTGTGCCTGGTTCATTTCACTTAAGGTAATGACCTCCAGTTCCATCCACGTTGTGGCAAAGGACAGGATTTCATTCTTTTCTACACTCGAATAGTATTCCATAGTGTATATATGCCACATTTCTTTATCCATTCAACCATTGATGGACATGTTGGTTGATTCCATATCTTAGCTATTGTGAATAGTCACAATACACATGGACATGAAGATACCCCTTTAACATATGAGTTTCCTTTCTTTTGGATATTTACCCAGCAGTGGGATTGCTGGGTCATATGGCAGATCTATTTTTAGTTTTTTGAGAAACATTCATATTGTTTTCCATAGTGGCTGTACCAAATTACATTCCCACCAACAGTGTATTAGCTTGTCTATTTCTCTGCATCCTCACAAGCATCTGTTATTTTCTGTCTTTCTGATAACAGCCATTTTTACTGGGGTAAGATGATATCTCACTGTGGTTTTGGTTTGCACTTCCCTGCTGACCAAATGCATATTTTCTAAAGTCTTCACTCTTTCTACATGTATTTGTTAGTTACCTTTTTACCATAAGGAAGCGCTTTCTCTTCTCCCCATTATTGCTTATTTATATCAGTACAGACTCATGAGTTATTTCATTCAATGAACCACACCCATTACTATCATTACGGATTTTGATGCTCAAAGTATCTTAGATTAGGCCAGAAGGGGCTCCAAAAAACTGGATAGTGTCCTTTAAACATTCCTTCATCATTCTACTACCTGGCACCACAATATGCTGCAGGTTTGCCTTAGTTTATTTGGGTCACTATAACAAAATACCATAAAGTAGGTGGCCTATATATAACAAAAATTAATTTCTCACAGTTCTGGAGCCTGCAACACCCAAGATCAAGGGAGCTTTCCCTGATACATAGATGGTGCCTTTCTGCTGTGTCCTTGCTTGCTGGAGGGGGCAAGGCAGCTCCCTGGAGCCTCTTTAATAAGGACACTTACTCCAATCATGAGGGCTGCAACCTCATAGCCTAATCACACCCCAAAGGCCCCACTTACTAGTGCTGTCACCTTGGTAGCGAGAATTTCAACATATAAATTTGGAGGGGGACACAAACATTCAGATGATAGCACTGGGGATATGGTAGATCTTTCGAAATAGTTAAATTGATTTTACCTGTAGACAACACTCTAGGAAAAAATGGAGATGTTCAAAAGAAGCTGCCAGGCAAACTATCAGTTTCCAGAATTGCTGATTTGTATGCTGAAATAAGTCTATAATTTAGCAAATTGACTCACTAAAATGGGCAAGTGGAATGTGCTCTAATGGGACTTTTGACATTCCGCCCTCTACACAGGCAGCTGTAAACACATTTACTATCCAATCTCAAAAGCTCACATTGGTGATCATTGCAATACAGTCCAGAGATTTTACAAGAATAAACAAAATGTTATTTATACTGACAGCTCGTCTCTCACAGTTCATGATCTAAGATAAACGTAACAGTACGCCCTCTGACTGGACCTCCTATTACCCTCCCCTTGGTGCCCCCGGCAGCCTCCATCCTCACTCTCCTCCGATCCATCCCGCATGCTCTTTTCAGAGCAATCTTTCTGTAAATGCAAACCTCATCATGTCATTGCTGGGGAAGAAACTCTCCAGTGGTTTCCCATCACAAACCATTAATGTCTAGATGCCTTAGCCTGGCACACAAGACGCCTGTGACGTTACCTAGCACACTCCTCTCCAGGCCCTTTAAATAAAACCCCACAAGTCCTCCAAGCCTTTGCTGCACTGTGGCTGCTCCGGATTTGTTCCATGCCATTCTGCCCATCTACTGCCTGTTCTGTTTTGCCAACCATATTCCAGCTCTGCACCTTGGAGCCTCATGTCAGTCCTGCCCTTTGGATCTGCAGCTTGGGCTGGAAATTGCTGTCTGGCTTTCCCTTTGACCAAGGTTCACCCAGCAAATGACTCCTGGCCTCTGTTTTTCTGTGTCAGTACCTGGAACTGTGGGTGAGAGGCGTCCTCCAACAGACCGGTCTCTGCCTTTCTTTTCCGCCCACCTCCTGTTGGCTGCCCCCAAACTGCCTTGTACGTAGAAATATCTTCAGTTTCTTAAGAACAGATGCTTTTCTTTAACCTCTTCTTTAACATCTCCTCATTGCCTCCTCTGCTTGGAATTTCCCCCTCCCCACTACCTGTCACTCTCCTTCCTTCTCACCTCACCCGTCTTGCAGGTGAGTTCTAACTCCATTGGCAATCAGCCCTCAGCTAAAGCTTCATCCCCATGGAAAGTCCACCCTGGCCCCTACTTTCTTCCATTTTACTCTCATTCTCAACTGCTCAGGCAGAGATGGCTTTCCCTCTTCTGCCCTCATTTGGACCTTTAAGTACCTTTCTTTTGTTACTAATTACACTGTAAGATATTTTGAGTTTATATCTGAGCCTCTCCCTGGAGATTCTAAGACTCTGGTTAAGGACAGGTTTTATTTGCCTTTTGTACCTCCAGGACTAAGCCTAGTGCCAGCATATAGAATAAATACAAGAGTTCTAGACTGAGTAAATAGAAAGAAGACTCACAACCGAACAAATGAATGAGTTAAATATGCCAGTGGGTTCGTTATCTATGTCTTCTGTTTACTCAAATACAAATATAAAGGGTACATTGACACAGTCTTTCACACTTTCACTTACTGTTTTGAAAAAATGCATGGTAGCATTAAAGGAAATTGTATAAGAATTATAGGTGTAAGGCCCTAACACCCTCACACTACTGTTTTCTCTACCCCAGGTTTCCCTTTTTTTTTTTTTTTTTTCCTATATACTTCTCTTTAGCAGATATAGAATCAAATGTTGTGTAATTTTTATTTGCCGTTTTGGTTAAAATTGTCCTTTTAATATTTTATACATTGCTAAATCATTTATAGCTCTTTAGAAGGATTCTACCAATTTGTAATGTAAAGACATGTTTTTTGTCACTAAGATTCAGTCGATCTTTATCTAAGATTTTACTCCAAGTTCAATTTTATTGCAGCAGTAAGTTTTGAGCTCCCAGAGTGTTAAAACAGTGTCTCATATCTCTGTATTCCTGGTGCCTAACAAATAATTGATACTTAATAAATATTTATTGAAAATATGAAGATATTTTACTTATTGTGTATATATAAATTATATCAATAAGTATTTATAAATTATATATATTTGTGTGTGTATATATATATGAATAAAATTTGGCAGAGCAATCTAGTCTAAGTTCTGTGCACATACCCCAAGCCTGAGCAGACAGGCAGAACCCCACTGAACCCAATCTTTTCTAAAAGCATGATGCTCTACCCTGTACTCAAAGACTGCTGAAGGCAACCTCACAACCTTCTTTAATAGCTCATTTTAATGCTAATGATTGCCGAATCAGAAGGCTGTTTGCTTCTTCCTCTCTAACCAAAATTACCTACAGTACAAAGTAAATGTTGTGTTTTTTTTTCTTTTCTTCCCTTCTCTTCCCTTTTCTCTTTCTTTTTCTGTTCTTGGTGAAAATAAACCAGTTGGCTTCTGGATATAAGCTTGCCAAGGTCCTCTCTGAGCTTCTCATTCTCACAAATGAGGTAAGATCATTCACTCATTTTTTGTATGAGATTCTGGGGGTAGTCTTTGGTTTTAAATACACTTTTTTCTTTCCTCTATTTTTATTCCATCTGATTCTAGAATATGTGTGCTCTAGAAATTCAGAATATGGTTCATGTTATTCTGTATTCTAATAATAAATTTCTAAACTTAAAAAAATACCATTACAAAATAGAATATGATGTGATATACAAGTTATGTAAATAAACATTTTTTAGAGTCAGCCATTCATAAATAAACATTTTTTAGAGTCAGCCATTCAAAGTGGCATATATTTACTGGAGTCATTTGAAAGGATGGCCATGGTAAGGTTGGATATAGAATAAAATGTAGCTGGTGACTGATCACTCAGAATCCTGCTTTAATGAGAAGCATCCCTTATTCTGAAAAATTTACCAGGTTGTAACTGAGTTCTTTGGAAATCTAGAAATTTAATCATTTATGAAAGTTAAATTCACTAAAGATTGAAAAACAGAAACCAGAGTAACATAGGAGTCATTTGCAATAAGAAACATCATCACCAGGGAGCTTGCACAGTCTAGCCGGCCCAACTTCTGCTCAGTCCAGACACATGGGAGTGCCAGGGAGCTGCCGGGGAGCTAGAATAAGCCTAGGGATCTCCCTGACAGCCAACTTGAAATACCATGTTCCCAAGGCACTGCTCCACAAAGGCACCAACGTACGCTTCCTATAAAGAACACAGGCTTCGATGTCTAACAGAACTGGGTGAAAATCTTGGAGCCACCACCTTAATATCTATGTGAAATTAACAAATCATTTATCCTCCATGAGCCCATTTCTTCACTTGAAAAATAGCGCATCACAAAGTTGTGTGAAAAATGTACATAAGGTACTTGGCTACATGTCTGGCATATAATGTGAGTTTAATAAAGGTTCTAGTTTCTTAGAGTGATGCTATACACCTTCATTTGATCCATTATATGGGTTGATTTAAAATTTATCCCTCTAAGGACAATCTTGTTTTTCTTCTTTCTATCTTTAATCATTCAATTAATCACTCATTTATACATTCGTTTGTTCAACAGCTGTTTATTTTATGCTAGGTACTGTTCTATGCACTAGAGATGCTGCTGTGAACAGACTATATAGAGTTCTTACCCTTATGGGGCTTACATTCTACTGGTGAAAGACAATAAGCACATAACAACATATAGTATGTCAACATATACATTTAATGGTGTAATGATTTATTTTTCCCCTAACTGTTATTTAATCAGTGGTATTTCCCCTTTCATATTTCTCTGATAGGATCTCTCATTTCATTTTCTTTTAGTCATTGACTTGCTTTGATATGATTTTTTAGACTTCGGTGATTTGGGTTTTAATTTAGAGTTGATACAAGAATGATAGAAAAAAAGCAGACCTTTGCTCCCCTGTGAAGAAAGAAAAATCAGGAAAGGAAAATCATAGTGAGGAACTACCAGACAATTACTTTATTATCCTCTCTCTGGAAAGGTCAAAGATGTTGCCTAGGGCTGACTCAGAGGTGAAATTTAGTCACTCTAATATATAAATGACTTATAAGAACATAAATTGCTATTCCTCTTCAAAAGTTTTGCACTTGATAATTAAAATGTTGCACTTAAGAATATTGGGATTGATTGCATTTATGTGTTAGAAAAGTGGATACTGGAACCTTCTAGAAGTATCTAGATCACACCCTACAGGCAGTTATTAAACTTCCATGTGCTTCCAAAAACAGAACTTAGATTACTCTATAGAGTCCTAGAGGTGAGAATATTTTCTCTCTATTGGCCCCAGAATTTCTTACCATCATTACTTTCACTCCAATGTTCACTTCCATGTCTTTTTTGCATTGGGGCCCTCATAATGAATTGGAACAGTGTTTAAAGGAGAAAAAAAGGGAAGAGGATGACTAGTTGAAGGGAAGTTTCAAGGATTCTCTTTGTTCTTCAATTTTGGCAGCTGCTGAAGATAGGGCTCTAGAAGACAGGAGACCAAATAAACGCAAATTTTGAAAAAGTATTGCAATATCCTATTCCTTTCCTGAAACCAAAAAGTGACGATTAGTATATGTTTGTACATTGATTCATTCTTTTCTTAACAAACTTGATTAAGTGACATTTTTTAGAATACAATCTTCAAAGAGCTTACAATTTAGTTAGTTGAATTAATCTAATCTGTGGTTTTCTTTTTTCTTCTTCTGAAACACACGTTTTGTGTATCTCACAGTACATGCCAGAAATTCTGTTTGCATGTGTGTGTTAGTTCATTCTCACACTGCTATAAAGAAATACCTGAGACTGGGTAATTTATCAAGGAAAGAGGCTTAGTTGACTCACAGTTCTACATGGCTGGGGATGCCTCAGGAAGCTTACAATTGTGGTGGAAGGCAAAGGGGAAGCAGGCACCTTCTCGACAAGGCAGCAGGAGACAGAAGAGCAAAGAAGGAACTTTCACCTATAAAACCATCATATGTTTTGAGAACTCACTTATTATCATGAGAACAGCATGGAGGAACCACCCTCATTATCCAATCACCTCCCTCCTCACACGTGGACTACATTTCGAGATGAGATTTGGTTAGGGACACAGAGCCAAACCATATCAATGTGTGACAAACTCTTGTTGAGTACCTGGGGTTGTACACTAGATACTACACATTGGCTATAACTCCATCACTTTCTCTTCCATGCAAGAAAGTATATCAAAATGCAACAGAGTGAGAAAGACTATAGGAATTCACTATATTCACTATAAGAATAACTTTGAATCTAGTCTAAAATCAAAATTAGGATTTGAATCCACATCTAAGAGATGCCAAGTGGTGCTAGCAGATGTCATGCTATGTGTGTTACTCCATAACATTGAAAAGTTTATACATAGTGGTAGTATTGTCAGTCTTTTGTAGATTTAAAAAAAACTAATGTTCACAGAGATTAAATGACATGCCCCACATCACACAGCTAGGAAATATCTTTTTAAAAATTTAATTTTGCTTTGTCTGACTCTACGTGCTTTTCCCACCATATGATACCATTTCACCATATCATCTCTGGATCAAAATCCATCTTAATCAGACCAGAAAAAAACAATATGACTCCAATTAACCAGAGTGCGCATAGATTGGGGAGTTCTGGTTAATGTTTTGGTTAACTAAGACATAACTCTTGTCTTAATTTATTCAAAGGCTTTCTAACAGTTATCGGTTCGCTTTCCACCCTACGTCAGCACAGTATAATGTAATCTTGCCTTGATGATTCAGGATCTTATGTGTTTCAGAGCCGTCATTATGAACAGCAGTTGCTACTGAAAAATTTTGAAGTGAATGCAGAAGATAGAGGCGATTGGGTTGAATGCATGGGGAGTTTGGGATTACTTGGAGGACAAATTCAATTATACTGTAATCATCTATCTTTCTGTAATCAGAATGGCAAAAGGTCCCCAAATTCAGACTAATCAAATGTTTCAGCTGAGTTGGGTTCAAATCAATCAAGTTTACTTCAATTTGTGTAACTAGCTGACAAACTTCATTAAAAGTGACTGTTCTTCTCCTTTTGCCACTTGGCAAATAACAAAAAAAAAAAAAAAAATGAAGCTTTCCCTGATTTCTGTGTACAGTTGTGTTACCCCATCATCAGGGAGAGAAATGAGCTGTATAATTACTGTTTGAGACATGAATCATCCTTGCTCAGAGGGTCCAGACCTGTTTGACTCTATAAAAGGAGCTCAAGGTCGAAGTGCAAACGTGCACTGTCTGCCATCCCCCAGGCTGATATAATTACCAAGCTACTGTGAGGGGATGAAGGTGCTCCCTGCATCTGGCCTTGCTGTCCTCCTCATCATGGCTTTGAAGTTTTCCACTGCAGCCCCCTCCCTAGTTGCAGCCTCCCCCAGGACCTGGAGGAACAACTACCGCCTCGCACAGGTTTGTGAACTTTTGCCCAATTCCTTCTTGCTCCTTTGCCCTAGAAAACCTAAAAGGGCATAGTGAGAAAATAAGAAAAAAATTCTATTGTTCTTTTAAAATCATTTTATGTGAGTCCATTGAAGTATGATCGATGCTATCTTCTGTCCATCTAGATTGGTGTCTGGTGCATATTAGGTGTACCATGTTACATGATTGAATAAATACATAAATATATATCTACCTAGTTATCTTGCTTCATAAAGAATTCCAGGTGGCTTGTGAAAACCATACAATATAAAAGGACCAAACAAGTACTTCTCAGGAATGATGTAGGATGAAAAACAGAAGCAGAAAAATAAAAACCGAGGAATAATCCGCACGCTAGAGGCAGGTTGTGAATTTAGTGCTAAGCTTTAGCAGTCACAACGAAGAGATTTCCTGTGTTTACACTTTTTAAAAGGCTCTTATATTCAAGGTAACCCTGATCAAAATTTAAAGTGGACTAAGTTCTTCCTGGGTGCCAACCCACTTCTCATTTGAGGGCCTTTTCTCCCTAAAGCATATTCCCCAACGAAGTAAAAGTTTCTGTACAAAGTACATAACAAAGTTTATGTAGTAAGTACAAAGTACAAAGTTTATGTGCTTAAACTTTGTGTATTTTCCTCTTTTAACATCTCTCCTATATGACTGCTGGAAAGGGTCTGATAGAAATGATTCATATTAGAAATTTTGCAAAGACTACTTGATTCAAAATGATTCAATATATATATTATATATATGCTTCCAAGCGTTTTTTGTTTTTAAAAGAAGGGTGGCATCCTTAACCTTAAGAAATGGATGTCTAAGGATGGAATTTCCAACATTAGTGAAAGATATGTAGAGGAAATGTTTTTGTACACAGGCCTATTCAAGAGTCTGCCAACATCATAGCATACCTGTGATCACTAGCTCTGCCTCTGGGCTGCTTTCTTGCCTGCCAGGCTGCACCTGTGTACCGCTTGGCTGTCTGCATCATAGAGCTGATTTCCACCCATGTGCAATGGCATGTCCCTACCGATTGTTTCTGCTACTCATCCTTATTCACTGGTCAGTTCCCCAGCCGTACCAGTCATTAAACACTTAAATATCAGCTCCACAGATGAACAGCACAGCTGATGCCCAGCACAGCCATATTGAATTGAACTTCCTTTGACTTTAGCTCACTTTTAGATGAACTAATTTCAAAGTAACTCAGGATACTGGGATCTTTATTCAATTGTATTTTGTCCGTGCCACCTAGTTTTAGGTGCCTTGTTCCCAGATGTAATTTTCCCTACCCTGCCTCATGCCACTGTGATTCTGAAACTAAAGAGGTTTTGTGACCTCCGGAAGGAGAGCCATGCTGAGGCCAGAATGGATCTGAGGTGTTGGGAATCTTCTAATCCACGGTTCAGGGAAACTACAGTTGGCCCTGTCCCTTAGTTTACAGATTGTCTAAGATTGCTTTTGTGCCACAATGGCAGAGGTTAGCCTAGAAGCAAAGAATATTAATTATTGTCCTTTGCAGAAAAAAATTAGCCACCCCTGACTAGTCTATGAAGGAATAAGGCTAGACCAGCCAGGGACCAGTTTCATGGAAGACAGTTTTACATGGACATGGGAAGCAGGAGGCTGGGGGATGATGGTTTGGGGATGAAACTGTTCCACCTCAGATCATCAGGCTTAAGATTCTGAAAAGGAGTGTGCAACCTGGATCCCTCACATGCACATTTCACAATAGGGTTCCTGCTCCTATGCGAATCTAATGCCTGTGCTGATCTGATAGGAGGCAGAGCTCAGGCGGTAATGCTGGCCCGCCACTCACCTCCTGCTGTGGGGCCGGGTTCCTAACAGGCCACAGACTGGTTCCTGCGTGCAGCCCAGGAGCTGCGGATCCCTGGGCTACACACTGTTGGGTGGAGCCATTCTTGCTGTTCTAGCTGGTCAGGAGTCAGCTGGGCATCTTTAGAAACAATGGCATGGCCTGGGAATATTGGGGACATTTAGTGATTCCTTACTTCTTCCTCTCCAAAATAAATCAGCCCTTCTCTGTCTCCCTTATGACATACTCTCAGAAAGATCTTAGACCAAAGAGCAGGGAAACTTGTCCACATCTCCTCACCTGGCACACAGCACCTTCTGCCTGCAATGGCCCTGGCCCTCAGCTCTGGGCAGGGACACTCATCACTCTGTAGGAGTCTGGAATGATCTGGCCGAACCTCTAATGAGGATCACAGTGACGAGAAAGAAGTATTTAATAACATCCTACCTTATAATTTATAGAAACGTTATATAACAACCTCATCAGCCTCATAAAGTCACGAACAAAAGCAGTAAAATAGGCAGCAAAAGTTCATGTATTGAATGCTTCCAGTGCGGTGTGTGCTGGAGAAGCATGAGGGAATCAAACAAACGAAGCCGCTGTTCTTATGCTGCTTCCATGAGGACGAGGGAGCTGGTGGGAAGGTGCTGCGAGAAGCTAAACAAGTCAGCCAATCAGTGCACAAGATTATTTCACAAAGTGATCGGTGAGATTGGAAAGCAGTTAATCAGGATGACAGAGAGTTACTGACTGGGGAAGTGGTCTGGGGAGGGAGTATTTTTAAATGAAGTAGTCCAGGAAGGCTGCTCAGAGGAAGTGACCTTTCAGATGAACCTGAGCTGCATGAAAGAGCCAGCCACATGAAGACCCGGAGATGGGGCAGTCCTGGCAGAGGAAACAGCAGCTGCTTGGAATGCGATCATCAGGCCCATGTGACTAGAGCCAAGAGGTCAGGGAAGAGGGTCCCAAGGACAGGCGAGGCCAGCGGGTCCTCTGGTGCCTGGTGGCCTGGGTCACACTAAGCAGAGAGAATGCTTAGAGATGCTCTCTTCTTGCTAAGTGATCTGTTAGGTCACTCATTAAGAAAGAACAAACAGTTCCTGGAAACACCAAAGAGGTCATGCTTCCAAACACCATACACCTCTCCCTCCCACCAAAAAATCTGTACTTGAGAAGATAAACAGCTTCTTGATTTATTTAATGTCACTTGTGTCCTTTAAATTCTGATTTGCTAATTTGCATAAATGCTTTGAAAATGATGAGATGGCAAAATGCTTACCTATTTTCATAATCCAGGATTTTATTCTGGATTTGTTTGTTAAAAAAAAAATGAGTATCAATATGACATTTAAAACATATTTTTTAAATTATGTTTAAAAATAACAAAAATTGTAATTACCCCATTATTATGGACTCATAACTAAAGAAAATGAAAATACACACTGTTAATTCAGGCAGTTTTACTACCATTTTATTCTCTATGATAAAGACTTTTAAAAATTGTTATTGTCTTCAAAATGTGGTTTTTACTTTTCTAACTATTATGTAATAAGAAAATTTTGATTTTATACTATTTTCATAACATCACTTTAAACACTCAGAAATATTCCAGAATATAAGTTATAATTTATTTGACCATTTCCTTTATTTGGCAAATAGATTACTTCCATATGAATAAAGCTTCTATAAGCATCTTTGTACATCAAGCTAATTTAAACAATTATTTTTTCAGGATAGGTTTCCAGACATGGACTTAATGAGTAAAAGGGCATTTTAAAGTATTCTGACACATTTAAAAGCATTCACATTGAGGACCTCATTGGATCCTCACACTCGTGTAGCCACTAGGGCAGAAACCACTCTATAGATGAGAAAGCTGAAACCACAAGAAATTAAAAGAATTGCAAAAGCATGTTAGTGACACAGCCTGGACTAGAACCTAGGATTTTTCAGACAGCTTTAAAAGTTCGCACAAATCTATTTGTGTGACTGTAAGGAACATGGCTGTGCTGCAGCCAAGCAGGCATAGGCCGAGGTAAACATCCTGTGTGACTCGGTGAGTTTAGGGTGCAGGCGTATATCTCCACTTGTTATCACAGCTGTGTAGCCACAACATGGGGAAGGCCATCACTTAGCTCTAAGCCACTATTGTCTGTAAAAGGTATAATTGCCCTGCTGACACTGTACAGGAGTCCTCTCACCCAGAGAAATAGAGAGCCAGCCAAAGCTATCCATATTGCGGGTGGGTGGAGGGGAGCCAGGAACCGGCTTGTGCCCAGAGAGAGAAAGAGTTAAGCTGCTGACCCTGAAGGGCGGGCCAGCCGCGCAGCTGTGTGTGGGAGCAGCCGGCTCTAGCAGCTGAAACAGGGGGGACAGTGTGAGAAAGCTGCTGAAGAGAGAGCTGCTGAATAAAACCATAGTCATCTGCCTATGCCCGCACCCCCTCCCTGAGGATTCTTTCAGCTATCTGCCACCCACCCATTCCCCTCAGACCTCAGCATGGACTGGAACCTGACACTGAGCATGTCAGTGTATTCAGTGCATTTGGTGTAGTGGTGGCCCCAAACCTGACCCTGGAACCTGACAGTGACTTCGCCAAAAAAGAAAAATGTTGACGAAATGTACCTTAAGTTTCACCCTGTCCTGGAGCGTACTTAAACTGAGTTTTAAACTCTTAAGTTTCAGGAAAGACACTAAGGAAATGAACTGAATGAGGGCTTGGGAGGGAGCCCTAAGCTGCTAGCCTGCAGGAATGGAACCCCTGGCCTCCTGTACTTTTATCTGTCAGATACTGGAAGAGAAGTGGAGAGAGGATCACCTGATAATTGATCTCAATATTCTATAATTTTAACAATGAGGAAGTGGGGAAGCTTGGGAGGAAATGGGACAATTCTGGTAAATTCTGAATTATTTGTCTCAGCACCAACAATAAGTGCTGAGCCAACAGTATGCAAGTGTTAGGGTATCACATGAAAGCAATTCTAAGCACACACCTAAGTGCCTGATAGAATATTGTGACTGTGAAAAGTATGCCAAAACCTTGTCAGTAACTTTAGCAGGAAAGAGTTCTGAGCTTTCAGTACTTCAGGATATCTGATAATTCTTCAAGGAAACACACTTTCATATTTTGCCTAAAGAAATAGAGCTGAAACATTAACTGAGCATCTACTCTGAGCCTAGAACTGAGTCAAACACAGGGTTTGTATCTGTGAAGGCAAAACGGTGCCTGATTGGAAGGAGGTTGCAAACAAGCAGGTGAGAGTGATAAGAAATTGGTAGGAAGTGATGGTTTACAGTGCAATGAGACACGTGTTTTACTAGTACAAAGATCACATCTTATGGAAGCACCGACTAGGGAGAGATTTTGTTTATATCACTGCAGTGATGAATTTTTTTTTTAAGAAGGAATAGTTTCTAATTTTATTTTTACTTCATTAAAAGGTACTGTTTCAATGCTTCCTGTATGACCAGCCATAAACCTTTCGTGCTCTCAGAATAACATCTTGTGCATATTTTAAAGAAACAAACTGTTGGTTATAAAAATTATGCAGGTTTGTAGTAAAAAAAAAAAAAAAGTAAAAACCCTGTCTTTAAAAATATATCATCTTAACTCCATTATTAAGGTTTAACCACTGTTAGTCCCTTAGACTGTGTCTTTCATAACACTTTTCTATGATTCAAGGCCAGGATTAGTGTGAGGCAACCTAGGCAGGAAATGCATCCTGTTTTTAAAATTTTGAAATTTTGTTTATCACGGATTTTTTGGCATTGATTTTATTTTTTTTAATTCTACATTAAATTATTATCTTGATTACAGAGTTTTTGGTAACCATCACTGGCCACATCTCAGCCCTGGTGATATGACTGGGATGGTATGACTAGATATCACTTACATTTATAAACATGGCTCAATTGTAATAGCAGTGGTAAACACGGCAAACATGTTTTCCACTTAATTTATCATGCGCATCTTCCCTTATATAACCTATTTTGTGAGACAAAAACTAGAACGTAGAGTGTAACACATAATCTAACAGGAGAACAAAATATTTGAAATCAATGATCTCAGAGACACAGAGGACCTGGTCTTATACATGGAGCTTAACCCTGAGGAGTATAATTCAGACATTACCACAAGCATAGCATTATCACAGCATCAACGTGCACAGACAGGAACAATTCATCCAATCCACTTCATCATGCCAAAAAAAAAAGATGAGAAACATAAATGCTTACATAAGGTGGTCTAACTAGAGGTGGAATGGAACCAAATAGTCGCAGTTTTGTTTCAGAATACCTAGGCTAGATTTCAGAGCCTGGGCACCCCATGTTTCCTTCCCTTTTCCTCCTCTTGGCTTCTCATCTCACCTAAGGTTTTTATAAGGGACTACAACGGGGAAAGTGATCTTCTCTCACAAGTAGGGCAGGGAGTGAAGGATCGGCTGATCCTGCAGTGAAAAAATAGAGTACCCTCTCCAAACATATGAGTGAGACTTACTCCTTTTTATTTTTTCCCCAACAGTAACGGTTCATGCTCATTGTAAAAAAATTTGGAATATTGGAAGGAATAAAGAATAAATTAAGTCATCCATAATTTCATTACCCAGACATAATCAACATTAATATTCAGGCAGACTTCCTTTTATTATTGTGTGTGTGTGCATGTGTGTATATGTATGGTTTATTCAGAAAATTATTATTGTAACCTTATAAAGATTTCTTCTCTTCTTTTCTCAGTATATTGCCATTACAAAAAGAGCATTCTTTCATAACATTAAATATTTATTTTTCAAAACTGATCTTTCTAGAGGCCTAGTATTGCCTCATATGAATATAGGATAATAGATATACTAAATCCCCTGACATAAGACATTAAGGTTACTTCCAATTATTTATTATCTTTATATATATGTTAAAAATACGTGTGCATGATATGTAAGTAAACTATTTGCATAGTTTATATGTGGTAATATATGGCTAATATATAGGTGAATAGTATGTAATTTATATCTAATAAATAAATATATACTATATAAATACAAAATTATAGATAATTAAATACAATCAGTGCTCTGTATCCATGGGATCTGTACACATGGAATTAACCAATTGTGGATTGAAAATATTCAAGAAAAAAATCAACGGTTGCATCTGTTTCAGGGAAGACATGTTCAAAACATACATTTTTTTGTAGCTTTTCCCTAGACAATACAGTGTAACAACTATTTACATAGTATTTATATTATAGTAGGTATTATAAGTAATTTAGAGATGATTTAAAGCATACAGGAGGCTGTACTTAAGTCATATGTGAATATTATGCCATTTTATATCAGGGACTTGAGCATCTGTTGATTAGGTATCTGAGAGAGGTCCTGGGACCAATTCCCCCGTGGATATGAAAGGATGACTGAACCGTTAGCAGCTCTTTGGTTATTTTCCTAAAATCAGCGGAGTAGGTGAAATTCCTGGGCCAAAGGCAGGCCTCAACCCTGTATTTGCATGTCCCTGCATCACTCATTTTACCCTAATCCCAGCCCTGAGTCATAGAAAAGTGTTTTGAACAATATATACTGAAGGGCTTTGTGCAAATGAAAGTCTTATAATTTATGGCTTATTTTATTTGCTTCAAGGGACAAACAGCCTTGTCTAGGAAAGTTGTCTCATGGAAACAAATTCCAGCCCACATACTGAACACATCTGAACTCATTAAAATCCTCAGCTGAAAAACAGGTGGACCCTCTGCCTCTGTAAAGTATGAGAGGCTGGAATACAATGCCTCCAAGAGTTAAAAGCATACTGATCTTGCATTATGTACAATGGAAAGATGATACCAATAACTGTTTACCAAAGAAACCAGATAGCCTTTGTTTTGCAAATTGGGTAAAGAACTTCAGCGACAAATAAGTGATCCATGGAAATAATGTTCACATCAGATTCCTTCCCTGAATTTTTTTGTTTTAAAAAAATTAAAGCAAAAATGCATATTTGTTATATTCATTGTAGAAAAACTATAAAATGCAGGTGGATGAAAGGAAATAATTAAATAATCTATAATCCCCACTACCCAAAACCGATCATCGTTAATAATTTGGAGTATAGCTAAGCTATATGTATACAAATATGTCTGCCTTGTTCATAAATGGGAAAATACTCTACACACTGCTTTTAATACATCAGGAATGCTGTCCCCTGCCTTACCTGAGCATGAGTATTTCCCAGACTACGCTGTAGACATGTCAGCCTGCCTCTCCATTTCAGGCGTATCTTGACAAATATTACACAAATAAAGAAGGACACCAGATTGGTGAGATGGTTGCAAGAGGAGGCAATTCCATGGTAAGGAAGATTAAGGAGCTACAAGCATTCTTTGGCCTCCGAGTCACCGGGAAGTTAGACCAGACCACAATGGACGTGATCAAGAAGCCGCGCTGTGGAGTTCCTGATGTGGCCAATTATCGCCTCTTCCCTGGTGAACCCAAATGGAAAAAAAATATTTTGACGTACAGGTAATGAGATCAAGTCTTTCCAAATTCAGAGAAAAAACAGCCCCTCTCTCTTTTTCCCTTTTCTTGAAAAAAATCTTCCTTCTCATCTGTATAAAAATCCTGACGCCTCACAACCGCAAGAAAGAATAAGAACTGTTTAGGTCCATCTGTCAGGCAATGACAATGGGCAATTCACCAGAAAATATGGTCTTAGGATTATCATAATGACTGGCTATTTTAGGCATTTCAAACAATTTCATCAGTTAGAAACAACACAACTATCTTCAATCTAGTCTAGGATTAATGTCCTGGCAGTAAAAACCAGTTTTCTTAAAACAACCTGCTTAATAAGAAAGAAAAAAATAACTTACTAATAAAGTAATTTATTTCATTGACTCCAAAAATCTTTTATTAATGATTCAAAAAATGCATTCCATTTGAGGGACATAAAGGTGAACAGGTCAACTTTGTTGACCTTAGGGAACTCACAGTCCTTTAAGGAGAGACAGACATGCAAACAGAGAGCTGTAGCTCTGTGTGAAATGTGCAAAATCATAGCTCTAAGCAGTGAACCGTGGGACCACAGTTCACATGGAGAGAGCTAGCAAGTGGCCCAGGGACCAGGCAGTGACATTTGAGCCTGATTCAAAGGCAAAGTAGAAGTAGTTCCACTCTTAGCCCCAAGCTCCCCTCACTCCCTCCCTGCCCTCTTTCTTCCCCCAACTAATCCTCTGACTTCATCCTGTGTAAACCAAGGGAACACACCCAACCAGAACCTCTGTCCCTCCCTGCAGTGCTCAGGGTACAGAGGCCGGAATTCCCTCTCCCAGAGCCAGACTTGATTCTGGGGCCAGCGCAGACTTCCTCCCCAGGTTGGTACAACCAAGGGCAAATTATGCATGGTACCTGCCCTTCAGCCTGAGGTAGGGGTGGATGGTGCCTGCCTGCGTGGGCCTCATGCATGCCAGATGGGTGCAGGTCAGAAAAGAAGAGTGGCCTCCACTCTTTGTGGTCCTGCCCCAGGCCTTGCACATGTAAGGAATTTTCTAAGAAGAAAACCAGACCAAGCATATAGCAGCAGAGAGTGGACAGACTGGCATGTTGATGGGCAGCATTCCCACCACCAGTGCCTAGGGCATGCGGCTGCGGCAGAGGGTCCAGGAAGGGCAATGGCAGGAAATAAGCTGGAGGGGCAGCCTTAAGGGTAACTAGAGCGTGATGTTAAGGAGTTTGGACTTTATCTCCAGGGCAGTGGAGAGCTAGGACGGGGATCAGATTTTGCTTTTAGGATGAGCACGTCTAGATGATAACTGGAGATGGGGAAAGGCTGGCCTTGTGCAATAGTCCAAGCAGTGGTGTGCTAGAGCTGCCTCCTAATAGCTCACTGAAGCCAATCCTTAAAATGTCAGGAAGGTTGCAGCCACTTGTTAAGCTCCGAAGAATTTTGTGAGCTGGTTGCTAAGACAGCCATTGTTAAATTATGTAAATTTACAATTAAATAAATCACATTAAATTATATTAAAT
>NW_012102776.1:1780311-1844258 GCF_000951045.1 Mandrillus leucophaeus | reverse complement strand
TATTAAATAATAATATTAAATAAAGTATATTAAAAACAAAGGTAATAAAAACATATTGCCTCTTATTTCACTACATTTTATTATTTTCTCTGCTCATGAGGCTATGTACATCTGTATAATCTGGGTGGCTCATTCATGCTCATCTCTTCACAACCTGGCATTCAATGATGGTAAATGGGTAGCTTGAATTAGCCATAGTGAGAATATTTACAACACAGAACTCAGCAAGTCATACAAATCAAGGGGTTTTTTTTCCTCCTTGTAGAGCCACTTGTTAAACTGTTCCGGCACACCAGTGAGTCCATTTGATTAAATGAGGGGCCAGAACCCACGGAACAGTCATGAATCCCCTAGGCCATTTGTTACCTGCTATCAGCCAATAAATCCATAAGGTGGCAGGCTGAACAAAAACATCAAAGCAATTGGGGAAGAAAAACCTCATAGGGAGTTGAACACAAAAGCGATTCTGAGATAGTAAGAATAAGGCAAGAAAAATGTATATGCGTCAACAGAGTCTTTTCATAGTTTTCTTAAACTGTGTTCCGGAATTTTAGTCCATGACTATGTACATACAACAAAGACGAGAAGCATGGGTCAAGATAATGTGATACTTAGGGAAGTATAATATTCTTGCGATAAGGTGGGCAATCTTAAAACCCCTCAACACACACATTGTCCATCCACTCTTGCTCCCCAACAACTGCACCGTCCCCTCCCCATGAAAAAGGACACTAGACGCTATCACAGTACTCTGCCCGTGTAGCTACTGACTTTCAGAATAACTTCTTACAATATAACCCAAAGGGTTACAAAAAGGAAAATAAAAATACAGCATAGTGCTTATATGTATAAGCTTTGGAGTCAGACAGAACTGGGCTTAAACCTCATTAATCATAACATGTAGATGATGAAGACGATCTTCCTCTTACGGGTCGTAGTGAGGATTAAATGAATGCTGCTTAAAAAGTGTATGCAGCAACAGCACATAGTGTGACTTCAAAGAATATTAGCTAGTATTATTATTGCTTTATCAAGCTCCAGACCCTGAGTCGGGGATTTTTCCATGTTCTCTTCTTCTCTGGTGCTATCCCTCTCTCCTTGCCTGTCTTCTCAGGCCAACACACACTGTCAGCTCAAAGATACGGCTGACTTATCAAAAATGCGAGGGCATGTCAAAGTAATAAGTCTACCTAGTTGTGATAAATTGCAGACTCATATTACACAGTGGGCTTGGCATATTTTGAAAGCATTAAATAGTCCCTTTGAGGGTCTTTCTGGTCTCCCCCTTCAATTCTATAGCTCTCTTCTTTTGGCCCCAACTCCTGGGGTTGAAGAGCTCCTTGTTCCTTCACTCTCAAGTCCTGAATTGAGCTAGTTGCTATCCTTTCTGTGGGCACAGTCCTTTCACTTGGGACCCCAGCATTATTGCTGTTGGTTTCTCATTGAAATTGCACCATCTGCATTATAATAACCTAGGATACCTTTCAAAACGCAGATTTCTGGACCATACCTGTATCTTTAACAAGCTTCCTAGGTAATTATCACAGGTCCTAAACTTTGAGAGCCACTGAGTGGGCCCTAAAACAGCTAGCTTTACTTATTTAATTCATTCATTTATTTATCAAGCAATTGCTAGGCATTTGCTATGTGCAAGGCACTAGACTAGGAGCTACAGAGATAGAGAAAGCAGGGCCGGTCCCTGCTCATGGGGTTGGCTCTCACAGACACAGCTTCTCACTTTCATCATATTCCAGCCCAGCCCAAGGTCTTGGGTAGAAGTCGCCCTTCCTACCTTTCCTTTGTATGTTGCCAGAAGTCCCCAGACCCTGGGCTTCACAGCAGAAAGTTCTAACAATCACCAACTCTGACTCCACTCACAGTCCAAAAAGCACTACATTTTTCTGCCTTCAGGTGTCATTGTCATACCAGTAATTGCTGAAAGTCTCACCCTTTTTTTCAGTTCCAGTGAGCCTCCATTTTTAAAGCTAGCCCTTCCTCTTTAAGAACGCATTATTTTGGGCTGGGGGGGCAGTGGCTCACACCTGTAATCTGAGCACTTTGGGAGGCCGAGGAGGGCGGATCACCTGAGGTCAGGAGTTCGAGACCAGCCTGGCCAACATGGTGAAACCCTGTCTCTACCAAAAATACAAAAATTAACCTGGCATGGTGGTGGGCACCTATAATCCCAGCTACTCAGGAGGCTGAGGCAGGAGAAGCAATTGAACCTGGGAGACAGTGGTTGCAGTGAGCAGAGATCATGCCATTGCACTCCAGCCTGGGTGACAAGAGCAAAACTCCGTCTCAAACAAAAAAAAGAGAGAGAGAGAGAGAGAGAAAAGAAGAAGAAGAAAAAAAGAATGCATTATTCTGAGGGAAAAAACCTTCCCCAACAGCCCTGGGGAAATCCTGATGAGCTCTGAATAAGAATTAGCAAAACTTCAAAACTCTACATTTCTATTTTTCATATTGAAAACATCCAGTCCCTTTGGGGAAAAAGAGGTCCTCTCTCAATGAAAACGACTTTAAGAAAAATTGACTACTTACTACCTGTGACATTTCACAAGTTTTATTTATTTATTTATTTATTTTTGAGCAAAGTCTCACTCTGTCACCCAGGCTGGAGTGCAATCACCGGATCTCAGCTCACTGCAACCTCCACTTCCCGGGTTCAAATGATTCTCCTGCCTCAGCCTCCCGAGTAGCTGGAACTACAGGTTTGCACCACCACGCCCAACTAATTTTTGTATTTTTAGTAGAGACGGAGTTTCACCATCTTGGCCAGGATGATCTCGAACTCTTGACCTCAAGTGATCCTCCCGCCTCAGCTTTCCAAAGTGCTGGGATTACAGACGTGAGCCACTGTGCCTGGCCACAAATTTTATTCTTTTAAGTCGGAGGTAGTATAATAACAAAGAAAGTTAAACGGTTTCAGTACCAGATTATCCCAACTTCTCTCATCTCTCCCTTTCATTTGTCTTGTTTCACATAAAGCAATTTAACATATAATAAAGCAAAACAAGAATTATCACTTCAGAGAAAAAATCTAAATTGTAGATTTATATTTAACAATTTTTGAATACAACATATAATTCTTGCCTTCTTTGGAGCAGTTACTGAAAAGAAAACATGTTTCTTCCGTTTTCACAGAGTATCTAAATACACAACCTCCATGAGTTCTGCCGAGGTGGAAAAAGCAGTGCAGATGGCCTTGCAGGCCTGGAGTAGCGCCGTCCCTCTGAGCTTTGTCAGAATAAACTCAGGAGAAGCGGATATTATGATATCTTTTGAAAATGGAGGTATTGTGGTACTTGGATTCCATCTACTAATTCAAAGGAGAGTTGTCCCAATACTGTTCCTTCTACATCTTTAATTCGAGTGATCACACACTTCTCCTTCACACCGTACTGTGATGGGCCAAGGCCAAGACCATGACAAAGCCATGATCTTCCTCTGGCCGGAAAGTAGAATCAAGAAAATAGGAATTCTTAGCATGTCTTGTCATCATCAGATACAGCTGTAGAGTAGATTCACTGTAACAAACTTTCATTATGACTTTGCCCCACTAGGGGACAAATTCTTGCAGATTTTGCTTTCCCGTTAGCCACATGACCTCATCCATTCCCATGATGGTGTTTATCACTTATATACCCCCCTCCATATTAGCCAAGAATATCCCACCATGAATCCTCACTGAAGGAAATACCTTCCACAGTGACCTTGATACAGCCTTCCCCCTGCAGCAATGGTTAGGAAAGTGTCGTTCCTGTCTTGCTCACACTTGCAGACCACCTTTTGGGAGATGTGTGAGAGGTCTGCCTCCAACTTTCCCACTTCTTCTCCATTCCATTGCTCACTCTGGTAAGGAGTAGAGGCGTAAGTTTGCACAGGGATTGGTGAGAGCTCTGATCCCTTTTCAGAGAAGCAAGTCTAGGAAATAGATAAAGGGAGGGCCAAATGGCTTATGAAATTTCTTTTCCTTCTCAGCTTCGTAATAGTCAGGGTAAGTGAGAGCTACTATCTATTCCCCTCCTCAGATAAGATTTCTAATTTGAATCTGATGTCACTGGGGGGAAAGCATGCTTAGGAGCTAGGAGAGAGAAGATCAAGCAAGTTCTGAGAATAGAGCCTTTAGAAATGGTCCTGGGTGCAACCTGGCCCAGGGCAGGTCCTATTCCTCCCAAAGGACAAAGGCCACCCCTGGTGAAGTGGCAGGGAGGGCAGTGTGACTTGGGGTAGCTTTGAAGGCCAAGGAATGAATGTCTGGCTCTCTCTTGATCTTTCAAGCTTGCAGTCTATCCCCTAATACACAAGCCAACACAGGGACTGTGCTAGTCTACTTAGTTGTGATGCCATTGCATGAAGTCCTCTGTGCATGCACCTGAGTAGACTGCATGTCACTGAAACCTGAGAAATGGCATACCAGAACTTTGTTCTGTTGGCTCAAAAAAAAAAAAAAAAGAAAAGAAAAAACAACTAACTAAAACTGGGTATCCTTACTAAGGTTTTTTAAAGTGGTAAACTATAACCCTCATTTTGTTCTTCCTCCTCCTCTTCTATTAAATTTGTAATGAATTGTTAATTAAAATAAATAATTAAACAAAAACATAAAAAAGCTTCAAAAGTTAGGATTTTATAAATGCCTTTATGACTTTCATAAGTTTTCCACATGAAAGTATGTCAAAATTACAGATAAATTTTTGACACTTTCTTAAACTGTATTGTGCTATAGAAACAAAAAGCACACACTTGTCCAATTCACTATCACTATCTCAGCTGAATCAAATTTGAAAGGTCATTCTGCCAACAGGTTCACATTTCAATCAGTGGAGTAGGTTTTTCCATCCAATGCCCCCCGGTTAGTTCTCCTTTTGTAATCCATGGCATGTGCAAAGTCCACAGTATCCTATGTGTCAGTTAACAGATGTTGTGATAGCAACAATAACCCAAAAAAGGTGTTTTTTAATTATTATTTTTAATGCTTACTATCTTTGCAGTATGAATTAGCCTCTTTTATTTTTCAATGGGCAGTTACTCATTGACAAGTGAACTTCCTATTATAACAAATAAATACTGAAAAGTAAATTGAAGTGTCAATGCTATTCAAAATGTCCATTTTCTGTAATATGATGTGCCCTCAAAATTGCTAGAAGGACTCAATCCTGTTGGCCTTTCTCCCCACTTGTTTAGATCATGGGGATTCCTATCCATTCGATGGGCCTCGGGGGACTCTAGCCCATGCATTTGCTCCTGGAGAAGGCCTGGGAGGAGATACACATTTCGACAATGCTGAGAAGTGGACTATGGGAACGAATGGTATATATGCACAATTCACCATAACCTGGAAAATATTGTACCTTCTTCTGGGCTCCATCATGAAACCTTGAGGTTCAACGTCCCAAGCCACCCTTTAACTAGGGGGGCTGGCTAGGAAAAACAAGTAAGCCAAAAATCCAAAAGGGATCACATAAGGGAAAAAAATCCACCCCAAATTGTGTTGTAGACTTGTCTGATCTGTTTCATAGCATATCATCTGAAGAAATGGTCATCCCCTTCTCAACGCACTGCTCTCGCTTCCTTCAACAACCTAGTATTTATGATTTCTTACTTGTTCTTGGAAATAGGCTACATTCAGAAATGACCCAAGAGAATCAGTACTGTCCTGAGAAGTGTGATGGGGATGGGAATAAAGGTTCCAGAATATCATACAGGTCATCTGGAAATCTTCAGTGTGAAACATGTGGATCAAAAGGTGTAGGCTGTAATAGCAGGGAACTATTAAGGCATTTGTGGTCTAAATTTATGAATTATTCCCAAATATCATTGCCACTATTTGCTCCAAGGCTCTCCTTTATCAGTCTACCAAACATCACTGATGATGAGCAAAATGGATTGATGTGCATTTCCATCCTTCCCCACCTCCAACCCCCTTCTAGCCAAGAGGGGGAAAATTTAAGTCACCAAAGCTAAGTGCCAGAATAACTTACCAAAATTTGAATAATCCAGTTAGGAAAAGGAGATGAGTTAACTGTGATGTGGGCATAAATTATCCTATAAAGATGGAAGATGGAGAAAACAAAAACCTGTGGTGATACTGTTTTTTTCTCTCTCATATTGTCTAGGTTTTAATTTGTTTACCGTTGCTGCTCATGAATTTGGTCATGCCCTGGGCCTGGCCCATTCCACAGACCCATCAGCACTGATGTACCCAACTTATAAGTACCAGAATCCCTATGGATTCCACCTCCCCAAAGATGATGTGAAAGGGATCCAGGCATTATACGGTAAGATTATTACCTTCTTTGACCACTAACCCTGAAATTGGCAGGCATTCAGTCTCCAACTTAAAGAAAGTGCATTTTATCTGCATTGGTAAAGATCAATCTAGAAACCATAGCCCCAACTATGCCTTCTTGTGAAGAGCTCATTTGCCAGTTATAAATGTGTGTGTGATGTGTGATTAAATTTACACCTTTCCTTAAGAGCATATTAGTCCTGGATAGCCTTAAAAAATATAGTCATTTGTCTCTTTGTGTTTTTCCTTTGAGTGCAGGTTAGAATTTACGCATTGGGAGAGGATGGATGTAGTTTATAGTTCATATACGTGGTGCTTACCCATTTGCAGATAAGTGACCTTATCTCCCTAAAAATAGCAATCATGATTAAAATAACTCCACGCCCAGCCATGTAGCCGATCTGCAGTTTACAAAACAGGTTCATGTGTGTAGTCTTACACCAGCCTCACAACTAACCTGTGGGGTGTGAAGTGTTTTCCTTGTTTGATAGCTGAGAAAGCTGAGGTTCAAAGGCAGTAAGTATCCTGAGATAAACTACCTCAAGTATTAGCATTCTTCTAAAAGGCAATGAGGGATTATTAGAAACTCTGTGTCCAATTTTCCTTAAGGGAAACAAACCAATTAATCCATCAGAAGGAATCTTGAAACATCCTTAGACCTTGACAATTTTTCTTTAATGGATAAAAGGCAAAAAGATCTAGGAAATTGCTTTTCCCTTGAGCCCTGGAGACCTGGTTATTAGGCTTCTGCTTATCAGAGCCTCTCCCCATCTTCTCAGTGCCTAGAGACCCAGATCCCCCAGCACCTTCCTGGGGGTGCTAGGAATCTGGCCCCAGGGGATCTGGAGGGTGGGAAGCCCAGAAATGGGCACATCATTCAAAATCAGTCAGATTTCACCTGAGGCACAAAAGGCAAATTTCATCCCAAGAAGTCTTCAGCCAGCTCTATCCATTTCCAGGAGGGGGAAAGCACCAGATCTGCCTGACTCTTGAGGGACAGGAAAAACACCATGAATGTCACAAACTCAGCTCCAGAGTCTTGGTGGCAGTGCTCCAATGGGAAGCAATTTCTGTGGGCCACCGAGAAGGGCTGAGCTCAAACACTTGCCTTTAGAGGTCCTTGTGCTCTGGAAAGTCACTGCCTTCGGATGGCCACTGTCACTCGGCCAGGAGGCAAAGCACATATTTTGGCACAGCTATTATGACACAGGTGAATGAAATGTGAAAACATGGGTTTATGTTACAAGGGAGCATTCATATCACCCAGCCGATCGCTTGCCGCTGCTGACCCTCTCCAATTTCCAGCTTCCATCTTCTCCCAAAGCCTTACCCCGCCTCCGATCTTCACCTTGCTGCTAACCCTACTCCATACCTGATCTCAAACCTCATCTGACCCTTATCAGAGGCCTGAACCTTTCCCTTCCCTGTGCCTCATTCCTTCCCTGACTCTCACCTGTGGTTATGACGAGGCCTCATCAAAGAGCAGGGACCCACCAGAGGCGACAGTCCAAGCTGTGCAGATTCATTCTTCTGGAGCTGGGGCAAGGTCCTCAGAGATGCAGAGCAGGAGGGGAGACTCACTGACAGCTCTCGCAAGATTTGGGTCCATGTTTTCCAAGACGATCCACCAGAAGATACCTTTAAGTAACAAACACTTTCAGTGTACTTCAATTCCACAAGAATTCGCTCAGTTTTTCCTGGATGCCTAGTAAAAGACAAAAGCACAGGGCAGGATGCCAAGGAGTCTATGAAAATAATAGGAAAACACATAAGAAAATTTTCTTATTGAGAAAAAGAGAACTTAATTACAAAGAAATAATCCATGCCAATTTTTAAATTACATTTCTAATCTGGAACACTTGTAGATATCAAAGAAGTTCTATAATAAAATAATGATCTTTAGAAGACTTACTATGTGCCAAGCACTCTGCTACCCGCTTTACAGGAATTATTTAATTCTCACAACAGCCTTCTGAGGTGAGTACTATTTTCATCCCTCCCTTTTAACAAGTGAGGAAGCTGAGGCTTAAAAAGTTAAATAATGTGCGGCAAATCACACGGCTCAGCAACCAGGAGAGCCAGGACTCAAACCCCGGTCTACCTGCCCTCAACAGCCATGGCCATGATCACATGTCCAGGGTGAAAGTGTACAACCTCCCCTGGGGCTCTATCTAGAACAGAAGTGTGTGAACTCCAAATTCCCGTTACCATTTTGACCAAGTCATTTTGAATCCTAGGACCTCGGAAACCATTCCTGGGGAAGCCCATGGTGCCCCATGCCCCCCCTCACAAGCCATCCACCCCCGACCTCTGTGACTCCAGCTCATCCTTTGACGCAGTGACAATGCTGGGGAAGGAGCTCCTGCTCTTCAAGGGCCGGTAAGCCTCAGACGCGCCACCGACTCTCGTTGGGCCTCATCTCCACTCCCAGATAAACGTCGTCCCACAGGCCCTTGTTGCTGCGGTGTATGAAGATCATGCAGAAATGCTGTCCTATGCAGCAGGAGGGTGGTAGGCAGGGGTCTTTGGGGGAGATAGAGAACTGCCAAAGCTACTGTTTGTGGTGCACCTACTGTGGTCTTGCTACTGTGCTAAGTGATTTCCATAAATGGACAATATTTATTCTAACCCTTTTCACTGTAGAGATTAGAGTCCCTAATGTGCACATAAAGAAAGCAGATCAAAGAGAGCAAGTAAGTTTCCCAAGGTGACAGTTAAATGGCTGAGCTAGGACACCAGCCTGAATTGATCTGATGTCCGTTTTGTTTAACACTTTATCCCTAGTGAGTGTGCATAGCAAATGCTCAATAAATACTTGGTGAATGAGGGTTGGCTAGCTGGATGGATGGACAGATAGGAGACTGGATAAAAGGATGGATGGGATGGATGATCAGATGGATAGATAGGTAGGTGGATAATTCCAAGGCCAATATTCTTCTGAAACTCCACCTCTTCAATGCCTCTGGGCCTTTCACCCATCAGGTAGCACAGAGAAGGCAGATCCCTATTCTCCCCCAACTCTGGCTTCTTGGGGAGTATGGCTGTTTTCTCCATGATGCTGGTTACTCTAATTACTTCTTCCCATGCAGGCAAAGAGAAACATAGCAACATTCACCCTATTCCTCCCTTTGCTGGAGACAGAATTCAATCACACCAGAATAGGCAGAGGCATCTCAGGAGCATTCATGTGCGGCGTTATTCCTTCTACTTCTTCACTATTGCAAAAGTGTTTATGGAGCCCATTGTGGTTTTCAAGCAGTGTAGTCTTTAGGGGTATAAAGATGGATTGATACCTGCCCCCCACCTTTACATACCCCTCAGGTATATGACTCCAAAAGCCCTGCAAGATAGTGAGACATGAGCTCTAAAAGTTAGGCCATGAAACAAAACAAGAAGCAAGTACCTGGGAAGATCTAGAGAGAGTTTCCCAAGGAGGTGACATTTGAGAAATGTGATGTTCCTTATCTTGTATGCTTTTGGGGATATATTGCTGAGCTACTATTATAAGAATACTTTTTGCTCCTTCCGCACAGAGAGAAAGTAACAAAGTAGTTTTAAAAAAGCAAAATTTACCCAGAATCCCACCACCTGAGTGTATCAGTCTGCGGGATTGATACCCATCCATCCTTTTATCCAGTCTCCTATCTGTCCATCCGTCCAGCTAACCAACCCTCATTCACCAAATATTTATTGAGCATTTGCTATGCACACTCACTAGGGATAAAGTGGACATCAGATCAATTCAGGCTGATGTCCTAGCTCAGCCATTTAACCGTCACCTTGGGAAACTTACTTGCTCTCTTTGATCTGCTTTCTAATACCATAGACCAGGTAGCTTAGACAAGAGAAATTTATCCCTCACAGTTTTGGAGGGTAAGAAGTTCAAGATCAAGGTATCTGCAAGGTAAGTTTCACTCTGAGGCCTCTTTTCCTGGCTTGTAGGCAGCCGCCATCTTGCTGTGAGCTCGCATGACCTCTTCGTGTACAGCGAAAGAGGGAGCAAGCTTTCCAGTTTCTCTTCTTATAAGTGCACCAGTCCCATCATGGGGCCCCTACCTTCATGACCTCATGAGTCAGGAATGTCTTCTTCCAGCACTAACCCTAACTACCTCCTGAAGGCCCTATCTCCAAATACCATCCCACTGGGGGTTAAGGCTTCAACATAGGAATCTGGAGGGCACATAACGCAGAGCATTCCCATTGTTAACCATATTGTTGTGTGTCCCTCCAGACGTTTTCTCTGGATAGAGAGCTAGATATTGTACATATGGGAGTGGGGTGCAATGATTTCCACAAAAATAGAATTTTACTAGTGGTGTTGATTTATAAAGTTTTTTCACTCACAAAATTTTATTTTTTCCTGTCAATGAATTTTAATTCTCATCCTTAGATATATCATTACTTATTTAATCAGTCCCATACTGGATTACTTCTAATTTTTAAAAATTAGAAAGAGTTTGAACTAAATCTTTGACAACGGACAGACATTCACTTTTCAAATGCAAATTAGAGCCACGCCCAGGAACCCAGGCTTTCACAGCAGAGTCAGTGGGATTAAGTTCTGGCCCTACCGCTTACTGATGAGGTGATCCCCAGCAAGTAGTATGCCAGACACATAGTGTCAATAAATGACAGTCACTATTCTTAAGAGTGGAAATCAAAAAATATTTATAATGGCAGGGAGGCTTATAAACAGCTTCAGGTATTTAGAGAACCCAATTGATTCTTTTGTGTTATTAATTTTCTGATGATTATTTATTTTTAAGACACTGACCATTGATGTTCTTTTTCTTGAGTATTACCAAAAAGTACATCAAATGGAATTGGTAGGCAACGACCCAGAAGTAGTAGACCAGGTAGGGCAGGAGGAGCTTGGAGCACAGATCTTAGTAACCTTGGCTTCATCTAAGGGATATCATTCAGGCTCCACTCTCCCAGACACTGAAATGGCATGTAGCACTCATTCAGTGATAAAGCAGTGAGTTGCTAGCCATCATGCAGGGTGTAGCTTATTCTTCTGGTAAATATCAGAGGTTGCAGTGGGGGCAAAGGAGACAGTGAAGTCAAAGATATGATACCATTTCATTCAATGATCATTGTTTTCTTAAAAAAGTAACAAAAAAAAAAAAGCCTTCTGTTTATCAAACTGTGAGCATTTAGCAATTACTAATGACGACTTGAAGTCGATACATCTTTTGACATAGTCTTGTTCATAAATACTGAGGGTAGTAACAGACTAATAAGTGAGGCATTGGTGCAAGAGACGTCTAGAAACGAAAAATCAGCAGAGGGGCTACAGAAGGAGAGATGGTCTGCTACCACGTATGTATCTGCTTAGTCACCACCTTCTCATCTTCTTCCATTTCAGATTCAATGAGCTATTGGGGTAGGGCAGATGATTCCAAAGAACTAGCACAAGCTATAAGCAGGATGGGGAGTCAGGAGTGGTCCCTTCCAGCGCTGGACCACTAACTCACCGTGGCACCTGGAGCTTATCTTCCTTTTCTATAAAGTGAGGGAGTTTTCTGTTACTAATAGTGACTTAAAAGTGTTCAGTACTTACTATGCAAAGTGTTCAGTACTTACTATGCAAAGCGTTCAGTACTTACTATGCAAAGCGTTCAGTGCTTACTATGCAAAGCACTACGTTATCACATTCTTACAATTCCCCTGTGAAGCCTGAAATATCATTCCTTTTACAAGTGATAGAAAGGATAAGCAACTTGTTCAAGAGTACACAGCTAGTAAAGGGTGGAGCTGGAATTCAAACCCAAACTAGCAAACTTCAGAGCCCGTGCTCCTAACTACCTTGCTGTACTACCTCCCAAGATGCTGTCCAGAGCTGGAATCCCATGACTTTTTAGCTCCAATCCCCTACCAGCTGCTGCTAAAAGTCCCAGAGTGCTTGCTAAGCCTGGACAAAGAACAAAGAATTCTTTCAAGCCACAGTTATAATGGCAACCAGGGAGCCACTGATTATGAAAGAGCTCCCAGTCTGTTCTCTCCCACTCAACAGCCTGGAATTCCCCGTCACCAACAATAGTCTGTTGATGGGACATTTCAAGCTATGAGCATAATAACCACATGGTTTGTTTCCAAAGCAAGATGGAATGCAGTACCTTTTAAAGTAACCGTGAGATTGTCAGATATTCTCCATAGCGTGTAAACGTGCATTCATACGTTCCATGTGAAGGGAAATAAGTGTTAGCTATAATAAGTTGAAGGATAGATAGATAGATAGATAGATAGATAGATAGATAGATAGATAGATAGATAGATAGACTTAATGAACACACACTTACTTTTTATAATAGGTGACAAAATTATTAAGGCTATATCAGATTTCCTCAGTCACTTAGGGAAAATAAGAGAGAAATGACTGGAATTGTAACCATACCAAAATTATATTTGCATCTATTATATTATGTTGGGTTTGGCCCAATATAATTTTAAGGGTAAAATCAAGAATATCACACATAATCATCTATAAATCTTAGAAGTACAATAGATTTTACAAATAGAGTAAGCATAAAGGTCGATCATGTCCAAGTCCTTCAGTGTAGAGATAAGGAAAATAGGCACAGGTATTTTAGCCCTAGCAGACCCTCCCATGAGACCCAGGTCTTCTGACTCCAGTCCAGAGTCTATCCTAGCACTAATATAGAAAGCTTTCTGCCTATGAAATGGAACTACCAAGAAAAGCACTGAAATTTAACCTGAATGAACATATGCCCATTGACTGTTACGCATTTGAGTTAGTAGGAAGAGCACTTTCAAGCTGTTCCTTTGCTTTCACGCCCTCTGCTTGCAGGTGGGGTAACCAGCCACAAAGAGGAGGATGTTCATAGACTATCTAGGTTTCCCAAGAATGTCTAATATGTTTCTTCACGTTTGTTTTTTTTTTTTTCAAAATAGGATTCTATATATATTTTTTAATCTGTAACTAATTGTCAAATTTCAAAAGATGTTATGTATCTTAAATTAGAAGGCAAAGAAAAACATTTTTAAGGGTTATGCAAGTAGGAATTGGAGAGAACAATGGATATATTAATAAAAGGCATTCTAAGGACTCACCAGCGGGATTAGGACACTAATTTGGTGAGAAGAACAATAGAAAAGGAAGAGTTAAAGCAGGTAGAAGCCTCATGGCTAAGAGTATAATATACAGCATTGTTCTCTCAGAAAAATTGAGAGGATTTGTTGGGAACACGATGTAAAACTCAGGGTGAGATGTAACAGATTTAAAGCAATGACAATTTTCACGGAGTTTCATAGAAATAAGCTAGTGCTCAGGGAAGAGGTCATAGTTGGAGGCTTTGTGAGTTTTGAATCTCCCACATAAAGGAGATAGTTAAAGATGTAGAGATGAAAAACAGCTCTGAAGAGAGAATGAGGAGAAAGAAAAAAAGTCTAAAGAATGAGCCTAGGAAATGGGAGAAAAAGATTCAATAACAGCCAGAGAGATTCAGCACTCCAAAAATAATAACAATAATAATAACCAACACTTCATGGTAATTTGCAATGTGCTATGTGTTGTGCTAAGCATTTTACAGACATTCACTCATTTAATCCACACTGCCATTGTCCTCAGCTGGAATTATAACTTAGTTCTGTTTGATATCAGAGACAAAATGCCTGTAGTGGAATCCCAAATAAATCTCGGGAAAAAAGGTGTATTTTTTTTTAAGTGATCAACAGTGGAAAATGTTGCCAAGGTCACCAGACTGAGGACTGAAGAAAAGGGACTGAGTGGCAAGGATAATTTAGAATGTAGTCACAGCAGAGCAATGAGGAAGAAAGCAGATCATGGAAAAGGATTAAAGAGCAAACGGGGTCAGGTGCGGTGGTTCACACCTATAATCCCAGCACTTTGGGAAAGAGGCAAGTGGATCACTTGAGGTCAGGAGTTCAAGACCAGCCTGGGCAACATGGTGAAATCCCATCTCTACTAAAAACACACAAAAAAAATTAGCCAGGTGTGGTGGCAGGTGCCTTGTAATCCCAACTTCTCAGGAAGCTGAGGTGGGAGAATCACTTGAACCCTGGAGGAGGAGGTTGCAGTGAGCTGAGATTGCACCATTGCACTCCAGCCTGGGTGACAGAGCGAGACCCTGTCTCAAAATTAATAAATAAGAGCAAATGAGGGGAAACAAAAGAGTTGCGATAGAGCATTCACTTGAGAAGCTTGTTGACCACAAAAGAAGTTAACATAATAGTTGGCAGTAACAGCAGGGCCAAGAGAGGATTTCAAAGAGGAAACTGTTCATGTTTGAAGACAGTGGAGAAAAACAAATACGAGATGCTACAGGAAGGGAAACAATAACAGTAACCACTATTTCTGGAGAGTAGATTTGAAATTGGGAATTTCCAGGATGCCATGGGCTTGAGGTAAGCCCACCATGGAACAGGAGGAAGTCTTCCTCCTTCTCATTCTCCCTGGCGATATGTCTTTTCTGACTGGAAGGTTGCTTCCCTGAAAGCCAACAAATGGCATTGTGTTTACTTAGAGCAGTTCTCTGTGATCTATTAATAATTCAGATAAAGAAGCAGAGGTCAACTAAGATCCCTGACTCATTGTCATTTCTTCTGAACCACCTGATTCTGAGAGAGGAGGGGCCCTTTACATATTCACAGGTTATGGTTTATGAATATGGATTTTCACAGGCTCTTCAGATGGGTACAAACACTCTTAATTTAAGGACACTATGCACAGCTTTGACTACCATTAATCTACACCACTGGCTACACATGGGTTTTTAGTTGTATGAGCTATATTTTTCTTGGGTTCAGTGAGATGGATGAGTCATGATTGATTTCTTGGATTCTGATTCATCCTGAACTAAGCAACCCTGGTTAATAAGTCCCACAGAATGAATGGCTTCTCAGCCAATGACATGACAGTTTGTACTTCAAAGTTTCCAGCGAAAAAAAACTAAGAAGGAAACTTAGCTATATTGATAAACTCTAAGTTTATATTCTGCATATCACCTATTAATAAATTTGTAGAGTAAAAACATTTCTTTTTAAAGTATCTACAAATAAGGGTAGTCCTGAGTTTATAAAACACTTTCATATGCTTTATCTCAGATGATCCTTTGAAGTGTTTGTGCAGATATTATTCTTACTCTTCTCTGACAGTAGGAAATTGAGTCTCAGAAAAATTGAATGACTCACACGAGGTCATACAGCCAGTTATAAAACAAGACTTCAAGCATTCCTTGTTTTGTTCACTGCATCACATTGCCTGATCTCAGGGGAGTGAGCAGTAATTAAATAGAGCATCAAAAAGATAGAGGCCAGTGTGGTGGCTTATGCCTGTAATCCCAGTACTTTGGGAAGCCAAGGCGGGCAGATCACTTGAGGTCAGGAATTCGAGACCAGCCTGGCCAACATGGTGAAACCCCGTCTCTACTGAAAAAAATACAAAAATTAGCTGGGCAAGTGTGGTGACACGTGCCTGTAGTCCCTACTACTTGGGAGGCTGAGGCAGGAGAATTGTTTGAACCCAGGAGGCAGAGGTTGCAGTAAGCTGAGATTGCGTCACTGCATTCCAGCCTAGGGGCCAAAGCAAGACTCTATCTCAAAAAAAAAAAAAAAAAAAAAAGGTGGAGAAAAGACACCCCTTCCCACAAGTAGGAAAGAGGATGACAGAGATCAGAATCTAGGAGAGTGTGAGACTAAAGAGGATGAAAAGTGGGCCATTCATTCAGCTTGTGCTAAGTTGCCTTGATTGTCCAGCAAATAAAGGGTGAAGGCATCTCCTGAAAATGAAAGACTAATGGGATCAGCTTAGGTAGGTGGAGAATGATGGCTGGGTATAACAAAAGAAGACCTTTAAGGCTTGACAACATACATCAAGTCCCTGGATACACCAGGCACCATGCTAAGCCCAAGGATAAAAAGATGAATAACACATGATGCTGGAGGAGGAGTTCAAGGAACTAGAAAAGAGCTGCAAGAGGCCAGGTGAAAGTTACCAGAGACCGAATCTCAAATTTGATGAGTTAGTTACTGTTCTTTGGTAAAAGCGAATGAAAATTTCAAAGAATATGAAACTTTGAATGAAAAATCAACGGATCAAGTAAGTTCCAGTCATCTCTCTGGCACCCATTCATTTAGCCAACAAATATGTATTGAATCCTGACTATGTGCCAGCACAGCATTAGATGTGGGTACATGAAGGTAAATAGTGCAGCTAAATGTCTAATCAGCAGATCTAAAACATCAATAAACTCCATTGTTTTGCCTTCCTCATCAAAGATCAAATTATGGACTAGTGATATAATCTATTTATTTTCATTCCAATACATCCTGCAGCTGTTCTTTTCCAAGAGGTTTATAGATTTTTTTGTTTATATTTTAAATCCATTCACAGAAGTATAAGGAAGTTACTTGCTATAATTGTTTTTATGAGTTTTACTTCACTTATTACTACAATCTATAGCTCTAAGGATGCAAATTCTCTGAGTATGTTACTGTTTTATTGCCACATCATTTTTTTCATTAGTTTACTGAAGTTTTTCATGACTACAGATTATTTTTGAAATTTGTGATAATTTGTCCAGGCATAGTGGCTCACGCCTGTAATCCTAGCACTTTGGGAGGCCAAGGCAGCGGGATCACCTGAGGTAGGCAGTTCGAGACCAGCCTGACCAACATGGAGAAACCCCATCTCTACTAAAAATACAAAATTAGCCAGGCGTGGTGGCACATGCCTGTAATCCCAGCTACTCGGGAGGCTGAGGCAGGAAAATTGCTTGAACCCAGGAGGCAGAGGTTGCCGTGAGCTTAGATCACGTCACTGTACTCCAGCCCGGGCAACAAGAGTGAAACTCCATCTCAAAAAAGGAAAAGAAACAAATTTGTGATAATTTATATAAGTGATAGATAGCATTTATTTCTATCCTATGTGCACACTATATACATTATACTACGTCATAGTGGTGTTTAAAGCAGGGTTTCTTAACATTGACACTACTGGTATTTCGAACCAGATAAGTCTTTGTTGTGTTGAGCTGTCCTTTGCATTAGGATGTTTAGTGGCATCCCTGGTTCCACGCATTAGACTCCAATAGCACTGCCCATCCCCAGCTGTGACAACCAAAATTGTCACCAGATATTGCCTAATGTACCCCGGGGTGCAAAATCACACTTGATTTAGAATGACTACTTCAATTTAGTCCTCACAATATCCTACATCAAAGTTTCTTTAGTGAGGAATTTAAGAGTCTACCACTTGTGAAAAGATTCAAGAGTACGATTTCCCTTTGCCTGAGCTCTTAACTACTACGCGCTACTACCTCTCATGTTGAGTCATTCAGGACATCACTGTCCCATAACTTCAAATAAAAAGTAGGACTTAGCTTTGCCTAGAGTTGCTTGTTGATTTTTAAGTGAGAAATGAAAGAAAATGCATCTGGCTTTAGAGTGATCAAAGAGAAAGCAGCTGGAAGTCAACTACACCTCATCAGAGATCATTCAGACAGAGCCTAGTTTTGGGAAGACATATCTGCTCCTCTACCTCCCCACTTTCCCCACATGGCCTCATCATTATAATATTCTGAAATGCACACTTTGTATCTTAGCACAGCAATTTTTAAGAGACAACATTTCAGAGCTGTGTATTGAACTGCATTAATTGGAACACACTTGCTATTCAGGTTTCATCCCAGGTTCTCAATTAATCCAAGAAGTAGTTGCTGAATTCCGGATACCCAAAACTGTGTTCATTACGAGGTGGTGAGAGAAAAGAGAAAAGAGAAAAGGGAAGTGGTCCCTCTGGACTTCAGAAAAGCCCACGTCTGATTAGACAAAGGGTCAAAGTACAAACAAAGAAAAACCAGAGATCACAAGACTGAGCTTGAGCAAGTGGGTGAGATTGGACATGTGACCAACATCAAGGCAGCTGAAGCCTGAGCCAGGCCCTGTCTGCCCCCTCACTACCTGGTGACCTTTGGGCCCAGCAGCCTTTCTGGATCTCAGTTTTTCATCAGTTAATACATGCGTTTTAGATAAGGCTGTGATGTTTGGAGCTTGTGTATCAACTATGGTGGGTGCCCAATTAGTGGGTAATTAAGGCCTAAACAAATAATACCTTTTCAAACAAACGGTATCTATCCATATGGCACCTTACAGTTTATAATACACTTTCATATTCATTATCTCATTTGGTCCTTACAATGATCTCATGATATTGGCCAGGAAATTATTTTTCCCATTTAAGATGATTAAACTGAGGCTTAGAGAGGCTAGTTAGCAGTGGAGTTAAAACTTTAGTCCACATCTTCTGAAACACAATGTGCTTTTCCTTCTGCACCATGATGCCTCTTATGAAACATGAGGAAATATTTATCTTTTCTCAATATATCCCCTTTTTGATTTTATCATCAGCTTAAGTTGCCTCATCGGGGATACCTTTATTAAGCCCCTAAATGCAATGGCATATATCCTTCTTGTGTGTTCTCAGAGTATCCTGAACTTAACTCTTTGTAGCACCAATCACTCTGATCATTACTAATCAGTCTCTACTACTAGAGTGTAAACATATTGAGGGCAGGGCCAACATCTTCTTCAGTGTTTCATTCTTGATGTCCACCACAGTGCCTGATGATAGGTGCTCCGTAAATATTTGTTAGATTAACTGAATAGGAAAACTCAGCATAAAATTTGGAGAATTCCTAAACTAGCCACTAAGAAAGTTCAATGTCAAAATTTTATTACAGTTTCCCAGTCCCCAAATAATCCTGTGCATTAATTCTGGGTTCCTAAGAAGCCAAGTAAATTATTCATGTTTTATCAAAATGATTTTCATCTTCAAACTATAAAATAGAGCACATTTACATTGTCAGTTTCAATAATGTACCCTCACAGATATACTGCCAGAAATTTATGACTATAATATTGGGTAAATGGATAGATGAATTGCTAAACCTTAAATTAATATGTGTGTACTAGATTTTCTGTTAACTAGATATCAGGTTCATGCATGCAAGCACTTCCAGAAGACAATTATGTAGGCAACACCATAATTTATGATTATTAATGTTTTTGTTATTTTTACAGGGTCTAATCAGCATGACTCAACCACAGACTTCTGGTTCATTTACATACTATCTATAATGTCCACCTTCTGGATCATAGTTACCTTTGTAAGATTTTAACTTTTAAAAGATCAGAAAAGGAAAGAGAAATTTATATCAGGTGATATTTGGAATGGGGGGGATGCATAACTTAAATGCGTAAATAACTGATACTATTACTTCACTATATTCTTTCATTATTTTGAACATCCTTAAATAAATGAAGGAGAGGGGATCACAGAAATGCTAAGACAATGAAAAGGGAGTAGAAACTGTTTACTAAGGTCCAAAAAGTTGTGTTCTTCCTTAAAAACAAGGCAAGAGTGGGCTGAACACGGTCGTTCATGTCTGTAATCCCAGCACTTTGGGAGGCCGAGGCAGGTGGGTCACTTGAGATCAGGAGTTCGAGACCAGCCTGGCCAACGTGGTAAAGTGAAACCCTGTCTCTACTAAAAGTACAAAAATTAGCGAGGCATGGTGACACACAGCTGTAGCCCCAGCTATTCCAGAAGCTAAGGCAGGAGAATCGCTTGAACTGGAGAGGTGGATGTTGCAGTGAGCCGAGGTTGCAGTGAGCCAAGGTCACACCACTGCACTCCAGCCTGGGCCACACAGAGACACTCCATCCCAAAAAAAAAAAAAAAACAACAAGGCAAGGCGAGGGCAAAGGGCATTTAGCAAGTGGCCTCTGAGTACATTTCAGTCCAAGTGTAATTTTATATGTATATCAATCATTGATCTTGATTTTTTTTTTCTTTTTTGATATGTCCCATAGGATTTTCTGGAGACGGCAGGTTCACTTGCGGACAGGAATTCGGCCCAGCACTATTACCAGCTCCTTCCCCCAGCTCATGTCCAATGTGGATGCAGCTTACGAAGTGGCTGAGAGGGGCACTGCTTACTTCTTCAAAGGTACCCTCCAGATCTCTCAATGAAAGAAATGGCAGGGCTGCAGTGCCCCCTCCATTTGGCATATCTAGCCCTGCCAGCATTTTCCAGTCATCATGGAGCACATTTCAGTTGCTCTTTGTCCTCAGGTTGGGTATGAAATGCCACCTACATTTGTTATACCCGACATTGTGTAACAATGAAAGTGATGGCAGTGGCCATTAAGCTTCTCGGAATCACGCCTGTTAGGCTAGTAAGGCACTGTGTTAGGTGATAGCGCCCAGGGAGCTAAAAACCTGGTCCCTGCCACACAGGACCTCTGCTCAGAGTGACAGCGTATACTCTACTGGGACACTTTAATAAATAAAAGCCAACGCGGAACTCAGTGGGAGGTAAACAATACCCTTCCTTCTATGCTGTGGTCAGAAGCAGCCAGGAGACGAGAACACCTTTGACTTCAGGAGGTGGATACACACACCAATCTCTGGCTCTAGCCTTTACTACTTGAGTGACTTTGCAAAGTTATCTAGTGGCTCTGAGCTCCAATTCTTCCTCCGCAAAGTGATTATGGCAATACAAACCTTGAAGATGTGGTGTGACAATGGCTAGTCAATGGAAGTTATCCAGTAGGTAATAACTAGCAGTTTCAGCTTATATGTTCTTGATACGGAGAGATAAAGTTAGAAAGCAAGTGCCAGTTTAAGTAAAAATCATGGTATTTGCATGTCACTTGCCCATTCTCTCTCGTAGATCTCTGAAGGTGAAATGAAATTATAGATGAAGGATATCTTGAAAGACATAACATGTTAAATGTAAAACACAATTGTATCAATGTTACTGCTTTCTTAAGGCATAACTAGGGAATTTTGCCTCCAGGGAAGTTTGAAGTCTTTTACTGAACTGAGTAGTTAGAAGCTTATATCTCCTGTTGGGTTATAGCCATGGCAAGTATCCCATAAACTAACACCATTTATGAGCCTTCATAGAAATCTTTACGAGAGAAGTGCATCAACATGTGGTGCAGAGTTTTCATAAACTTTAATTTCTGTTTTCAGGTCCCCACTACTGGATAACAAGAGGATTCCAAATGCAAGGTCCTCCTCGAACTATTTATGACTTTGGATTTCCAAGGCACGTGCAGCGAATAGATGCTGCTGTCTACCTCAGGGAGCCACAGAAGACCCTTTTCTTTGTGGGAGATGAATACTACAGGTATGCCTTTTATCCTTTTGACTGTCTATATGTATTCAATGAGAAGGATTAAAACAACAACAACAAAAAACACAAAACCCTTCCATGAAAGAGTGCGAGGCAAGTTTGCAATAAGCCCATTGACTCTTTTCAGCCACTGGGGTGCCAATTACAGATGGTTGACTGTCTTCAAGATATGGAATCATCCAAATAATGAGTGAAACCTTCATTCAACAATCCCATTGTTTGATCTCTAGGACATGACACATCCTGATCTTTCAATGCACTCATTAACTGGACACCTAGTGGCCTAAAAGGGTAGATGCAGCATCACCAAATCCCTAACTACCTTCTGAGAATGCCTGACTTTGCTATTATGTGAGCATAAAATGCATTCCACAATACTCCATGATTTAGGGCAAAATGGAGATGGTCCTGACCGTGGGTCTCTTTGAAGTATAGTTCTGCTGGAAGGAAAAGGCCTTATTTCTTAGTCCTTTTATCCAGCCTAGAATATGAGGATCCTTCTTATCCAAAGGAAACCATATAATTTCAATTCCTGTCCTCAGGGGCTTTGTATGAGCAAATCTGAATCAGGTGTCATCTGTCATCCAATCACTGCACATAGGGTCACACCTTATCTTAGCTACTGAGTTTCTATCCTTAGTTGACTCATGTTGAGGAATGAGTGGAGCCCCTTCAAAGATCACCCCTGCCTCTGCACACCTTCCCTCTGTTCCCAGTTTTCTCTTTTTGCCTGTTTACCTAAACATCCGAAGAGAAAAGCAAAAGCAGATTCTAAGCAGGTGACAATGCTAGACACCTTAGGCTCATGAAAGGATCTTGAAGAAAACAGGAGAGCACCCAACTTTGTTCCAAAAGCTTTCATTTTATTTCCTATCACATATTTTAAATAACCATTTTTGTGATATAAAAGAAATCTTAAAACAGATATTTGTCATCTTACTCTGATTCATATTTTCTTTCCCAATTTGGAATTGAGAAAATAATATAAGTGAGGCACACATATATTTCATAAGAAAGCAAATTTCTTGTATAAAGAAAGAATTGCAAACAAATATGGACTCTGCTGACTCTTCTGGGCCACTGAGAGCCATGGAAGCATTGCTCAGTGTCATGTGGTGCCATGAGCTGTCACTTCCAGACCAGTGTTTAAACCACTAGGCCAGCTATTTTTCTCTCAGACCTTCCTTTTTAAAACGTGATGACAGGAATTCACTTATTGAGGCCCTAATATCTGCAGGACAGAATATGATTCTCTAAAGTCTTTCTTTAAGATAAGGTGGCTGTAGTCACAGAGCAGATATACAGGAAGATAGGTATTGAGAAATCCAATTCTCCTGGTGAATTTTCAGAGAATAAAATCAAGAGAAGCATGTGTAAGCATGTGTGTTGGAGTATGAGGGCGTTTATGTTAGGATTATTCAGTTAACGTTTTAAAGGGTATTCACAGTGTGATTCTCAATGGGGGAATTAACCACTCTCCCATTGTCTCTCTTGCCCATTTATCACCTGATCTTTGGTCTAATCTACCACCCACCAGCACCTGTAGTAAAGCATATACCTTCAGTCAGGCTGGATTGAAGCCTAACAGCTAAGTTAAGAGATGTGGGCAGAGGTTCAAAATTCTCTGTAAGTTTTAGGATGGGGAAGTCAAGGCTCTCTGATTTTAGTGATGCTCATTGCCCCCAGAGAAAATCATACTGTACCTTTCCAACTGGCTTTCTGTGAGTATCTACTAAGGAGAAGTCTTTCATAATCTAGATAAATAGATTCACCAAAAAGTTGGTCTAGAGCATTAACTAAAATGTTAACAAGCTCATTTTTCTGGTTAAGAAAGGAAACCATGGTAGGCACTTCTAACCTTCCCAGGTTATGGAGAGTGTTAAGTGATACAATGCATGCAGACACAGACACCTAGCAGTGTCTGCACAAAGTAGGTGCTCAAAAAGTTATTCTTCAGCAACAGTAGGAACTTATATGGTAATTAACAAATAATTTCTTAACAACTTGTGATGCTTAGCAAATTGCTTAAACCTCAATATTTCTCTGAGCAGCGATTCAGTCAAAAATCTCATCAAAGGGAATTTTCTTTTTAAATACTGAAGGCCCCAAACATTGGACTGAAATTGCTGCTTTTGGCAAAACATAGACACTCCCATCAGCAATGGGAATCTTCTACTTTACTCACTCCAACACACACACTGGTGTATGCACCAAGGAGTAAGACAACCCTGACCTATAGCTCAAAAGTGTAGAGAAAGCTATTGTACTGGCCCTATTCATAAACACCCCTGAATTCTGCACAGTGTGCTTTACAGGGCCTCATATGTGTGACATCTTATTGTCATGTGAAGTCCTCTATTGGTTTGAAATTTAATCTAGCCATTAGTGTCAGAAACCCCAAAATAATTGTGGCTTAAACACATGAGGGTTTGTTTTTCTCATATATGTAAAAAGTCTGACAGTTTGGTATGGCTGACTGGTGATCACCAGGGACCCAAGTTCCCTTAAACATTTTGCTCTGCTATTCTTAACACATACTTCCATTCTCATGGTTGCCTCATGACTCGTGGTGGCCAGGGGAGCTTTAGTCATTACATCCCTACTGTAGAAGGATGCAACTGCAAAGAAAGGACAAAGGAGACAAATGAAGTTTGGTAGGTAAGCACATGGCCACACTCAAAAATATGGAAGGTCCCAAGCCTCAAGTTACGGAATAAGAATTTCACTACATTGACATCCACTGAAAGTGTGTTAGGTCTTACTCGTCTTAGACATTTATCAGGTTCTTCCTTGCCCCTCATGCTAGTTCAGTCTGTGACAGAGGAATGTGCCAAGGGAAGAAAAGTCTCTGGAAATTCTCCAAGAACTCCCAGAGTTTAGACCCAGTTTTAGTGAATGAAATGCCATGAGGAAATGACTGAGGAACTTCCTCCACAGAGGATTGAAGGTTGGCTTGGGGCCAGGTTGGATTAGACTCTAAAAGGGAGAACCCATGTCTCTGTGTGGTGGTTACTTACAGGGGAGCAGCATGCAGAGGACCACAATGTCAAATCCAAATAGGAGGCTCTACTATGTTGATGCCATTACATGCTACATCAGCAAATGACATATTGGTTAAACTTTGCCAACTAGAGCCACTTCCCCTTACTTTTATTCCTTCCTTTGCTCTTTCTAGCAGGCTCTAATGGTTCAATCAGTTTTTCATTTTTTACATTATTTCCACTTCCTATGGCTAATTTCTTCTTTTAGATGTTCTCCCTCGCGTACCAGTAGCACAGCAGTGGCTACGTCAAGGGATTTCTGGGGGAAGGGGATATCAACACCTCCATAATTCTTCAAGGTAGTCAATGATTTCTGAATGTTATGCAAAGTGACTTGCAAATCTGCAGGTCCTACCCCTTTTCAATCATATTGCCCCTCTACCCTAAATCACTCTTTCTATACAGTCAGACTCAGGACATCATTGCTGCAAAGTAGAATATGTCTTCCACATTCTCTCCTTCCTGAATGCCTCAGAAATACTAGAAATAGTTGTTTTTATTTGAGGTTTTTGTAGTCACCATAAATAAATAAATAATAAGTAACAAAAAGAAGTAAGATGAAATAGGGTTTAAAAAATCTTGTTTTTTCATGTTTTAAATTTTAAAAAATTTATGACTAAACTACCACATTCAACCTACATTTATTAGACATATTATGTGTCAGCCTGTGTACTAGTGATATTCAAGAGAAGGTGTAGAGTTTGCTGGTTAAGAATGGGCAGAAGTAAAAGAGTCCTAGTGTTCATCTTAACTCTATCAACAATCATCTGGCAATTTGGATCACCTTTCTGCCTTAGTTTCATCATCTGCAAAATAGGGGTAGAAATACTATACACTTCCTAGAATTATGGCATTGAAAGAGAAAAATGTGAAATGCCTGTCACATAATAAGCATTCAGTTCATGTTGGGTGAACAGGTCTTACAGTTGAGGGTAAATATACAGATAAATAACTAACAGAAATCCAAGTGCCAAAAGTGCCCTGACTCAAGACTTCAAGGAGATCAGTGGGTCAAAACAAAGAGGATATGGCCAACTTAGCAAAATTATCAGGAAATAATTCTTAGAGGAAGTGATGGCTGAGCTCCATTTTGAGAGTTGTGTAGGAGTTTCCCAGACAGAGGCTGAGGTGCAGGTGGGTGGCTTCCAGGCAGAGAAAGCAGTTAAAGCAAAGGCACTGATGCACAAAATAGCATGTGAGCATGGGGAAAACCTCAAGCAGTTCAGTATGACTAGAATATAGACTAAAATCAAAACGGTGGCCCAAGGAAACCAGGGTACAGATCAGGTAGGGTCAATGCCTTTCTAGGGAGATCAGTGTTTATTCTGCAGAGAAGAGGGACATGTTAAATATCTTCGACAAGGGAGAAACTCAGTAAAATTCATGTTATAAAAATAACACTCTGCCAGCAATGCGACTGAATTAGAGGGAAATGAGACTTGAAACCAGAAAAACTAGTTAGGCCAAAAGGCAGTGGAAAGCATACTCAAAGTTCTCAAAGAAAAATCTCAACCAAGAATCTTACATCCACCAGAGTTATCTTTCAAAAATGAAGGAGAAATAAAGGCATTCCCAGAGAAACAAAAACTGAGAGAATTTGTTACTTGCAGATTGCCTAACCAGAGATACTAAAGAAAGTTCTTTAGGCTGAAAGTAAGTGAGCCTAGATAGCAATTCGAGCCCCCACAAATATCCAGAGATCATCAGTAAGTGTAATTATGTAAAAGACAGCATAAATGCACATTTCTTCTTCTTTATTCTCTTAATTTAAAAATGGAAAATCAATTATATTAAACAATGTGCATATTAATGCATAATTGCATTGTTAAGGCTACAACATGTAGAAAGAAATATATTTATCAATAACATGAAGGAAGTAGGTGGGAGCAAAACTGTATTTGACTTAAAAAAAAAAAGACACTAGATGGTAACTAAATTTCACAGGAACGAAAGAACGGAACCAGAAATGGCAAATAAGACAATTAATATAACAAAAGCTGCAAATATATACATCCTGTCTTTTCTCTTCTCAGCTTCTTTAGAAGACATTAAATTATATAAAATAATAATTGTAACAATTAATTTGGGGCTTCAGATGTATATCGATATAATACGTATAACAATAATAACACAGAAGGAAGGGAAGAGAAATAGAGTTATATAGGAGTAATGTTTCTATATCTCACTGGAATTAATTTAGTATAAGTCTTAAGATTTTTGTAAGTTAACATGTATATGGCAAGCCCTATATCAACCACTAAGGAAATCACTTAGGAAGATATAGTTAAACAATTATAAAAGAAATTAAAATGTTACATTAGAAAATTTTTACTAATGCAAAAGAAAACAGTGAGGATGAATAGAGGAACCAAAAAGACATGAGTTATATAGAAAACAAAAAGTAAAATGGCAAGCATAAATCCAACTTTATCAATGACTTTAAATGTGAATAAATTAAACAGTCTAATCAAATGGCAAAGACTGCCAGATTGGATTGTAAAAAACAAGACCCAACTATATGCTGTCTACAGGAGATACATTTTAGGTTCAAAGATACAAATAGATTGAAAGTAAAAGAATGGAAAAAATACGTCATACAAATAGCAACCATAAGAAAGCTTGAATGGCTATACTATTATCAGGCAAAACAGACTTTGAAATAAAAAATGCTACTAGCAATAAAGAAGGACATTTTATAATGACAAAAAGTCAATATACCATGAAGACATAATTATAAACATATGTGCATCTAACACAGGGCCCCAAAAATGTATGAAGCAGTAATTGACAGAAATGAAGGGAGAACTCAATAATGAAACAATAATAAAGATTTCAATACCCCACTTTCAATAATGGATAGGACAACTAGAGAGATCAACAAAGAATAAAAGACTTGAACAATACTATAAACCAACTAAACCTAACATATATCTATAGAATGCTATACCCAAAAAGAGCAGAATACACATTCTTTTCAAGTGAACATGGAACATTCCCCAGAATAGACTATATGTTAGGCCACCACACAAGTCTCAACAAATTTAAAACAACTTAAGTCATACAAGTATCTCGTCTGATCACAATAGAATAAAGCCAGAAATCAGTTCTAGAAAGAAAACTAGAAAACTGACAAATATGTGGAAATTAAACAACACACTATTAAACAACCAATAAGTCAAAGAAGAAATCACAAGGGAAATTAGAAAGTACTTAGAAATAAATGAAAATTAAAATACAACATACCAGAACTTATGGGATGCAGTGAAAGCAGAACTCAGAGAAAAATTTATAGCTATAAATGCCTATATTTAAAAAGGAGAAAAATCTGAAATAAATAACTTCACCTTCCATTTTGAGGCAATGGAAAATCAAGAACATATTAAACCTAAAGCAAGAAGAAAGAAGGAAATGTAACCATTATAATGCAAATAAATAAAATAGATGATAAATAAACAATTTGAGAAAACCAACAAAACTAAAGTTTGGTTCTTTGAGAAAATAAACAAAAGTGACAAACTTTCTACTAGATTGACCAAATAAAAAAGAAAAACAATCATATTGCTAAGATGTGCTTAAGAAAAATAAAAAGAAAAACAATTTTTTTTTTTTAGGATCCTCTTTATACTATCATTATCCTGTCTCTTATACACATCTGTTGCCCAGGCTGGAGTGCAGTGGCGCGATCTTGGCTCACTCACTGCAAGCTGCACCTCCTGGGTTCACACCATTCTCCTGCCTCAGCCTCCCGAGTAGCTGAGACTACAGGCATCCACCCCCATGCCTGGCTAATTTTTTTTGTATTTTTTAGTAGAGACGGGGTTTCACTGTGTTAGCCAGAATGGTCTCAATCTCCTGACCTTGTTATCCGCCTGCCTCAGCCTCCCATAGTGCTGGGATTACAGGTGTGAGCCACCACACCTGGCCAAAAGAAAAAATTTAAATTACTAAAATCAGAAATAAAGGAGGAGACATTACTACCCACCTTACAGAAATAAAAAGGGTCATAAAGGAATACTGTGAACGATTGTATACCAATAAATTAGGTAACGTAAATGAAATGGACAAATTCTTAAGAAGACACAATCTAGTGAAACCGAGTCAAAAAGAAATACACAGTCTGAATATATCTACAATAAGAAAAGAGATTAAAGTAGTAATCAAAAACTATCCACAGAGAAAAGCCCAGGCCCAGAAGCATTCACTGGTAAATTCTACCAATACATTTAAAGAAGAATTAATATCATTTTTTTACAAAGTCCTCCAAACCTTAGAAGAGAACAGAATTAATACCAGTTTTTCACAGACTTTTCCAAAACATAGAAAAGAAGAAAACACTACCTAACTCACTGAAGTCAGCATTATCCTTATACCAAAACCAGAGAGAAACATCACAAGAAAATAAAGCTTCAGACCAATATCTTATAAATATGGCTACAAAAATCCTCCAAAAACACTAACAAACTAAATCCAGCAACATATAAAAAGAATTATACACCAAGACCAAGTGGGATTTGTCACAGAAATTCGAGATTGGTTTAATATCCAAAAATCAATTAATGTAATGTACCATATCAATAGAATAAAAACAAAAATCATATAATCATCTCAATAGATGCAGTAAAAGCATTTGGCAAAATTCAACATTATTTCATAATAAAAAACATTCAACAACCTAGGAATAAAAAAATCCCTTCTCAAATCAATAAAGAGCATCTATGAAAACCCATAGCTGATGGCATAGTCAGTGGTGAAAGACTGGATGCATTTCTCCTAAAATCAAAAACAAGACAAAAATTTCTGCTCTCATCTCTCCATTCACATTGTACTGGAGGACCTAAACAAGAGAATTAAACAAGAATAAATGAAATAAAAATTATCCAGATAGGAAAGAAAGTAAAACTATTTCTTTTTGCATATGGTATTATCTTTTAAATAGAAAAACCCTAGAGAATACTCTAAAAAAATTTTAGAAATAATAAATGAGTTCAGAAAGGTTGAAAGGAATGAGTTCAATGTTTTAATCAATTGCATTTTTATACACCTCAACAAACAATTTGAAAATGAAATTAAGAAAGCAATTCCACCTGGAGTAGCATCAAAAAGAGTCAAATACCTAGAAATAAATTTAACAAAAGAAATGGCAAATTTCGTTTTGTAGTCTGAAAACTACAAAATATTGTTGAAAGAAATTAAGCAAGATCTAAATGGAGTGATATCTCATGTTCATGAATCAGGATATTTTTAAGATGATAGTAGTCCCCAAATTGATCTGTATCAATCAACACAATCTCTATCAGAATACCACTAGTTTCTGTGTAGTAATGCATAAGTTTTTCTTGAAACTCAAAACTCACAGGCCTAGAATAGCCAAAATATCTTTAAAAAGAACAAAGTTGGAGGATTCGTACTTCCCAATTTCAAAAATTACTACAAAGAAACAGCAACTAAGACTGTGATATTAGCATAAGGATAGCCGTATATGTTAGTAGAATAAAATTTAGAGTTCAGAAATAAATCCATATATCTATGGGCAGCTGATTTTTGACAAATATATAAAGTCATTCAATGGAGAAAAATGGTACCTTCAACAAATGGTGCTGGAAGGAGTGGATAGCCACATGCAAAAGAATGGACTTAGACCCCTACCTCACAACATATACAAAAATTAACTCAAAATTGATCAAATTTCTTAAATATAAGAGCTAATATGACGTAACTCTTAAAGGAAAATATAAAGATAAATCTCCATGAGCTTGGATTTAGCAATGAATGCTCAGATACAACACCAAAAGCATAAGCAAAAAGAAAAAATGGACAAGTTGAGCTTACTCAAAATTAAAAACTTTTCTGCTTCACAGCACACTATCAACAAAGTAAAAAGACAACCCAGGGAATGGTAAGAAATGTTTGTAAGTCATATACCTGATAAAGAACTTGTGTCTAGAATATATAAAGGACTATTCAATTAATAACAAAAATAACTCAGTTAAAATATGGGCAAAAGATCTAAATAGACATTTCTCCAACAAAGATATACAAATGGCCAGTAAGCACATGAAAAGATGCTTCAACATCAATAGTCATGAGAAAAATGCAAATGAAACCCACAGTGAAATACTTCTTCACACCTACTAGAATGCATTGTCAAAAAGTCAGATAATAATAAGTGTTGGTGAGAATATGGAGAAATCAGAACCCTCATATATTGGTAGCAGAAATGCAAATTAGTATAGTCACTTTGGAAAGCAGTCTCCTTCTCCTTAAAAAGTAGAAAATAGAATTATCATTTGACCCAGAATTCCACTTTCTCTTGAGGATATACCCAAGAGAAGTAAAAACATAAGTCCACATAATAGCTGTATACAAATGTTCATAGCAGCATTATTCATAATAGACAAATGCTGGAAACAACCCAAATCTCCATCAAGTGTTGAATGGATATATAAAATGTGATAAATTCATACAATGGAATATTATTTGCCCACAAAAATGAATGAAGTGCTGGTACACGGTACAACATGGATGAATCTTGAGAGCATTATACTAAATGAAAGATGTCAGTCATGAAAATCTGCATATTATATAAAGTGTCCATAATAGATAAGTTTAAACAGACAGAAAATAGATAGTGATTGTCTAGGTGTGGTTGAGATGGAGGGATGGGGGTGTGGGATATGGGGACTTATAGTGAAAAAGGTATAAGGTTTTTGTGGGGGCGGGTGATGGCAACATTCTAAAATTGATTGTGTTGATGGTAGCACAATTGTGTGACTATAGTCATACATCACTTGCTTAACAGTGGGGCTGTGATCTGAGGAATGTGTCATTAGGTGATTTGGTCAATCAGCGAACATCATAGAGTGTACTTACACAAACCTAGATGGTATTGCTTACTACCCACTTAGGCCATATGGTATACCCTATTTCTCCTATAGCTCCTACAGACCTGTATAGCATGATACTGTACTGAATACTGTAGGCAATTGTAATACAATGGTAAGTATTTGTGTATCTAAACATAGAAATGGTATAGTAAAAATACAGTGTTATAATCTTATGGGACCACTATTATGTACATGGTCTGTCATTTCCTGAAATGTCAATATATGGCAAATGACTGCACTAAAAAACCACTGAATTGTTTAAATAAGAGCGAGAACTATTGCAAGAATTCTGCCAAAGATGGTGAGTTTGGGAGTTGGGGTAGATTTGATTGTTCTTCAAATGGTAGAAAACATAGGTGTGGGTGACTGACTAGTTGGGGGTAATTTCCTTAACAAATGGGTTTTCAATTTTGGCATTTATCAAGACAGTAAACTTAAGAAATGAAGCAGATTTAGGGGAACAAGAAGCAGTTTCATTTTGTACATATGGAGTTTGACGTGCTGGTGAGAACTGAGAAGAAAAATATCAAAAAGAGATTTGGACATACAGGTCTTGAACTCAAGAGCACTCAGGCTGGAAAGATAAGCTTGGAATTCATCATGTAATCAGGTGGTGATTGAGGCCATGTGAGGATATAAGCCTGCCCAGGAAGATGGAGTCCAAGGGCAGCACGTGATGTTTGTTACAGAAAACACAGAATATATGAAAGGGAAAGAAATTCTTCAATGGCCAACACCTGCAACATCTTTTGATCCTCATTTAATGTTTTTCTTCTAGTTTTTTCCTGGCAGTTTTCCCCATTTTTAAGTAATTACATATGCAATTTTGTGCCCTGACATTCTTCTACTTAATATTGTAGGATACATATTTTTCTATGTTGTTACAAGTTATTTGTCCCAGAATCTCCTCACAATCATTTTCCTCATGGGGTCCTGTTTCCGGACTCTCATCTGGGATTGTACATGGCAGCTTCCTCCTCTCCTGCCTTCTCTTCGTTCCCGATCACTCTCCTACCTGCCCTTCTCTAGTATAGATCACAAAGGCCACTTCATTCATGAAAGTCATGTGATGTCTGGCTGAAATCATTAACTTCAAAATGGAATTTCAGATTTCTATTTCACTGTCCCTCCTGACCCACACTGGAAAGGTCACCTTGAGAAAACTCCCTGAAACCATTTCAGAAACCTTATCAGTAAATTCCCCTTTCTGCCGCCCTTTCTTGCATTCTGTTTAAGCATCCTTTAGCAAACTCAGATCCCCATTTAGTGCTTCTAAGAGGGTAGAATGGAGTCAGTTATGCCCTTGACATATGACTGAAATCAGCACAATCAAAACACCAAAAATACCTAACAAATCTAAGTTCTAAGCATACAGATGAGGTTAAACAAAAATGCAGGCACTTTATCAAAACAGACTCTGAGTCCTTAGAATACAATTGTGGAGAGTAAGATAACATATTTGAAAAACTACATCACATATCTGTTGTAGGCAATGATTTATTTAATATATATTAAATGTAAATACCTTGAATCAATATTAAATGATGTAACAAATGCCCACAAAGGAAATAAACATAATTCAGATCACTATTTCTAGTTTGGTATTTAGATTTCACAAATAAGACCTCAGTGATGAGAGGATATATGCAATGATTTTAGCAGATACTCAAGATATAGTTGATTCTCAATAAAAATTGCATTTATTTCCTTAATATTGAAATTCAGTTACTATTTCTTGACGACTGGCTCACTATGTGCCAGGAATCATGCTGAGCATTTTCTCATATTCTCTCTTTGTCCCATCTACCTTTGCAACCATCTTGAGAAGTAGGTATTTCTTTTATTTCCATTGAACATTGTGTCTCTGAGAGGTTACATGATTCACTCAAGATTACACAGCTACAGTGGTCCATCTGAAGCTGCATTTCGTGTCCTCTGAATCCAAATTCAGTGGGCCTTCCCAACCACCACATATGTTCATTCTTCAATTCTCTTCATCATTTATTTGTTGGTAGTCAAAATGCCCATGATCTTCATCCTATCATATAATCTCCTTTTCTGTTACTCTCTCAGCAAAATCCTCACCACCCCAGCAGACCTACTTCATCTTAATCCCCTCTCTGACTTGCTTCTCCAGACTGCCTCCCACATTTTTTAGCCCTCCTTTTTCACCCCTTCTCAACCTTGCCTACCACCACAAATATTACCTTGTAAAGTAAGTTTAAAGATTAAACTCCTTAATGACTTAGGATCCCAGATCAAACCATGAAGTTCATTCAACCTTATATTGACAAGTCAGAGTTAATTGTTCTTGGGGCCAAAATAAACGATAAAGTCGGCTGGCTTGGGCCTGCTCTTGGTGCTACATGTGCCACGTGTGTGTGTGTGTGTGTGTGTGGTGTGTGTGCGTGTGTGTGTGTAAATTGTCTCTTACCCTCATGACCACTGTTTTCCAGATGAGAAAAACCAGGGTTCAGAGCTCAAAGTACGTTCTCCTGATCACAGAGTCAGCAGGTAACAGAGTGAGAAATTCAAACCCAGTACCATCAGACTGTACATGTTGAGCTCTTTGGACTATAACAGGAATCCTTAAATATCTTTCCAGAAACAAAGGGCTAGATCATCACAAAGTTCTCACCAGTTCACAGCTAAATAAGAACAGCACAATATTATAAATCAGGGAGCTGCAGTCTATGTCAGCATAAAAACAGATTATTGGCGAAAACCATCTTTTATTCTGAGTTTATGTCCTTTCTGCCTTTTTGGTGTTAACGTTTCTTTTTCTTTGTGAAATGATTATGAAAACAGGTGGTAATCAAGGTAATCAAGGTTAAATGGTAACGTTCTCACTTAGTGAAATGAAAAGTAGGTAAGCTTGTGTTTGTTATGCAGGCCACTGCATAATGTCTATACATAAGGTCCACATGAAACATTAATTGCTATAGTTAATATGGATAATATGCTGGGACAGTTAGCTTCCACCCCTAGCTCCAGACATTCTGTAGAGCAGCTCAGACTTGCACTTAGTTTCAGCCTGAGTATGTTTTTTTCAATGTTTGCCTCCGGCTCAACATCACTAGAGAGTTGTCCCTGTCCTGTGTAGTCACAGCCACACAAAAGGCACATTTCAAGAGACGGTGGGTGGGATCTGCTGCCACAGGAAATTTCTCAGTAGCCCAGGCACTGGGAGAAATTGTCTGACCTTTTGGTGGGAAAGGAGTGGGGTGTCCACCTGGGAGTGTCCCCATTTGGAACTCTGTGCTAATGAAGAAGGGACTTTCTCAAACTTTAAATGAAGTCTGATTCTCATACAAGTCATGCTGACTCACACGGTCACAGTCTTTTTTAACAATGAGTAATTTAGATCACAAAGAGATGTATTAATCAATCTTCAGAGTTACCACTGAATGCTGGTTGCTGATCCAGAAAAAGAAATCAGGTCTACTATTCAGTCAGTCATATAAGCTTTCCAGGAAACAAAAGCAACGAAATTCAAGTAAATTGGTTTAAAAGGCAGAAGTTCAATTATTACATATTTACTTGGTTCTTATTTACTTATTGTTCACACATTTGTTTATTTGTTCAATGTGCATTATTTGTTCAACCCTTTCTGCATGGATACATAGCATAAGTTCATGAATAAAAGCCCCTATGAAAGGCTTTCAATTGTTTGATGAACCAAGGAATTGAGAGAGAGAACTAATTACAACAATAAATAAGGCAATAAAAAATATAGAGAGTTCCTTTCAAATGGCAAGGTTTTTTTGAGTTAACAGAACATGTTGCTATAATATGTAGAATGAATAATTCTAAACAATGTATGTGGAAATTTTTTGGAGACTGCTTTAAGCAAGTGACTTCCAAGCTTGTGGTACCAGAATCTCAGGGACATGTGAGCATAGTGATAAAGGTCTATAATCTCTTTTAGGTATTTTAAGAGCCCAATTTAAACAACAAGTGCCAGGACCAGTGGTTTATTCCTGTAATCCTAGCACTTTGGGAGGTTGACGTGGGAGGATTGCTTGAGACCAGGAGTTTGAGACCAGCCTGGGCAGCATGGCAAGACCTTGTCTCTATTAAAAAAAAAAATTATCCAGGGTGTGGTGGTACATGCCTGTATTCCCAGTTACTCAGGAGGCTGAGACAGGAGGATCACTTGAGCTTGGAAGGTCAAGGCAGTGGTGAGCCATGATGGCACCACTGCACTTCAGTCTGGGCAACAGAGTGAGACCGCATCTCAAAAGAAACAAAAACACAACAAAGAAAAAACAAACAAACAACAACATAAGTGCATGTGTATGCGTATATGACAGAGGGAGAAACCTAAATAAGTTATAAGTGTGCATATGCCTGATCAGTATAGTGTCATTTACAACCAGTAAAAACCTCTTAGTAATATTATTTATGAAATAATACTTTTTCTAGCTACGATGAACGGAAAAGGAAAATGGAAAAAGACTATCCAAAGAATACTGAAGAAGAATTTTCAGGAGTAAATGGCCAAATCGATGCTGCTGTAGAATTAAATGGTGAGTGTTTCCACTGAAAACTTTCTTCATGAAAACTATCATAAGAAGTCTGGGCTCTGCTTTAACACAACAGAAAGTGGATTTCCAAGTGGTAGTCATTGATTCTTATATTTGGTCTTAGGTCCTTTCATAAGTTTATCTAAACAGATTATCCACTAGAAAGAGTAACTATAAAAGTTCTGGTATTGTAGTTCTCTTTTTCCTAATGGAAACCTTTTTGTTTTTTTTTTTTTTTCGTGTGTGTGTGTGTGTGTGTGTGTGTGTGTGTTCTGAGACAGAGTCTCGCTCTGTGGTCAGGCTGGAGTGCAGTGGCGCAATCTCTGCTCACTGCAACCTCTGCCTCCCAGGTTCAAGCGATTCTTCTGCCTCAACCTCCCAAGTAGTTGGGACTACAGGTGCGTATCACCATGCCCAGCTAATTTTTGTATTTTTAGTAGAGATGGGGTTTCACCATGTTGACCACCTAACGGAAAGTTTTTAAAGTATAGCTTCAATCGATTAGTCAGCTAGATCATAAAGTCTACCTGGGTCAAGTTTACCTTTTCTATCTTTAAAGTACACATAGTCTTGGCCAGGGGCAGTGGCTCACACCTGTAATCCCAGCACTTTGGGAGGGTGAGGTGGCAGGATCGCTTCAGCCCAGAAATTCAAGACCAGCCTGAGCAATATGGCGAAACTCTGTCTCTACGAAAAAATTAGCTGGGAATAATGGCACACACCTGTAGTCCCAGCTACTCAGGATGCTGAGATGGGAGGATTACTTGAGCTCAGGAGGTCGAGGCTGCAGTGAACTGTAATTGCATCACTGAACTCTAGCCTGGGCAACAGAGTGATACCCTGTCTCAAAAAAAAAAAAAATATTCTCAAGCTTCTCAGTGCTTTTTCCCACCCCATCATCCAATTCCTGCAATTTAACACATAGCTAGGAAAGTTGAATAGAACTTTGTCGAATAAATTTAATTGAATCTTCTGAATCAGTCAGCACACTCTTCCTGAAAAAAATAGCACAGGGCTGGACACTGTTCAGAAGTGCAAAGACCATTCCAGACGTGGCCTCTGCTCTCACAAAATGGTTCACCCAACACAGATGAAATGACTGGAAAACAGACCATCTATAATTTAGTATTGAGTCATGTGGTAGACCTCACAATAATTGCAAGAGCCGATCTGAGAATTAAAAGATCAGAATCGGCAGCAATCATTGGAAATTTTATAGTGAGACTTCAGATGGGTTTTGAAGATTGGCCAGAGGCTTAACTAGGCAAAGAGAAGGGAAGGGGCTTCCTGGAGAACAGCCTGAGCAGAAGCATAGCACATAACTGAGCATGACACATTGGATGACCCCAACGAGAAGGCCTTACCCTAGCTGGAACAAGGAGAAAGCTCAGAAATGACTGAGAAGTTGAGGAGTCGGGTTCTAGGGCATGAAGACAGAAGACAAGCTAACTGCCACCTGACAAATTCACAATTCCTCTTTGGTGACACCTTAAGAAAGTGACAATGACAAATCCTTCCATTTATATATGTGCTGGTCATCTTCAGTAACCACAATTTCAACTTTGTCTCTTTTAGGCTACATTTACTTCTTTTCAGGACCAAAAACATACAAGTATGACACAGAGAAGGAAGATGTGGTTAGTGTGGTGAAATCTAGTTCCTGGATTGGTTGCTAAATAGAAAAGCCTAGTCTTCCCAAGCAATGAGGACGACTGCAAGCAGCTTCTAACTGGATCTTAAGGACTAAAGCAGAATGTAGGACAGGGATTCTTCCCATGGCCTTCAAATCAAATTAGAATTCATTAAGAATAATAATACTTCCAAATTTTTTCATAGTTGTATAATCAGAATCCACATTAGAAAGTTTCTATATGGACACCTCTATACAAAATCCGAATCAACACAACGCCCTCTGCAGTTAGACACCATTATTTTTTTCTTACCTAATATACTGAAGCAAATTGATCAGTTTGATTTTTATTTCCAGAAGGAAGACTAGTGGTGGATCCCACGACGTATATTGTAATTCTTTTCACAGGAAATGTCATTACTGTATGAATTATAATTATTTGCCAGCAATGGCTTTCGTGGCTATCATTTGGCCATCATTTGTTATAATAAATATAAATTTCCCAATTTTTACTTAAAAGACGTCACAACAAAATACTGCATAAGAGTTGTTTCTTGTGTGTTTAACTTTGTGTCTACTCATTGGTCTCTCATGTAGGCTTAGGTGGATAAACCTATTCAAACAAATTTTCATAGTAGGCAAGAGATGGGCACTTTGCAAATGGAAAATTTTTTAACAAAAGCTAATAAAATGTTTTAATAGAACAGTTCCTCTTTTCTTTTTTCTGTTAATATTTACCAGCTTCTGTAATACTTTATTTGGCCACCCACACATCCTGTGTACCTATAGAAAAATTAAACCATAAGATAGCATCATAAGTACACAGACCCAGAAAAAGATAACAGTAACTCATTCTACTTCCTGCTTCCTGAAAACAGCCTCAGTGACCCAGCTAAGTGAGTGTCTTTTGAATAGTCTTCCATTCAGGGAAGTTCATCTTTTTGTTTTAGTTTTTCTTACTTCAAGCTAAACCTTTTCCCGCTACCTAGTGATCAGTATAGATAAAACTATGGCTCTGTCATTCTTATAATTTTGCTTTAATCTTACTCTCTAGAATGTAAAGATTCTAAAATATTTTAGTGGTTCTAAAATTGAATGATAAAATACTTGTAATACTTCATAAACCTCCTGATACATCTACAGTGTTTAAACAGATACTACTATTGTTTTCATCATTTATTAAATTTGTTTCATACAGTCACTTAGAAGACCTAATATTAAGAAGGGTTGGGGTAGTTACTCAAGATTATTCTACATTTTCCATTTGGTTTCTGTTACTAAAAGTGGCCACTTATAGTCCACCAAATGTTGAATATTTGTTGAAGACAAGGTCTGGCATCCTTGCCTTCTAATGTCAAGGTGCTTCTATAGAGGAGAAAAGTCACTTTTGCAAAAACTGCTAAGAAGGACTTCTTACTATCAATAAGCAAGGAGGAAAACAGGCTGGCAATTTCTTAAAATGTTTAATGTAGACTTACCCTATGACACAGCAATTTCACTCCTAAGTGTATACCTGTGAGAAATTAAAACACATCTACACAAAAAACTTGCACACAAATATTCATAGCATCGTTATTTATAATAGCCAAAGAGTGGAAAAATGTCCATTGAGTACTGAATGAATACATAAAATGTGGCAAATTCAGACAATAGAATGTCATTTGACAATAAACAGAAATGAAGTCCTAACACGTACTATAACATGGATGAAGCTTGAAAACATCATGCTAAATGAAAGAAGCCAGACAGAAAAGTTCACATATTGTATGATTCTCTTTATATGAAATGTTCATAATAAAAAAATCTATGGAGACATAAAGCAGACCAGTGCTTGTTAGTAACTGGGAGAGGGGCTTATAAGGAGTGACTACGAATGGGTATGAGGTTCTTTTTTTCGGAATAATGAAAATCTTCTAAAACTGATGATGATGATGGTTGTACAACTCTGTGAATATATTCAAAGCCATTAAATTGTACACTTTACATGAGTGAATTATATGTTATGTTAACTATATCTCAATAAAGCTGCTACATTAAAAAAAAAAACAAAAACAAAAAAAACAAGGAGATCAAAGTAGTGTGGTGATCCATGGAGGTCATGCATTCTGGCAACTGTGTCAGGGACCACATGACAATGAAGCACCAGCCTGAGGACATTCAGTGCTGCACGCAACCAGCCAGATGTCCTCCTCATGTCCAGCACTAGCCCAGAATTGTGCATATAGAAGATACTTCGCTAGTCAACGAATTCACTGAAAGCAATAAAGCATATGCTCTCAGGTCTGGCTCATGGATTCAAACTCCAGATCTTCTATTTTCAACTGTGTGATGTTGACCAAATTCCCTCATCCTCATTCTCTGTCTCAGTGTCTTCCTTTCTAAAAATGGAATAATGGCAGTTTTTATCTCCTAAGGATATTTAGAGGCTTAAATACATGAGTCAAAATATGCAAAGTAGTCCCTGGCATTCTACAGGGGCTCTATAATTGTTGTTTTTGAAGCCATTAGAGTTCATTTTGTTTTGTGATATTTTGGAGAATTTGTACATATCCCTTGAGATAGCTAAAAATCTGATGAGCTATAATATCACAAGAATTAATAATCAATGACCTGAAATTTTTCTCTTCCAAATGTCAAATTAAATCAAATAATTAAAAAATACTATGTTTATCCCCCATCTCCAAAAGATAATTCTTATAAACCATCATTTTTTGTTAAGTTAAAGAACTCTTGGCTCTTAGGCCAGGCATAGTGGCTCACACCTGTAGTCCTAACACTTTGGGAGGCTAAGGTGGATGGATCACTTGAGCTCAGGAGTTTGAGACCAGCCTGAGCAAGATGGTGAGACCCCGTCTCTACTAAAAATACAGAAAATTATCTTGGCACGGTGGCACATGCCAGTAGTCCCAGCTACTTGGGAGCCTGAGGTGGGAGGACCACTTGAGCCCAGGGGTCAGAGGTTGCAGTGAGCTCAGATTGTGCCACCGCACCTGCCTGGGTGACAGAGCAAGACCCTGTCTCAAAAAGAAAACTCTTGGCTCTCAGATATAAAATTATTACGTATTTTGGAAAGATACAGTCTCTCTAAAGCACAAGAAGGGGTGATTGTGTCATAACATAGAGCACTTATCCTCATGTGATACAAGAACTTTGAGCAGAAATAATTTATAACGTATACTACTCATTTGGCTTCCAAGTAACTGAGTGCAAACATGACTCATTGAATAACAGTTTTGGACAAAGTGTGGTTGAAGTACTCCCTTGAGGATCACGAGGTAGCAAAACAGAGTTCACTTCCTGATGAATTCTGTGCATTATCCTATAAACCTCAGTGATGACTCTTTGTGGGCAGAGACTTTTGAAAGCACTAGACAGGCTACTAAGGATGAATGGATTCACCTCGGTGGGGAGCTTTCCTAACAGCTCCATATTAAATTTTCTCTGGTATAAACCAAGTCCTCTTCCATTTAGCCTAGTCCTAAATGAAAGACCTAAGTTTGTCTTTTGGGTCTTCTGTTTCTTTTCAAATGTTTATTGGGAAACGTCTTAGATGTCCATTTCACAAAGCAAATGGCAAACAAACTGCAGTTTTTCATTCAGAATTCTGCGTGTAATATTTTTAAATGGTCACAGGGTCTTCAGGGTGCTTTTATTTATATGTTATCCAGATGTTTTTCTTTATTCCTGTTAGTTTTCTTCTACAGACAATGATATTGAAGGTTCTTTGTGAATATTCATAGCTAAAAGTACCCAATGAAGTGCCATTTGAGAGGAAATGCATACTACTGGCCAATAGGTTGGTGTTTTAGACTACGATAATGGAGCTGAGAAGAGTCCAGGCCAAAAGATCGTCGGTTTTTCTCCCCAGTAGGTCTGGGTAAAATGTAGAAACAGCATCTTCTGATCATCTGTCATCTGCCAAGCCTCCTGTCTTTGGTCTCATTCCAATCCCTAAGTGACTTGTCAACACAACCAGTTTAAAAGGTATCCTGTTATACTCAAAATGTCATAATTTCAGCTTTGCTCCCAACACCCAGACCCTTGGAATTGAACTAGAAGCAGAATTGTGAAGATTGCTGGTAAATAAATTACAATGGGAAATTAGTGAATGCCTTTGGGATCCAAAAGAGACTCTTTTTGTTTTTAATGCAACATCTCTTCATTTTAATGACTTCTCCATTAGTCTTGACATTCTTTCCTTTAATCTAATGTATCCTTTAACATGTTTGGAGATGAAAGTAAACTTTTGTTGCATAATGCAGCATGTTGTTCTGACAAGAGTTTGAGGAGAGATGAGAAGAGAAAAGCATGAGAGGGAGTTAATGAGAAAAACATTGCAAAACATCAGTTAAGAAATGTAACACTTAAGTCCATCTCAGATCATTTGCAGTGGAAAAAAAGAATGTCTGTATAAATAGTTAGCAATTTGTTTATTCTTGGAAAGTCCCAGGCCTGTAATGCAGTGATAAACAATGTGAGTTTTTTAGTTCGCTTTTAAATGTATTTACAGCTGCCTCTATAGAGGATGGATGTCAAAAGTCCCATTACAGCACATTCCACTTGAATTGCAGACTGTTCAATGATTGCAGCATGTCACTTTGCCAGATTTTAAAAGTATTTCCATATATGAATCATATATAAAATTTCCATATATAAAATTTCTGTGAGTAATTTTATCAGTGGCTTCTTTTGAAACGCTTAATCTCTAAAATTAGCTCATCTTTACAATCAATCAATTCAGCCTTTTTGAAGGATCTAGCTACCCCACCATCTCTACCCTTAATATTCACTCTCAATTCACTAGAAAATACTTACTAAGCACCTACTTTGTGCTGGCACCAACCTATGCTCAGCTGCTTTCTTGCATAAACCTCTGCCCTCAAGGAGCTTACATTCTATTAAAGACACACAATATTTAAATGAATAGAGATCGATAATGAAAGATAGTTGAAAGTGTTTTGAGAAAATAAGTAAAGCAGGGCAAGTAATAAAGAATGTTGGAGTGCCATTTTATAAAAATTTATTTGGGAAAAGGATATACTGGGTCCAGGGTATTCATGCAGAATGACTGAAGGGAGGGAGGAAACTGTTGAAGTCTCTAGAGGTTTCAGGTAGACGAAGCAATAAGCACAAGACCTTGAGGTAGGTAGGAAGGATTTGCACCTGTTTGAGGCACATCAGGAAGGCCAGTGTGGCTGCAGACAGTGAGGGAGACGGAAAGTAGAAACAGATGGGAACAGAAAAGCAGCTAACCAAGCTATAGAAAACCTTTGGGTCCCTGTGATAAGAAGAGTTTTCAGCAGGTTCATAACATGATCTGACTGCTGAGTAGCAAACAGATTATAAAAGCACATGAGTGGATTCAGGGACACTAGACAGTGCCATTTTCCAGGATAGAAATGATGGTGGCACTGACCAAAGAAGTAGCAGTGAAAATGCTAAGATTGTCAGATTGAGGAATATTTTCCAGGTAAAGCCAACACTATTTGTATCTAAAGTGCATGCAGAATGTAATAAAAAGAGAAGGATCCACAATGACTCCAGAGTTTTTGGCCTAAACAAGTGAAAGAGTAGTGGTAAAATGAGAAAGACCAAAGGAAGAGCAGGTTTATAGAGGCTGGAGATCAAGAGTGCAATTTTGAATTCACGGAGTTTGAGATGCCTATTAGACATCCAAGGGGAAATGTCCATATATAAAAAGCTTAAGTAGGTAGATAGATATAAAAAGCTTGGGTTCAAGGAAGAGTTTGAGACCTAAGATAGAAATTTAGGAGTTAAGCCTTAAATTGTTATCTATATTCCTTTTGATTTCCTCCACATACTATGTGGAATTTAGGGCAACATAAATTATTAAAATATAAGAAGGCAGACGAAAAATGATCTCAAGTTTTTTTGAATTATCGCCCAGTGTTAGTAAGCGCATTCTTTCCCACCTCAAGAACATAGTTTAGTTTTCAACAAAAGTTGCACACTTTTTTTGAAGTTTTTGTTTTTTGATCTTCATTTTTCTATTTCTTGTTTCCAAAATCAAAGAAGAAATCAGAAAAGAAAATACAAAATCTTAAAGATTGTTCTCAATGAAAGTTGTTGAAAATCTTAAGGATTGTTCTTCAGGAACTAACAAGATCCTATGCTAATAAGTATTACTTATTAATACAGTAATAAGTAGACTAAGAACTTATTTATACTTTAATAAGTAGCCTAGGAACTTACTAAGAAGGATAAAAGTGTTTTTGAGATTTAAAAACATCTGTTTTATTCTTACAGTAAAAACAGCTCTGTTTATAATCTCACCACGTCTCACAGAGAAAGTGAGTAGCAAGGTCCCTTAATAAAGTTTTCAAATAAGGCAGTTTTTTAAATTAATTTTTAATTAACTTCTAATTTAATTGCATTGTAGCTTGAGAATGTGGTCTGAATGATACAAGCTTTTTTACATTTGTTGAGACTTACCTAAATTTGTCTTTTGACTTACTACATGATCAAATTTTTGTAAATGCTGTGTGTTCAAATACAGGTTTTCAGTAAGTGAATTTTCTTTTGCACAGCTTGTTCTCCTCAGATGTCTCACTAATTTCCCCTGTGAGCTCACATTTTCATGGGATCATCAGTTTCCCCAGCTAGGAGAGGTGTGAAGGCCTGTGTCTTTTTTGTTCCCTACTTGATGAGTGTAGAGGTTGGGATGGGATTGAAGCACCTCTGGGCAGCATTCTTGGTGATGAGGTCTGGACTCAACCCCTGTCATTCTCATTCACTCTTATCAGTAAATCCTCCTCTCAGGGACCCCTCAGAAATTCAGTCTTAGGCTTTGAGAATTTATGGGGGTTGCTACTATGTCTATACTGGCCTCCCCAGCCATGAGGAACTGTGAGTCAATTAAACTTCTTTCCTTTATAAATTACCCAGTCTTTAGCCTGGGGAAGAGTAAAGGAAGGGATCTCTCAGGAGCTGGTGAGGCTGACTACACACCTTGCATCCCATCTCTGCTGACATCCAACATCAATTCTGCATTAATTTACTCAAAAATATTCATTGAATCCCTATTTGACCCCTGGGTTATATTAGGAAACAAAACAAAATCCCCTGCCTTTGTACAACTTCCAATGTACAAGGAGAAGACAGACAATAAGCAGTAGACATAATAAGTGATCAAATTATACAGCATGTTAGAAAATAAGGTCTATAGAAAAAATAATAACTGTAGGGAAGTGCCCAGACATTTGGGAATCATGAGCTGGGGAGGTAGCTTGTAATTTTAAGTAGATCAGCCAGGAAAGGCCTCACTAAGAAGGTATAAAATGGCATCTTAATGAGAAAGAAAATCCATTTTCTTTTCTGGGTGGCTTTGTGTTCCCATCCAAATCTCATCTCAAAATGTAATCCCCATGTATTAAGGGAGGGACCTGGTGGGAGGTGATTGAATCATGGGGGTGATTTCCTCCATGCTGTTCTCATCACAGTGAGTGAGTTATCAGGAGATCTGATGGTTTTATAAGTGTTTGGCACTTCCTTCTTCTTTTGCTCTTTCTCATTTTTTTTCCTGCTGTCTTGTGAAGAGGTACCTGAATCCCCGTGACCTTCCGCCATGATTGTAAGTTTCCTGAGGCCTCCCCAACCATGAGGAACTGTGAGTCAATTAAACCTCTTTCCTTATAAATTACCCAGTCTCAGGTATTTCTTTATAGCAGTGTGAAAATTGACTAATGCATATATTGTACCTAATATTGATAAATCAAATAAAAGCTTCAGCTATTTTTAAAAAATTACTAAATCAGTCATATCTGCCAAAGATTTCACATTATTATATAAACTTAAAGTCTTACCACTTTTTTGAGCTAACAGTCTTTGTAAAAAGAATTTTTTTAAAAATCAAGTACATTTAACATATTAAAAATTCAATGTTCTTATTTTCTGTGAAATGGGGAAATAGAATTATATAAGGGCTTAATTATCTCTATAAAAATAAGATGAGAGCTTCTTTAAGAGACATTATAATCTAATTTATAAATACTTTCTAGTATTAATACTTTTCAAAAGCTGAAAAACTTTTCCAACTCTTACAATTAAAGGGCAGTATCTTTCCCAATGACAAACACTAATACATATAGACACATAGATACGTAGAGAGCTTATGGCTTCAGTCTTTCAATTCTGCCATGAGTTAAGAATAAACACAGAAATACAAATACTAACTAGTCTTGATATCAAAAATCTAGTCTTCTTCCCAGCAGGCACAACATTCTGAATTGATTTGAGTTCACAAATAGATAAACATACAGAAAAACAAACAAAAACATACCAAATTCTCTGTTGTTTTTTACCCAACAAAAAAGATCTTCTCCATCATGTAGAGAGATCACCAAATTGTTACATTGTAAAACCAAATTCCCAATCATTACAACAACCAATTGAGAATAAGCTGTTGACTATGGGCAAACCAGAAACAAGAACTAAACACAAAATTACTAGAGAGGGAGGGATAAAAATAGATAAACAGAGAGTGAGTAAGCAAAGCCAAAGTTCTACTATTACTTGGAATTTACTCTGGAAACGAAGAAAAGATGTGTCCAGGTTAAGCAACCATTGGTAAACTTCTCCAACAACACAGTGTAAGGTAGGAAAACCATCTTTTCTGTACCCATCCTAGGTTCACAGCTGAGACTCCTTAACGAAAGACAGATTTTCAAGTGAAAAATATACAATTTATTTAACACAAGTTTCACATGACACAGAAGCTTTCATTAAAAAAATGAAGACCAGAAAAAAATGGTAAATTCTGCATATTTTTATGTTAGATTTGATGACAAGTGAACTGTCATAGAGAAATACGATTGGACAAAATGTATGATCTAATAGTGATGAGTTCTTCCTGCCTGCTGCACAGACAAAACGGATTCAAGGAGACCATGGCAATGCAGTAAAGAAAGAGTTTAATTGACACGAGGCTGGCCCTGCCATGCAGGAAACAGAATTATAATTTTACTCAAATCAGTAGCCCCAAAGGCTCAGAGTTTAGGGTTTCTATGGAGTTTGGTGGGCAGAGGGCTAGGAAATGGGCAGGGGATGAAATCATAGGGGTGTGGAAAACAGTCCTCAAGCACTGAGTCCACATCTGAGTGGGCCACAGGTTCAGTTGAGTCATGAGTCCATGTTGGGTCTATCTGGAAGATGTCTCAAAAAAAAAAAATTCTTAGGTTTTACAACCTTGATGTTATCTGTAGGAGCAACTGAGGAAGTCACAAATCTTGTGACCTCTGGCCACGTGACTCCTGAGCAGTAAAGGATTATAGAAAGATGCCTATGTCTTATCAGAGTTCAGCCCCCCACACCATAATCCTATTCTTGCGGCCTTTCATTAGTCTTACAAAGATGGTCTTTGGTCCCTAAACAAGGAGGGATTTGTTTTAGTGAGGGATTATTCTTATCCTTGCTTGCAAGTTATATTATAAACAGGTCGGGTGCAGTGGCTCGCACCTGTAATCCTAGCATCTTGGGAGGCCAAGGCAGGCAGATTACCTGAGGTCAGGAGTTCGAGACCAGCTTGGCCAACAAGGTGAAACCCCATCTTTACTAAAAATGCAAAAATTAGCTGGACATGGTGGTGGGTACCTGCAGTCCTAGCTACTTGGGAGGCTGAGGCAGGAGAATAGCGTGAACCAGGAGGCAGAGCTTGCAGTGCGCCAAGATTGCACCATTGCACTGCAGCCTGGGTGACAGAGCAAGACTCTATCTCAAAAAAAAAAAAAAATTAGCCTGGCATGGGTGCGGGCACCTGTAATCCCATCTACCCAGGAGGCTGAGGCAGGAGAATTGCCTGAACACGGGAGGCAGAGGTTGCTGTGAGTCAAGACCCTGCCATTGCATTCCAGCCTGGGTGACAAGAGTGAAACTCAATCACAAAAAAAAAAAAAAAAAAATTATTCTCCTAAAGTTAGGTTGGCCTATGCCCAGGAATGACCAAGGACATCCTGGAGGTCAGAAACAAGATGGAGTCAACTATGTTAGATTTCTCTTATTGTCATAATTTTGCAAAAGCAGTTTCATCTTGTTTGTACAGATTCTTCCCTGTGTCATTTTATCTTCAAAGATAAGGACATTCCTTTCCTCCACGTATTGGGAGGGCACCCAGTCTCTTTCTTCAAGGAAAGATCAGAAAATTCTTCCTAGGTTTTACAGTCTGCTTCAGGGGAGAAAGATGGGGTAAAGTAGAGTGAACTTCCTGCTTCTCAAATTTCTTCAGTTTAAAATATTTAATATGCCAAGGTGCTATATTTTGGAGTAATGTGTCCTAAACCCCATCAGAAGTTTACTTTGTCAGGAAAGCCCACTTGGGCTTCTCAGTGGAACCTTCAAAATTGCTAAACTATAATTTTTTTACAAAGTAAAATCAAGACTCTCAAACAAATGTAAAATGAACCTGTGTCAAATAATTTGTTGATTCAATTAATTAATGAGGAGACTAGTAGAAGAATTTAGAGAATGTACACATGCAGTTAGGAATGCTAAAATGATTTTGCTAATAAATGCAAAACTGGTTGATATCCCACAGGTCACTAAACATTTTCAAGTTTTATCTCTATAATGTTTTATAAAACATAATAAAATTTTATTTCTAAATGCAATATGCCTTTGCATTTCTGTGAACAAGAATCATTTGCGGCTGGGCGCGGTGTAATCCCAGCACTTTGGGAGGCCAAGGCGGGCAGATCACGAGATCGGGAGATCGAGAACATCCTGGTTAACACGGTGAAACCCCGTCTCTACTAAAAGTACAAAAAGAAAAATATCCTGGCATGGTGGCGGGTGTCTGTAGTCCCAGCCACTCAGGAGGCTGAGGTGGGAGAATGGCATGAACCCAGGAGGTGGAGCTTGTAGTGAGCCAAGATCGTGCTACTGCACTCCAGACAGACTGAGACTCCGTCTCAAAAAAAATAATAAAAACAAAAATTAAAAAAAGAATCATTTGCACTACTGTGGACAAGAAAAACCTGCATTGTTATCAGTTTTCTACCACTTAGTTTCTATTTAGAGAGCTATAAAATAGCCCAGTCATCAGAGAAAGTCACAGGTGCACACCCTGTAAAGTCTGATACTGTCTGGAAGATGCATACTTTCATGTATGTGTCAGGGCGATGAAAAACCAACACAGGTACCTTATAAGCATTCCACTAGAGTTAGCCATTATTTGAAAGTAAGCTCTAATATTAGTTCCTAATATTATGCTGGGACTTGGGGTTTCAATTCTTTAATTTCCTTTTGAAGTAATTTCTACAATTAAGAACAACATATTGAAAGTTAAAATTAAACAGAAGAGAGTCCTCTAAGTCAAAGCACTGCTTTCTCTTCCCATTTTGAAAAACACTGTTCTTCATAAAACTGGTTACTGGGTGAATCTACTGAGACAAGGGACATCTGAGAGAAGGGACCCTTCCTGGGTCATGGCTTTTAAGGACAGGCGATATGGCTCAGAAGTTCATCTGAGCACCTAAAGGCAGTGCTTGGCATCTGGTAGCTGCTGCTCTTTCAGGTCTGGGAAAGTGCAGGTGGGTCCAGAGCCTCCAGACAAGAACTAGAAGATATTCCCCTGTCTGTATTCACTGTGGAACCACCCTTCAAACCCACATCTGATAGTAATTGGAGATGAGTACTGAGGCAGTACAATTCCAAAATAATGGGCTAAATAAAAAATTTTCATCAAGTACTTTTGGGTATAACCACAGTTTTATCAAAAACATAAGAAACTCTTGGCATTCGGGGTTTTGACAGTTGAGGTTTCAGCTTTTTACAAGCACAAGATGTCCAAGGACATGAGTTTGCCATTTTGCTAAAGCACAAATTTGGTGCACTTGCATCATGAGGATGGTATGGACGGGAGAAGTACGTGAGCAGTAAATCGCCGTGGCCAGTGGGCATCCACTTTATAGCATGGCTTACCCATATCCCTCACCAGTGTCAAGGTTCTGCTGTATTTTTAACTATCTTTCCTATGCTCTACACTCTAGGGAACAGAAAAATACAAATACCATATAATTGGACGGGAGGTTATTATTTAAAAAAAAAAAGAAAAGAAAGCAAAGAAAGAAAGGGAAAAAAGACGAATTCCTTACCATCAAAGAATATTCATTTTCATTGGGAAGACAAGATGAAATTAATAAAATGGTCAACACCAGAGATAACATAGCCAAGAGCTAAAGTAGTTCTATAAGAAAATTCGAAATAAGTCAAGGGGCCCATGAGTGATTTTGGAGGAGTGGGGTTTTGAATCTCATCCTGAAGGAAGTACACAGTTTGGGCAGATGGAAAAAGAAGAGTGGGCATTGCAGAAATAAAAAGGGGAGTTGGAACAGGAAGATAGTACCAGGAAATGGAACTAGTTTAGAATGTGCATGGTGTAGAACAGGAAAAGGATAGATAGCCTTTGGTGTCAGAATTAAAGTAAATGGAAGGTAACATTTTTTTCATAGGTGACAAGAAGAAAATAGCATTGAATAAACTCTACATTATGCCAGGTTCTTTCACCTTATTATTTAATATAATCTTTTTTAAAAAATCCTTTATGAAGGAAAGATTAGCATCATCCCCACTTTACAGATGAGTACACAAAGGAGACCCAAGGAGTTAGGGGTCATGACTAGCTGGGATTTATATCCCAGTCCCCAATCCCTGTGACTCTCTTTGTTTTTTTGTTTCTGTTTTTGTTTTTGTTTTTTGAGATGGAGTCTCATTCTGTCTCCCAGGCTGGAGTGCAATGGCGCGATCTCAGCTCACTGCAACCTCTGTCTCCTGGGTTCAAGCATTTCTCCTGCCTCAGCCTCTTGAGTAGCTGGGACTACAAGCATGTGCCACCATGCCCTGGCTAATTTTTTTGTATTTTTAGTAGAGACGGGGTTTCACCATATTGGTCAGACTTGTCTCGAACTCCTGACTTCAAATGATCTGCCTGCCTCAGCCTCCCAAAGTGCTGGGATTACAGGCGTGAGTCACCGCACCTGGCCATGCTTTTTCTAAATACACTTCATGGAGACGCCCCCAAAGAAGAGGTAAGTATTTGACTATGTTCTAGGTGCTAAACTCCTAAGTGGCAGGAACTCATTGCCCAGCATTTAATTGATGCTAAATACTCATTAGGTGGGTGAATCAAACAAGAAGTCAGTGGAGAATCCATTCTTGGAAGATAAATGGTATAAATACACAATAAAGGGGAAATCATCATAATTTTAAGGGAATTATGAGGAGTTAGGACTGTTATATTGGGCTTACATTGGAAAGATCCTGAAAATCAAGCTGAAGAACTGGAATTTATTCCATTAAAAAAAAATGTAGGTTACAAAATGCATTTTTTCAATGGACCTGTAAGATAAAGGTGGTATTTAAAATAATATTTTAAATTAATAAGTTCTCATCAAGGTAACTGAAAGGAACAATTACTTACGTACCTTAGGTGAATATAGGGCACTTTCATATCTAGAGGAGGAGGAGGACAAGGGAGAAGAATCAGAAGGAACAGGACAAGGGGGAAAAGGAAGACAAAACAAAGAATAAGAAGACAAAGAATAAAATCAGGAAAGAGAAGGTGAGCAGCAGGGGCAGTATCAATAACAGGAGAAAGAGAAAGAGGAGTGGAAGACAGCAAGAAGGAGGAGAAGAAACAGCAAGTGACAAACTACATCCTTCTCTTAGGAAAACATTATAGGTTTATTCAACAGACATAAACTTACTCTGAGAAATTGGTTACAAAAGTTTACAAATGCTTTCAAGTTCTGTAGAAATCTCATTACAGACAGGTAGTAAACAGTTTGCAGGCAGGCCTTGGCCCATGGACCACATATTCGGTAACCCTGGGCCATAGGGCACAGCCATTCAAAATAACGTGCCTTCATTTCAAACTTGTCATCATATGAACAATATTATTCAGCAAGTTTCCAAACTGAGGATGCTGTGACTAAAAGTTGTCGTCTGTAAAGTGTGTTGCTATTCTATACACTACTTTTGTGAAATATTTAAAATACCACAGAGAAGGAAAAGAAGAAAGGTGGAAAAAATAATATTGGCTATCAATTTCATAACTGCACCAAAAATTATTTCAATAAGGGCTTTTTCATAAAATATGACAACCAAGTGTCAAAATTCCACTGAGGAGAGAACGAAAGAACACTAGGTTAAATTTACCATATGAGAATTTAATGAGGTACAGCAGTCCCCCTTTATTCATAAGGGATGCATTTCAAGACCCCCAGTAGGTTCTTGAAGTGGGGAGATAGTATCAAATCCTATATATACTATTTTTTCCAATATATACATACCTAGGATAAAGTTTAATTTATAAATTAGACACAGTAAGTGATTAACAATAATTAATATTAAAATAGAACAATTATAGCAATTTACTGTAATAAAAGTTATTTGAATGTGGTCTCTCTCTCTCTCTGTCACTGTCTTTCAAAATATCTTATGTTCATAAAAATAACCTACTGCGGTTGATCGTGAGTAACTGAAACTGCAGAAAGTGAAACCACAAATATGAGGGAACTACTTTACAAATAAGAATGTTCTTTACAATGAAAACTGTCAAGTACTTCAATGTAATAACTGTCATGCCAAGAAACCCTGCCTAGTAGCCTAGCGTCATGAGACTTAACCTTGCCTATCTAGGAAGTCAGCCAATTTCTGCCTAAGATTTAATTATTCTTCTAACAGAACCCAAACTTATAACACAACCCAAACTCCAAAACATGACCATGTGGCTAATCTGCCTATGGTGTGCCAAGAACTTCAAGGCAGTAAACCTTAGGAATTCAAGTACCAGAGAACACCAAACCACAGACTATTAATAAAATATAGTACAGACAGTCCCCAAGTTAAAATCGGGTGTGTTTCAAAAGTTTCTTCATTGGCTCTTCAGAACTCAGAATACTTTTCCCACAATGATGATCTTATAAACTAACAAAAGGCTAATACCTGCATATGTAAGAGAAGTAGTGTGTACTAGGAATGAAAAAGTAGAGAAAATTGCCAAAGTATAAATCTTTTAATGTTAAAAAATATATGAGAACACATAGTGAGCAGATTTCAAATATTTAAACTTTTTAATGAGGGAATCATTGGGATGGTAAAGGGAGTTCAAAGAAGTATATGCAAGACTGGTGTATAGCATTAGTAAAAGAAAAGATGCTAAAATAAGATTGCTAAATTAGATACTGGGTAGATTAACAGCTCACCAAAGTGGTATAAAAATTATTTTAAACTGAGAACATCTTAATCTACAATCACCAAAAAATAAAAATAAAACACTATCTACACTTATGCAGGTACTCCCAAAAATACACCTGCCATTGACACTACCCACACCCCCTCACCCAGGGAGTTTCCTCTTTTGGAAAATACTGACAGTCAGCACCAGGAAGTATGAATTTAGCTGCCTATTAGCATCAAAAAGCTAAATAGAGCCTTTCATACCTTCCTATTGATGCCATAAACCTCTCCTCCATTTTTGCTAAATTGGAATACAAACCTTTACCTCTAGCTACCAAACAAGTTACTCATTACTGGGTGCTTCTGTAGGCACAAAAACGTTTCTTCTGTTAATCTCTTCTTAGTTAATCCAAAGGCCTAGACCATTTGAACCTAAGAGGGTTAGAGGAAAGTTTTCCTCCCAACAGAGCAAAACTGGCTAATGTCATAAAGAGCTATAAAATCATAACCTCTGGATAATCTTTTCTACTGAAGGGGTTCAAAACATGCTACCCTCAAAATATGCCACTTGGCATATTGCTTATTTCAAGCTAAAGTAAATTAAGAACCAGCCAATGCCGAAAAAGCTCTTCACTTCCCCCTCACCTGCTTAAAATAATGTATAAACTTCCCCTTCTGTAAAGAAAATTTATATTTACAAAGAAAATTTCTATTAGTAAAGGTATCTATACCAGGAAGAGAACAACTCCAAGACAATTTTTATTGCCTGAGAGACTCTTATCCACATAAGAAGGTAAACTATGTTCACCCTACATTTCCTCCCCTCACCTTCCCATCATTTGCCTCCACCACTCCCCAGAAGTTCCAAAGCCCTATTTTTTCCTATAGCTTAGGCTGACACATGTCTCAGTTTTCTGGCCACTTCCTTGAGTCTCATTTTTAGTGGGATTCCCATGTATATGTCCATAAATTAAAATTATTTTTCTCCTGCAAATGTGTTTTATGTCCATTTAATTCTTAGACCAGTCACAGAACATAGAAGGGTAGAAGGAAGGATTTTTCCTCCTCTACACAGTCACACAGAAATCAATTTCATCTCTACCAAACGAAAATTATTTTCAACTCTGTAATGTTAGATGTTAATTCCTAGAATCTAGTCCTAATGAATGGTAAATAGTAATTTTAACAAAAGAAATGACAGGATTTTTAGGTGTCGCTTTCCAGTTGGAAATTTCTGCAGCCAGCAGCACTCCTGTCCCAACTTCGCTCCACTCAGGGCTTGTCCCTGGACTTGCCCCACGTACTCGACCCAGCAGGCAGTGCTGTGCTCATGCTGCTGACCTGGATCTCACATCCGCCAAGGGCGAGCCAGGATCACCAGCTGCTACAGCAGTGGGGGACAACTCCAGGCAATGGCTCTGTACAAGGCTGCTGCTGGACCAGGAATACTGCAAGTGGCCTCCACCTTGAGCACCAGCATCTGGATGAGAGGAACATGGTGGTGCCTAAAAAACTCAGAGACATCAGCAACCATGGAACCCAAAAGGGGTGTTACAGCTCTAGCTTAGGGAGTCCCGAAGTCTGGGCTCCAGAAGTGTTGCAGCTCTTCTCTCCCATGGTCCAGAGAATGGGAACATGCCAATACCCACAGCTCAGTGAGCCTAGCAGGAACGTGTTACAGTCTTTTTGCACCCATCATTCAGCAGGTCCCAGGTTCTTGTCCCACATCCAAGAAGAATGCGGTTATGCAGACAACCAGAGGGTAAGCAAGGCAGAGAAGAGTTTTATCGAGGGGCAGAACAGCTCTCCGTGGAGAGGGGACCCAAAGTGAGTAGCCCCTACCCAAAGTTGTATAGTCCCTCCATGTGGCTGAGTCTGGGGTTTTTATAGGCTCAGAATAGGGGAGGTGTGGGCTGTATGTTCCCTTGGAAAAGGCAACATTTGATTGATTAAAAGGAAGTTTTCAGAAAGAACCAATCAGAAAAGAGCAGGCACACAGGAATATTTCTCACTTAGGTCATGGACTCTATCCAGAACCTGCAGCCAGGTTTTCAGGCTTCAGACTGTTTTTGGCTTGAGGGTCAGGTTTCACTGGGGACCCGCCCCTATCTGCCTAGGAATATGTCTGCCTCCTGCTGTTATCAGTAACATCATTCTAAAGTATCAGATGTCCCTCAAGTCAGCTTGTTAGACAATGCTTTTATATGAATTTGAAAGGACACAACTATCTCTAAGTTTTCTAAGTTTGGAATAGTTTTCCTTAATGATAAATTTCTAAACTGTAAAATTCATTGAAAATTTTTAAAATTTTTTTGAGACGGAGTCTCGCTCTGTCGCCCAGGCTGGAGTGCAGTGGCCGAATCTCAGCTCACTGCAAGCTCCGCCTCCCGGGTTTATGCTATTCTCCTGCCTCAGCCTCCCGAGTAGCTGGGACTACAGGCGCCCGCCACCGCGCCCGGCTATATTGTTTTCCTAAGTTGAGTTTATTGAGGTATATATGGTATAACTTACCCATTTTAAGTGTACCGTTAAGAGTTTTGGTCAGGTATAGTCCCAGCTACTCTGGAGGCTGAGGCAGGAGAATAGCATGAACTCAGGAGGCGGAGCTTGCAGTGAGCTGAGATCACGCCACTGCACTCCAGCCTGGGGGACAGAGCAAGACTCCGCCTCAGGAAAAAAAAAAAAAAAAAAAGAGTTTTGGTCAGGTAACCAACACCACTATCAAGACGTAGAATGTTTTCATTACCCAGAAAAGTTCCTTTGTGCCCCTCTGTAGTCAATTCCCTTACCCTTCTCTAGTCCGTGGTAAGTACTGATCTGTTTTCTGTTCTTATATTTTGTCTTTTCCAGGATGTCACGTAAGTAGAAACAGTTCTCATCAATGCCAATCTATGCATTTGTGCTTTAGCTTTGATTAGTCTATTCATTCTGCAATCATAAACATATCAGAAATATGCATATGCATTATTACAAATAAGCAGAAAACTAGAGGCAGCATTTTTGTTTTTGTTTTTGTTTGAGACAAGTCTCATTCTGTCGCTCAGGCTGCAGTGCAGTGGTGCAATCATAGCTCACTGCAACCTCTGCCTGCTTGGCTCAAGTGATGCTCCCACCACAGTCTCCTGAGTAGCTATGACCACAGGCACATGCCCCCACACCTGGCTAGTTTTTAAATATTTTTTTTGTAGAAACAAGAGTCTCACATGTTTCCCACGCTGGTCTTTTACTCCTGAGCTCAAGCAATCCTCCTGTGTCGACCTCCCAAAGTGCTAGAATTATAGGCATGAGCCATCATGCCCACCCTAGAGATAGCATTTTGAAGCAACTAGTCAGAATGCAAATACAACTCTGTGAAATAGCTGAAGTATTATCACTAAATATTTATCAATAAAATATAAAGAGGATCATCCCTAAGAAAAATTATAATTTAATAGTTGCATATAGCGGGGAATACAATTCAAGTAATACCTGCAAATGTTAACTTAGTAAACTAAATCCTGTTAGGAATATTCCCCTCCATGACACTATTATGGTCTCTGTCCTCTGTATATCCTGCCATAGCCACAGACATCACGTAAACCTGCCTGATACCCTTGCCAGCCTAGGCAGCAGTCATGCAGCCTTCAGGGATGTAGGCCCCAGGAAGAGGATTTCCAACATGGAATTTCCCACCCTTTCTTTATTACATGGCTACTGCAGAGCCCAATATGAGAAAAGTCAATCAAGTGGTACCTGAAGGCAGAAAGTACAGTACATTTTCTGAACTCTTGTCATGAATTCTTCATGGCCTAGGTCTAAGCTAGTCCCTGTACTGGAAAATAGACTGACAGGGAGACTTCCCAGAGCACTGACTCTGCCCAGAGCACTGACATAATGGCACAAAAGAGTGCATTTGTATTGACTGCCTTCCTACAACAGGCAAAATGGTTGTCATAAAGTCACATCTTTCCTTTTTCTCAGAGTTGGCAATCTCCGAAAAGTGGTTTGTGAAGTTCACTCCACCTAGAAGCAGGGTGATATATGGGAAGAATATAAAGTTGAAGATCACTCATCTATGTTCAAATCCTGTCTGACTTTATAAACTTGCTCAAATTGCTCCTTGAGCCTGTTTTCCTGAATGAAAAATCGGGATGCTAAATATGGTAAACTGTTTGCAGAAATGGCCACAGTAATTCTTACCAGTCCTGTACATGTGCCCACCTAAATGTGAATTTGCCACTCCTTTTATAATGAAGTGGAATTTATTTTTTTATTCCTTAAATATAAACTTCAATTTGGGCTTGAATAGGGCATTATCAAATGTAATGCAAGCAGAGGATTGAAAAATGTGTACATAGTGGAGCTTGAGTTGTCTTGCTGTTAGAAACCCTGAGATTACCATGTGAAGTAATATCAACTAGTCTTCCAGAGAACAGGAGGTTATACAGAGAGAGACCAGCCACTTAAGCCATTTTAGCTGCCTCAAACATCCCAAATATCGCAACCAACCACAGATACCCAAAAGTTCAATAAAATGATTCTTTTAAGCCACTGTGTTTGGAGTGATTTATTACATAACAACAGCCGATACAATAAAATAATGATTACTAATGTGCATAAAACCTATTACATGGTAGTAGTTCAAAAATGACTATACAAATAAATATGAGGTGACTTAGTACAATTTCAGCTTGTTGTAGAAAAGGAAAAATTATCTCCGCCACTGAAAATATTTCCTATAACATAACAGTCTCCTAATAATTTTTTAATACATTGACAGAGACTAGTTGCTGTTCTATCTCACAGCACAGAACTGCTTTAATGTAATGAAGAATATATTTCAATATCTCTCAAGGGCCTGTAGGGCAAAGAGGGAAAGCTTCACCTTTGCCCTCTGAAGGTTTGCTGTAAATGAACTGACAAAAGGCAGATTAATAGCAGAAAAAGTCATAACAAATATATTTAACGTGCATAAGCATGGGAGAATCAAGGAAAATGATTGCCCAATAATCCAGTGAGGTCCAGATGCTTATATAGCCTTCTTTATACAGCAAGGAGTAAATAACAAAGTTCCTTTGAGCTCGGAGGGAGGTGGTGAGAAGGCAAGGGGCAGAACTTCACTGTGAACAAAGGCAGTCTTATTATCCAGTTAAAGCTTCCCAGGTAATCTCCTGGAGCTCCCCTCAGAAGAATAGAAGGAAAGTCTGTCTAGGTGTGGAGATGACTCCCAGTATCTCCTCTTCTCTAGTGGCTAATCTTTTCTGGTTATTCCATGTGATTCTTAGGAAGGGTGTTTTAAGACAATTGCGATTCTTCTTGAAAGAAGCTTTCGTAGTCAGAAAAGAAAATTCCACAGAGTCCCTTCTTTCTTCATGAAGAAAAAGGATCAGAGAGACAGGGAGGAAGGGGAAAGTCAGAGAAAGACCTTGGTTCTAAGGTTTATTTCTAAGCTCCTTCAATTTTCTTTAATTCTAAGCACTCAACATGCCAAAGCACCATATTTTGGGGTATCACTTTCTGTACCCCAAAAGGCCTCACAACTAAATTTTCAATATATCTCATATTTTTAATTTAGATTTTCTGTTCTTTAAAGGTACACTGTGGTCTAGATCAATGTCAGTTACTAAATCCATATTTTGGTAATGTCTACTACTACTATTTTGTAATAGGAAAGACAATGATTATAAAGTATCACCAAAGTTCTGAAAAGGAAGTCTTATTGGAAAGGACTGCTTCTTTACCCAGAAAGAGGGTAAGTTTTGAAGAGTGTCTCTCTCTCTCAGAAATAAGATCCAAGGGGAAAAAGAAGTTCAGTAAGGTTTCCAGTAACTTCCAGTTATAACACAAAATGGAGGGAATCAGGAGGTTAGATAAGGCAACTGCTTTGTAAGATTTTACTTTGTTAGATTGGGAATATTAGTAGTTTTCCCAAACTCATTATCTATGCTACACTTATTTCTGAATAAGAATAAAACCCTTGAAATGAAACAAGCATGTACAATATACATTCTTTTTTGTTTGATTCCTTTTGCTCATCATTATGTCTGAAAGTCTTATTCATATTGCTGCATGTAGGCATAATTTGTTCATTCTCACTGTTGTTTAGAATTTAATTGTATGAATATATTACAATTGATTTGTCCATTCTATTGCTAATGGACATTGGGTCGTTTCCCTGCTTTAACTGTTGCAAATAGTGCAACTATGAATATTCTTGTGAGTATCTATTCGTGAAACTCCATGTGGTAGAGAGCTTCTAAAACAGCTCTCAATGGATCCTGCCTCTGGTTATTCTTGTCCTATGTAATCCCCACCCTTGTGTGTGAAGTGGATGTAGTGACTCATAACAAACAGAATATAGCAAACATGATGCAGTGTTGCTCTCCAAGACTAGATTGTTAAAGGCCATGACCTTGGTCTTGCTGGGGATCTCTCTCTCTCTCTGGCTCATTCTCACTCTCACTCTTCTTGCTTGCTTTCTCTGATGAAGCCACTGCCTTGTTTTGAGCTGCCCTATGGAGAGGCTCAGTGGCAAGGAATTGAGGACAGACTTCTGTGCAGACCTGAGGTCATCATTCCAACAACTCATGAAGAGCTGAATCCTGCCAACAACTTCATTGGTAAGCTTGGAAATGGATTTTTCCCCAAGCAGGCCTTGAGGTGATCACAACCCTGGCTGACACCTTGATTGCAGCCTTGTGAAATACCCAGACAGAAGACCCAGTTCAGCCACACATGAACTCCTGAACCACAGAACCTGAGAAAATAAATGCTGTTTTGGCTATGACGTTGTGGAGTGATTTATTATTAGATAACTAATATGCATGCATTTGGGAAAGTAAAGGCCTAAGAGTATATGGAAGTGGAATTGTTCGGCCATAATCTATGCATACATTCAGCTTTAATATATACCACCAAATTGTTTTCAAAAGCAGTTGTTCTCATGTACACTCCCACCAGCAGTGTGTGAGAGTTTTTACTGAGTTCTATTGAACGATCATTGTTATTGAGCTTTTATTATATGCCAGCCACTAAGTGCCTTACATGTGTTGTATCATTTAATCTTCATGAGAGTTCAGTGAGGTGGGTATTACTGTTTTCTCCACTTTCAGATTAAGTGAACCTGCCCCTGTCATTTGCTAAAAAGAGGTGAGTCAGGATTTGAACCCATGTCCAATGGTCTTAGCCATTAAGCCTCCCCTAAGACAGATTTCAATGCAATTATAACTACAGAGAAAACACATGTGAAAAATACCCATCATAGCTCACTAAAGAAAGAGCAGCATTTCATCTTGTGCGTAAGTCAACCATCGGCACTGCACAGGGCTGATGAGGAGAGGAGGCTTCCAGATGGAGTTAGCAAGGGAAGAAAGACAGGCAATTTGGAAGGAGGGAAAGGTTGGCCCAGACCAGGCTGGGAGGTAGAGAATATGCAAACAAGGTCAAGAGCTCTATGCATTTGGCTCACTCTGCCCTCTGCATTTCCAGCCTCATACAGAGATGTCGTCCTTAGCAGTGAGTTGTCTAATTTTTCCGGAGCTCTCCCCAGAACAATACAAACCCCAGGGTCTTAAATGAAGGAGTCATTTTTCCAGATATTTCACCGTTCCCAGGGGAGAACACTACTCAGTTATCGCTCCTTGGAACTCCTTTTGCTGTTTGTTGTTTCTGAGTGGGATTTTTTCCTTTCTTCCTCATTCTGCTGGTGCTTGTCACCACTCTGATGGGAATTCCTCTTAAAATGCCGGCAGTCTCTTTGATAAGCCTCGCCTTGCAGACCTAAGGTAAACTCCTGGAAGGATGCCCTGAGCCTCTGGCTGTCTAACCACCTTCCACAACCCACAAGTGGAGTGTTTCCGTGCACAAATCATCGGTTTTCCCCTCTTAAAACACTTGGAGCTCCCTTGAGGGAAGAAAACCCTGGGAAACTCAATCTGCCTCTTTGAGATCCAAGACAGGGCCTGGCCTTACTTTTTGGTGGACACTTATCTGAGCCAGCTTAAAGCATTACATTTTAGCTCAAGTGTCTCCAAATTTCCACCTTTGAGGCCATACGTTTCTCTAACATCCAAATACAATGATGAAATCCCCCATCCTGACTGGTTCTCTAGTTATCCCCTTCCTGCCAAAACAACACCAGCACCCAAATCCTTCTGAGAATCCTTCTGTTAGGGGGATGCCTGCACTCTCTACATTGTGTACATCATCTCTCCAAGCTCCACCCCTGAGCATTGTCATGATTGTCTGTGCTTGTTACCCTTCCTGAGTCTGGAGTTCTTCAATGTGGACACAGCTCTTCCTCAACTCCATCTCACCTCTTCACAATGTTGATGAGGGCAGCAGGTTTAAGAGGGAGATCAGAGCAGAGGAGAGGAAATAATTTACAAACGAGTATCAGACTTCACTCTTGTAACCTTGCCTGGCCGTTCTTATCTCAATATTGTTTGCTCCTGTTTCTCTTTGAGGGCCCTAGTCTCTCACAGTTGCTGTGGCCTCTTTTCTCTCCTCTTGTGTCTCTTCTCCCTTTTCCTAATTCTCCACATTCAGTGACCCTATAATACTCCTTGGGATGACTAGGAAGAAGAGAAAAGGCCTATTGCTTTATTACATCAATCAATTTTACTTCCTTTGCCTCCATTTCCTATTTCCTGGATCATGACTTTCATAATCCCAAAATGCCATAAATTATATTCTCAAGAGAAAACTGTTCATTCTAGTCTTCCAGCTTCAGTGGTAGCCTGGATCTCTGAAATTATTATTTTTTAACAGCTTCAAAGCTTCCAGTTCTAGTTTCTTAGCTTCTTGGTAAAAGTACCTGTGCTTTCCCCTCCCAGGAGTTTGTAGGTAGAAGGAGAACAGTTAATACTCTGGTCTCCCCGTCTCCCAGGAGGCAAACACGGGGGCTAAGGCTCTTGTTTTATCCTCTTTCCTGGGTAATACTGTGAAGGAAGGGCAGGATTTCTAGCCCAACTCTTATAGCCATGAGTGAGAAGAGTATCAATCAAGAAGTGAGAAGAAAGCATCAGTGTAAGGGATGTAGATTGCTGATCAGTGCATTGTGGCCAAGCACCACATGCCTGAAACAAAGCAGCTTCAAAGTCTCCCTGGCTATCTGTGAAAACTCCAGACACAAGCAGGATTTTGCAGCTTGAGAGAGCTGCCTACATGCACTCTAGACTCCATTGGACCTGCTATGGTCAACATGCTCTTATAAGGGATTCATGCTTCACTCCCAGAAGGGCCCTTGATGACATCTGTCTCACCTTCTTGTGTTATTCATCGGGCAGTGACAGTTAAATAACAAGTCTATGATCCCACAGCTTCTCAAAAAGAGACTAGAACTCAGACCCAGTGTATGTTCCCAGAATCCAAAAGTAAAAAGGCAAATTGCTAGATGGGCAGAGACTGGGAGAAGGTGGCAATGGCTACAGCAGGAGCTCACAACGTTAGGCAGTTATGTGATTCTGTTATTTGTCCTCCTTTACCTTTCCGATGACACACACCTTGTTAATACGTCACCAGCTATGGGTTCTGTAATCAGGCCAGTAAGAGCTATGTGATTTGGAACAAATTATTTACTTCTCTAAGCCTCAGTTTTCCCAGCTGCAAATTGGGAATACTAACTATAGAATTAACGTGATGAAAATTGAGATAATCTAGATAAAGATCTTAGCACAATGTCTAGTTCATCAAAAGCAATCATTTAATAATTGGTATAATATTAGAATAATTTATATTTTTATGTTGCTTCTAAATCCCTAAGGACCTGCCCCATGTGTTGGTGCTATCCATCTTGTTACTTGGTTCCAGGTAATAAGAAATCTGGGTTCTAGTCCAGGTCTCCTGCTGATGAGCTCTATGTTCTTAGATGACTTACTGCATCGTTTCAGACCAACTAAAACTCAGTCTGCATTTTATAATCACCATGTGCCAGAAATTCTAAACAATATCATCGACAAAATCTTCCTTCCCCACTAATCTCGTATAGGTCTGTGTTCTAAACAAATTCTGAAGTGACTGTTGAGTTTTACTAATGTATATGCATACTTCAAACTACCTCATATTTATCACTTAATAGATCTTGTGTCCTACATGGAAGTTAGTTTGGAGGACTTCTAGCTATTCCGTTAGCCTCAGACAAATGAGAACTGAGCTGCACACACACCCTTTGAATGTGTGTCCATAATGGCTTCTGCTCACTCTGGCACAATTTGTTCGGCCAATTCCTGTGCACTACACATGCCTGCGTTTAAACAGTTGATTAAAAATTAACAATAGAAGCATGGGATTATGAAGATGGGAAAACAGATCTTCCATCAATTTTGTCATCATCTGTGACACATAGAGTTTCTATTTGTATTTAAATTTTTTCAATTATAGAGATATATGAAAATTGCATGATAGCATTGTGATTTCTGGAACTGAGGCATAGTGGAATTTACTCTGACTTTGACAAATTTAATCTTATGTTTAAGACTTTTCTTAATTCCTTGTATATTACTTATTCCATGTGAAGAAACTTTTCAAAATTAAAATTAATAAAAAGTGTGTTCTTCACTTAACCATGAGTCTAAAGAGATTGACACATTGTTTAACATAAATATGTAAAGATCAATTATGATGAAGTACAGGCTCCAAAATAAAAACTGTAACATTATTTATTACTATGATGATTGCTAGGTGGCATACATTTTTTCCTTTTTTCAACATTAATATAATCTTCCCTTTTGTACCTGAATATTTATTTTATTTTCTATTTGTTTTCCTAGCATGCTTATCTATAAAATGTTCAGTAACTGAAAATTTTGCTTTCTGCATTCTTTTTCAGTTTATATATATAGTTTGAGACAGGGTCTTGCTCTGTCTATTTTTTGTGTTTTTAGTAGAGATACGGTCTCTCTGTGTTGCCCAGGCTGCTCTCAAACTTCTGGGCTCAAGCAATCCTCCCACCTCAGCCTCCCAAAGTGATGCAATTAGAGGTTGGGCCACCCCACCAAGCCAATAACTTCCTGATTATTACAGGAAATAACTTTGTTGTATAAAGAATGAAACTACCATCAGAGAATACTATAAACACCTCTACGCAAATAAACTAGAAAATCTAGAAGAAATGGATAAATTCCTGGACACAAACACTCTCCCAAGACTAAACCAGGAAGAAGTTGAATCCCTGAATACACCAATAGCAGGCTCTGAAATTGAGGCAATAATTAATAGC
>NW_012102776.1:1741475-1778066 GCF_000951045.1 Mandrillus leucophaeus | reverse complement strand
CAAACTATCACAAGAACAGAAAACCAAACACCACATGTTCTCACTCATAGGTGGGAATTGAACAATGAGATCACTTGGACACGGGAAGGGGAACATCACACACCGGGGCCTATTGTGGAGCGGGGGCAGGGGGGAGGGATAGCATTAGGAGATATACCTAATGTAAATGACGAGTTAATGGGTGCAGCACACCAACAGGGCACATGGATACATATGTAACAAAGCTGCACGATGTGCACATGTACCCTAGAACTTAAACTATAATCCAAAAAAAAAGGGGCTGTCAAAAGATGGTCCAATCCATGGGCTGTATATGCTAGGTTTGCTGCTGCCTCTGCCAACCAGAAGTAAAGGGATTGGACTGGTTCCAGGGTTGAAAAGGAGTGGTCCCTTGGTGAAAGTTAATCTAAAGGTATATTTTGGGTTTTTTCTTTTTCTTTTTTTTCTTTTTTTTTCTTTTTTTTTTTTTTGCGTGTGTTTGACCACACAGTAGTGTTCTTTTAAAAATGTATTCGTTTTAATTAGTTTATACAAGTCAGGGTTCTCATGCAGCATTAACATTTTCTGACATCTCTTGAAAAATCAGACAATTCCGTCACAATCAATTAGAGCTGAGTAGCAATTGCCCCGCTCAGCATGGCCATGGCTCTCCAGCTGACTGCAGTCACCACTTCACCCTTATCACCACCCTGACCCGAAGGCTGACGCTTGGACACTTGGTTTGCCATAAACTACTGTACAAGTTGAAGGTGTTCCCAACTTGTTCTGTGCTCACTTGAGGCTCAGGGAGGCCATATAATTTCCCCCAGGTTACTCAACCAGTGAAACTGAAACCACCGTCTCAGATCTTCTGAGGTAGGATTCCCAGGTTCTTTCCAATGCACTACCTGCCTATCGTAGGCACGCATGCGTGCGCGCGCGCGCGTGTGTGTGTGTGTCAAAGAGACAGTACCACCACATAGCACATGTCAGTGCAACAGCAAGAGGTATACATAGAAGACTTGGTCTTGGAACATTAAGAAGATTTTATTTTTCATAGGAATCTTTGCTGGATCAAGTTACGAGCCATATTTTTCTGAGTCCTCTATCCCTCGCTCCCTCCATTTCTCCTCCCCTCCCCTTCTTCTTTCAACAAGCACATGTCCCTAGCTGCTTTATTGGGCACCTATGATTACATCAGGCACTGCCTAATCACTATAACATTCACTCTGCTAACATCCCTGCATTTACATCTTCTCAATTCTATGCACAGTTCTCAAACTGCATGTTGAGATAACCTGAGCTGCAAATATGAACTCACAGAATACTTCAAATTTTCAAGGGAAATACAGTGACACTCGATGTTTGCTCAACACTTCACAAACTGCTTGAAATAGTTCACAATTTCAATAGGAGGTCATGCTATATTCCATTAGATATCACTGAATTTTGCAAAGCTGGGTTTTCTGCTGTTGCTGTAATAAAAAGCAAACACTGTACAGCCGGGCACGGCAGCTCACGCCTGTAATCCCAGCACTTTGGGAGGCCAAGGTGGGCAAGATCAGAAGTTCGAGACCAGCCTGGCCAACACAATGAAACCCCGTCTCTACTAAAAATTAGCTGGTCATGGTGGCGGACACCTGTAATCCCAGCTACTGAGAAGGTTGAGGCAGGAGAATCGCTTGAACTCAGAAGGCAGAGGTTGCAGTGAGCCAAGATGACGCCACTGCACTCCAACCCAGGTGACAGTGCAAGACTCCATCTCAAAAAAATAATAAAAAATAAATAAAAAAAGCAAACACTGAATGAAAGTCAATTGACCTTATTCCAAAAATCAAGAAATTGTACAATACCCAAAAGGCATGCAAATTTCATCCATAAGAAATTGTGACTATTTAAGAATAAAATTAAATTGCATTTTTTCTTTCAATTTATGGCTCTTCTTTTTTTAATAGCTACCAAGTTGTTGGAACATACTTAATAAGTTAATTTAGACCTAACTAAATAAACAGGACTGTTAATAAACAGGATTGTTGGTCATTTCTTCTGGCCTAAGGGTACTATGAAAAAAAATCACTAAGACCTGGGAGGCCAGAAACAAGAAAGTTTTAGATCTTCTATATTAACACATTTTTCAGGCAAGAAATTAGGCTCAAGGAAGTTAAATGCCCTACCTACCCATATCTAAATTTTGAGATTTCAATCCAGAGGTTCCTTATTTCAAAGTCCATGTTGTTTCTGCCACCCTACATTGCCTCCTGCATGTCAGACAACAAACCAGTTCTGTGAACACAAGCCAGGGTCAGGATCAGTCACTGCCTCAAGGGACTCATAAATGTGGTCAAGTGCGTCGTGGGTGCTGCACCAACACTTCCAGTATCATGCTACCCACTCACATTATTTATAACCAACCAGGAACTTCAATTCTGCTTCCCCAATTCTCTGTCTGGCTCATAAGCATACTCCAAATGCAGGTCCCTGAGGAAAAAGAATGTCCCTTATACAAAATAACTCAGTTAATGATGTATGGCAATGTGACATCATTTTAGGCAATCTGTGATGAGGCTACACATGCAGATGGGGGAAGTTCAGTCAATGAAGCAGGCCCTGAAAAAGAAGAACTGGTGGAGTTCTGTATTTACCAAGCGGAACGCTTCTAATGGTACAAACACCTTAGGAAATTCTCAGACTGGAATGACTAGTATGTAACGTGGTGTCAGACTTCCTTCCAAGGAATATATAAAACATTAGAGAATTCTTTCCTTCACCACAAATGGATACAAATTCTTCAAAACAAGAAAGTAGGCAAAAGAAAATCCTGATGGCAAAAGTATTGAATCTATTATTAAATGCCACCAAAAAAATGTAGTGGCATGCTGTGTAATTTAATCATGATTTACATTAAGAGGAAAAAGACCAAAAATAATCAAATGCAAATTATCAACAAAAATCCCAGCACTTTGGGAGGCCGAGACAGGCGGATCATGAGGTCAGGAGATCAAGACCATCCTGGCTAACACGGTGAAACCCCATCTCTACTAAAAATACAAAAAAAATTAGCTGGGCGTGGTGGCGGGCGCCTGTAGTCCCAGCTACTTGGGAGACTGAGGCAGGAGAATGGCGTGAACCCAGGGGGTGGAGCTTGCAGTGAGCCAAGATTGCACCACTGCACTCCAGCCTGGGAGACAGAACAAGGCTCCGTCTCAAAAAAAAAAAAACATCAACAACAAAAAAAACAACTATTGGGTTTAAGGAAAGGTAGGAGACTCTTCATATGACCAAGTAGCCAAAATTCTCACGTCGCCTATGTCTTTTGCGCCAATACCTCTTCCCCAGCCCATACTTTCAGCCCTGTGGGAGTTTCCTATGACTAATGTAGTCTAGAAAAAATATTATTCCCTCTACCCTCCTAGGTTCACTGGCTGAGGCCCTAAAAATTAGACCAACAAAGACAAATTCACAAGAAAAAGACAAACAAATGTTGATTCACACGTGTTTACACAAAGGAGTATTCAGTGATGAGTAGCTCAAAGCAGTAGTAAGAACTTGGATTTAGATAGCATCTTAACAGAAGAACAACAAATTTGTAGAGAAGTGACAAAACAAAGGAAAAGGACTTTGAGTTTCTACAGCTGCAAAACACGTGAAGGGAAATGCACAGGGGAACTAACTAATGGAAGATAAGAGCTAGCTTACAAGTTTATGTCACACTTTTAGGCAAATAGGGAAAAGGCAGAGGGCCTTTCTTGTATCTGCTGCTTCTCAATTGCCTTCAGCTCAATATGATCCTTATGCCAAAGTGGCATGTTTTGGGGTGGCATATTCTGCTGTCCCTCATTCACTAACTTCACTAAATAGGAAGAAAAAGTTCACACCTGGCTGACTGAAAATAGACTACTGCTGCGCTTTTGCCTCACACAGGGGGACTGTGAAAGGTGGTGGGGAAGAGTACTGCTTCCAGTAAGCAGAGCGCTGAGTACATTTGGTGTTGATGATGAGGATGATAAGGAGTCTCCAACCCGGCATGGTGGGGGAAGTGAAGTGATCATAGGTCAGAGTGCATGTAGATTACCCGGTAGTCACAAGTTGCCGAGCTGGTTTGTCACATTCTGGATGAAACAAAATACCAAGATTATAAAATCAGAGACAAAGATGTTTGGGAAAGTAGCGCCTGAATGAATTTACGGAATTTTAAGCATAAAATGTGTGGATCTTTTTGTCTCAGATCAATGCCCAAAACAGAACAACTCCTGAGGAGGAAGCACTGAACACCTGTGTGGATAGGATGAGGCATCCAGTGGGGGTCAGCCAGCCTGTGTCCTTGTCTACCCAAGGAACAACACTGAGCCCACAAACTGCATGGCCGTGGTAATAGGCTTGGAGGCATCTCATGAGCCCTGCTACAGTTGACCTAGCCTCTGCTGCTGCTGGAGGTCTGACTTGGCAGCACTAAGGATTGAATCTAAACCCTCAATATGGTACCATCCTTCAATGGCACCAACCAATCACTTGGTTACAAGTTAATTAAGTCAGCAATTCATGCTTACTAGGACTGACAGGGATTACAGGCATGGGTCTGCCTTCATTGCCCTTGGTGCATCAGTCACAGAGACCCTGCTAAATGTTTAAATCCTCTCTATATTTCTTTACCTCAGCAAATACCTTCATCATTGTGCAGACCACATTGCCTTCCAGTTTTGTATGTCTGTTTCAACATACATAAACTTCTTGAGAGTAACTTCCAGGTCTTATTCTTCATGAGTTCCCCATTCCTACCACAGGGCCAGACCGCATAGCATAAGCTTTATAGATATTTGGTAAGTAAACGAAAGAATAAAAAATGCATGCAGCTGGACACAATGGCCAATGCCTTTAATCCCAATGTTTTGGGAGGCCAAGGCGGGGGGTCATTTGAGATCAAGAGTTCAAGACCAGTCTGGGCAACATAACAAGACTGTTTACACACACACACACACACACACACACACACACACAAAGCTAATTTTCTGGCATGTGCCTGTACTTCCAACTACTTGGGAGGATCCCTTGAGCCCAGGAGTTTGAGGCTGCAGTAAGCCAAGCTTGCAGCACTGCACTCCATCCTGGTGACAGAGTAAGATGCTGTCTTAAGAAGAAAGAGAAGAAGGAAGGAAGGAAGGAAGGAAGGAAGGAAGGAAGGAAGGAGAGAAAGAGAAAGAAAGAAAGAGAGAGAGAGAGAGAGAGGAAGGAAGGAAGGAAGGAAGGACAAAGAGAGAGAGAAAGAAAGAAAGAAAGAGAAAGAGAGAAAACTCATGCAAACACCCAAATGAGGAATACTAAGAGCTGGAAGTAGGGCAGTAGCAGTGGGCTTGGAGAATCCTCTGTCCTTCGACTCTGAGGGCATTCCCCCTCACAGTTACCACACCAAGAGTGGGGGAGTCTTTCATAACTATAATGGGCTCAGGATACAGGGAGAATCAGAACAGGTAGCAATTTGGTTGGCAAAACCATTTTGTTGTATATTCATTATTAATAGCCATGATTATCACAATGACGCAAAAACCTAGTGTTAGAAATCTCTGCAGGGCGCGATGGCTCATGCCTGTAAACCCAGCACTTTGGGAGGCCGAGGCGGGTGGATCATCTGAGGTCAGGAGATCAAGACCAGTGTGGCCAACATGGTGAAACTCCATCTCTACTAACAATACAAAAATGGTGGCATGCGCCTGTAATCTCAGCTACTAGGGAGGCTGATACAGGAGAATCACTTGGACCCAGGAGATGAAGGTTGCAGTGAGCCAAGATCGTGCCACTGCACTCCAGCCCGGGCAACAAGAGCAAAACTGCATCTCAAAAAAAAAAAAAAGAAAAAGAAAATCTGTCATTCTGTCATGTGTCTCTATAGTGCTAGCACCTGGCATGAGACATATACTAACTATCTGTTTGTAGAATGAATGAAAAATGTCTGAATTACTGAATGAGAAGTAACATGGAATATTGAAAGGAATGTGAGCTTAACAGAGAAGCAGGCTTGGATTCACACCCAAGCTCTACATGTGTTAACTACGTAACTTTAAATAGATATAATCATAACCTCCTTTATCACACAGAACTTATTTGGTTGAAAGTGTCAGAAAACCAGCCCAAACTACCTCAATCAATAATGAACTAAAACTGTGGGAAATTTTATTGACTTGCATAATTGGGAAATCCACATAGTGTAACTTCCATTAGGTCTGATTGAAAAAAGGGATTCAAATTCTACTATTGGAACAACAACTGCTTCTGATTTAACTGAAGCACTTAACTGCAAGCTAGATTTAACTGAATTCAAATTCTACTATTGGAAATCTAATGACCTCTGCTTGGTTTTATTTGCACACAGATTTTCTCCAGGTGCTAACAAGATGGCCAGTATGTGTTCCAAGTTTGTATAGTCCTTATAACTCATATTGCAGAAAAAGAGCAAGACTAGTCAGGCAGAGTGGCTCATGCCTGTAATCCCAACACTTTCAGAGGCCAAGGTGGGAAGGTCGCTTGAACTCAGGAGTTGCATATCAGCTGGGCAACATGGTGAAACCCCGTCTCAACTAAAAATACAAAAATTAGCTGGGAGTGGTGGTGTGCGCCTACAGTCCCAGCTATTCAAGAGGTTGACGTAAAAGGATTGCTTAGGCCTGGGAGGTCGAGACTGCAGTGAGTTGTGATTGCACCACTGTACTCCAGCCTGGGTAACAGAGAAAGACCCTGTCTCAAAAAAAGAAAAAAGAAAAAAAAAGAACATGATCTTCTCTCAGCCATTGTCTACATCAACCCCGGAAACAAATACTGTATGTAACACCCATGGGGCAGAGAAGATATGAGACAGCTCCTGCCTCAAGGATTTCAGAGTCTAGACAGATGTACTAGGGTGTAAATTGTGCTATAGTGAGAGACATGCAAACATTGAAACATGAATAATATTTCCTTGGGACATGGGAGTGATTCAAGAGGGAGCAACATCTAACACATTGTAAAAGACAAATGAGATTCTCCAGACAGTTAATTTTTCTGGCTAGGGTGCAGTGGGTAGGGAACTCAGGAAGGAGAGTAGGAAAGGCACAGTGTGGCGAGTTCAAGAAGCCAAATGTAGCTTGGTGTAATTAAAGCATTAAGTGGGAAGAAGTGACAGAAAATGAGGCTGGAGAGGTAAATGTTTATCAGATCCTAAAACTCCTTTAATGCCACATTAAAATATGTGTCTTTATTATTAGGTTTCAGCTTCACAAATTTAGGTCACTTATACCTTCGAGGGTGAATGGGAGGTAGAAGAAGGGTGGGTAGGTAGGGTCACAGAAAAGTGGTTCAGACCCTTAACCGAAAGTGTTTAAGAACATAGAAGTGATTAAGTCTAGATTTCTAGACTCAGGCATCAGATTTTGTCTGGTTTTAAATCCTAGCTCCAATATTTAGAAGCTCATGAGACCTTGAGCAAGTTGCTAAATCTCTCTGTGCCTTGGTTTCCTCATCTGTAAAAATGAGATTAACAACAATAGCTACCTCCTAGGATTGCAAAGATTAAATACTCATAAAGCATTAGACCAGTGCCTCAAAACAAAGTTCCTGAAGTATCTGTTTGCTAATTCTTTTATTGTGTTTTTGCTTAAAGATTTAGTAATGGAAGACTTTTTACTTAAAGATATTACTAATTAAAATGCAAAATTGGCATGAATTATTAAAAATGAAACATAAGATATCAAAGAACTTTCCCCACCTATGGAGAGATACTTCATGCCACACCCTTAGGATAGCCAAGGGCGCCTGAGTAGAGAGGTTTGAGAAGAACAATTATAGTCAATAAAAAATTACTGACAAGACCCTCATCATGTAATAAAGGCCGAGAGACAGACTAACACATCCCTAGGCATTGGCAAAGTAGAGGGTAACTAAATGAAAAAAGTAGGAAGATAGGAACAGTCAGGAAGAGCTCTCTTTCTCCAAAATGACTCTTATGTATTCCCTGAGGCTTGAAATCTCTTGAAAAGGAGATGACCAATCTCGGTTATAGACATAGGATTAAAATGTAAGTGGGAGTGTTAATGGAGGCTAATGATCTCGCTGAGGCATAGATAACCTATATAGATCATAAGAGCTGATGAGGGAGAGTGAGTCTTGGGGAGCTTGGAAATTGAAGACAGTAGGCATAATAAACTTCAAGGAATGACTAGGATATGACATAGTGTTAGACTTCCTTCTGAGGAATATCATTCAGTTCAAACAATATTTTAATTTCCATCATGATTTCGTTGTTGACCCAATGATCATTCCGGGGCAGGTTATTTAATGTCCAGGTATTTGCATGGTTTTGAGGGTTCCTTTTGGAGTTGATTTCCAATTTTATTACACTGTGGTCTGAGAGAGTACTTGATATAATTTCAATTTTCTTAAATTTACTGAGACTTGTTTTGTGGCCTATCAGATGGTCTATCTTGGAGAATGTTCCATGTTGCTGAATAGAATGTATATTCTGCAGTTGTTGGCTAGAATGTTCCATAAATATTTGTTAAGTTTGTTTGTTGTAGGGTATACTTTAAGTTTATTGTTTCTTTGTTGTCTTTCTGTCTTGATGACCTGTGTAGTGCTGTCAGTGGAGTATTAAAGTCTTCACTATTATTGTATTGCCATGTATCTCATTTCTTAGGTCTAGTAGTAATTGTTGCATAAATTTGGGAGCTCTGGTGTTAGGTGCATATATATATAGAATTGTGATATTTTCCTGTTGGACTAGTCTTTTTGTCATTATATAATGTCCCTCTTTGTCATTTAACTGCTGTCACTTTAAAGTTTGCTCTGTCTGATATAAGAATAATTACTCCTGCTTGCTTTTGGTGTCCATTTCCATGGAATATCTTTTTCCACCCCTTTACTTTAACTTTATGTGAGTCCTTATGTGTTAGGTGAGTCTCTGAAAACAGCAGAAACTTGGTTGATGAATTCTTATGCTTTCTGTGTCTTTTAAGTGGAACATTTAGGCCATTTAGAGTCAATGTTGGTATTGAGATGTGAGGTACTGCTCTATTTATTGTGCTATTTGTTGCCTGAATATCTTGATTTTTTTTTCACTGTGATATTGCTATATAGGTCCTGTTAGATTTATCCTTTAAGGAGGTTCTATTTTGGTGTGTTTCCAGGATTTGTTTCAAGATTTAGAGCTCCTTTTAGCAGTTCTTGTAGTGCTGGCTTGGCAGTGGCGGATTCTCTCAGTATCTGTTTGTCTGGAAAAGACTGTATCTTTCATTTATGAAGCTTAGTTTCACTGGATACAAAATTCTTGGCTGATAATTGTTTTGTTTAAGGAGACTAAAAATAGGACCCCAATCCCTTCTAGTTTATAAAGTTCCTGCTGAGAAATGTGCTGTTAATCTGACAGATTTTCCTTTACAGGTTACCTGATGCTTTTCCCTCACAGCTCTTAAGATTCTTTCCTTTGTCTTGACTTTAGATAACCTGATGACTATGTGCCTCGGCAATGATCTCTTTGTGATGAACTTCCCAGGTGTTCTTTGAGCTTCTTGTATTTGGTGTCTGGATTTCTAGCAAGGCCAGGGAAGTCTTCCTTGATTATTCCTTCAAATATGTTTTCCAAATTTTTAGATTTCTCTTCTTCCTTGGGAACACTAGTAATTCTTAGGTTTGGATATTTAACATAGTCCCATACTTTTTGGAGGTTTTGTTCATTTTTTTTTTTTTTTTAATTTTCTTTGTCTTTGATGGATTGGGTTAATTCAAAAGCCTTGTCTTCAAGGTCTAAAGTTCTTTCTTCTGCTTGTTTGATTCTATGCATTTTTCTAAGTATATCCTTGATTTCCAGTTTTGACTGTTTTTTATTTATGCTATTTCACTGAAGAATTTTCCTTTCATATCCTGTATCATGTTTTTGATTTCTTTAATTTAGACTTTACCTTTCTCTGGTGCCTCCTTGATTAGCTTAATAATTGACCTTCTGAATTCCTTTTCTGGCAATTCAGAGATTTCACCTTGGTTTAGACCCATTTTTGGTGAGCTGGTATGATCTTTTGGAAATGTTAAAGGACCATGTTTTGTCATATTACCAGAAGTGTTTTTCTGGTTCTTTCTCATTTGGGTAGACTATGTCAGAGGGAAGATCTGGGAATCAAGGGCTATTGTTCAGATTCTTTTGTCCCACAGGGTGCTCCCTTGATGTGGTATTCTCCCCCTTCCCCTAGAAATGGAGTTTCCTGAGAGCCAGACCTCAGTGATTGTTATTGCTCTCCTGGGTCCAGTCACCCAGTGTAGTTACTGGGCTCTGGGCTGGTACTGGGGAGTGTCTGCAGACAGTCCTGTGATGTGATCCATCTTCAGGTCTTTTAGCCATGGATACCAGCACCTGCTCTGGTGGAAGTAGCAGGGGAGTGAAGTGAACTCTGAGGGTCCTTGGTTGTGTTTTTTGCTTAGTGGGCTGGTTTTGTGTTGGTTGGTCTTCAGCCAGGAAATGGCGCATTCAAGAGTGCATCAGCTGCAGTCCCATAGGGAGGATGCAAACATGCCCTAGGGACATCTGGTTAAGTATTCAGATTTCTCAGGAGGTGGGCAGGGCCATAGAGCTCCCAAGAGATTATGGCCTTTGTCTTCAGCTACCAGGGCAGGTACAGAAAGACCACCAGGTGGGGGCAGCATTAGGTATGTCTGAGCTCAGACTCTCCTTAGGTGGGACTTGCTGCAGCTACTGTCAAGGATGGGAATGTGGTTCCCAGTTCAATGTATTTATATTCTCAGGGGGATTATGACTGCCTCTGCTTAGTCATACAGGTCGCCAGGGAAGTGGGGGAAAGCCAGCAGTCACAGGCTTCACCCTACTGCCACTCAGCCTTCAGTCCTAAAGACCAGTCTCACTCCCACCATGTTCCCTCAACAGCACTGAGTATTTCCACCAGGCAGCCAGTGACCAGGGCTGAGAACTTGTCCCAGATCATGAGCCTCCTTGTTGAGAAAGCAAGCCGACCCACAGTTTTTTTTTTTTTGGCGTGTCAGGGAGCCTACAGAGGTGATCCAGTTCCTTCAAAGGGTCTGTGGATTCTCTCAGCTTTCCTGCTATGTTCCTGCCATAGTTCTTGGAGCAAAAGTTCATGATGTGAGTCTCCACATGCTCTGTCCATCAGAGTGGGAGCTGAAAGCTAGTCCTGCCTCCTACCTGCCATCTTAATCCAGTATCCCTGGCTTAATTTTTTTTATTATTTGTGTAGAGACGGGGGTCTCCCTATGTTGCCCAGGCTGGTCTTGAACTTCTGGGCTCAAGTTATCCTCCCACCTCAGCCTCCCAAAGTGCTGGGATTACAGGCATGAGCCACTGTGCCCAACTTGAACCCAGTCTTAAACTTGCAAATTCCCTCAGCCAAAACCACATGAGAAAAATGAGTGAAGACACCGTCCTCGCTGAGCCACAAATCTGGCCTCAAAAGAATCAGACAGTGTGGTGGTGTGGTCCAGCCAGAGCCCAGGGGCTGCCCTTTGGACAGATTAATTAGTGGCAAACTGATTCGACGTGGTGGGTATCTCTATCCCTCTTCCTCTTGAGTCAGTCCAAGCTCTAGGCGCTTAGCTTTCTTCAAAAATTATTGCTGATTTTAGTTTTGTAAACTGCATAAAGCTATGGATATAAACAATACAATAAAAAGTCCCAATAAATGTTTTGGCTCTAAGCATCAGTCTAATTAATTTTCAATATTAGTCTAAACATGAGAAAAGAGAGGACAGGGAAGGTCAAATATTCTGATAGTAACTCATTGAAAGACAAAAATACTCTCAGATAGTCCAAGTAATTACTCAGAGAATTTTTGCCATAACAGTTCTAGGCATGATATGAAGTAAATTATTTGCTTCTATGTTTTAAATCACAAAATAAAATATAGTCATAACTATGATTACCTCTATACAAACTCTAAGGGGAGTTCATGTTATCTGACGCAGCTGAGCAGCTAAGTTCTTGTTTCACCAGTAGGCACAGTTTCTCTAGAGAAATAACTGTCTTTGTTTAAACAACAGCAACAACAAACCTAACTAACTACTTGACAATGGAAAGGAAGGCCTTGAATGCTTGGATTATATGGAGACAGCCTAGAGATTAGTAAAGGGCCCCTAATTTTAAAAAATAAACGAAAGTTCATTGGAAGGACTGAAGGAAAATAGAATAGGAAAAGCCAGGGCAGGAGCAGAAGATCTATTTGGTGAAAGATTTTTTTTTTTTAAGAACAGGGAAGCTTAATATTAATTTTTAAGTTATCTACAGTATGATCCTGGGCTGAAACTTGCCTATCCCTACTCCCTACTCACCAGTAAAATCTATTATACAAAGCTACTTCTGTGAGTCCGTATGGAGGAGGTCAAGCATACAGTTACATCCTACTTCAGAGGTCAGGCTGGGACAAGGATTATTACTTCACTTTCTTTCTGAAGTGTAACTTGTAAAAATTGGCACTGATGGAAAAAAATATCTAGCCCCATTTGAAAGTTTCCCTGCCCTTCCTCTTGCAAGCAGGGGAGAGGTACTTAGTTAAATAACATCTAAATTCTTTACAGGCTAGAGTTTGGGGAGAAAGTAAGGAATAGACAGAAAGGAAGAATAAGTGGTTCTGATTTTACTTTCTCCCTTTGGTGATGGAGAGAGCAAGTTTCCGAGAGCACGGCATCTGAGGAAAGCTGCAGTCTCTCAGACCATCCTCTCCTTCACTTTCCTCTCACTTTCCTTTCCTCCTTATGCTCCTTCTTCCTGTAGTTCTACAACTTTCCATCCACTGACACATGAGCACCAGGGTTGCACTGACAGGCAATGTTGCTGCAGCAGTTCACACTTGCCTTGCAAAAGGCTTAGATGTCACCTTGTTTAGTTGCCCCTCACCCAAACAGAGGGAGGGCCACCCATAACATCAGGTGCATCCACGAAGGTGCTCCACCACCTTCCCTTTCTCTGCATAAATCCTGCTTTTGAATATAAAATGTTTCTATTTGAAATTAAAATCCTGTCACTTTTCCTATCTGATTTACCCTATTTCAATTTTTGTGACTATTTTTCCCATGAATTTGTTCTGTTGTTCATACTGTACACCCAAAGATTTTATTGATATAAAGACAATGTGCTTATCTTGTTTAAAAAGTTAACAGCTTCTATAGTAAGGAGATTACTTTGGTTGATTATTATAACAAATCACATTGAAATATTTAAGATAGGCCGGGCGCGGTGGCTCAAGCCTGTAATCCCAGCACTTTGGGAGGCCGAGACGGGTGGATCACGAGGTCAGGAGATTGAGACCATCCTGGCTAACACGGTGAAACCCCGTCTCTACTAAAAAATACAAAAAACTAGCTGGGCAAGGTGGCGGACGTCTGTAGTCCCAGCTACTCGGGAGGCTGAGGCAGGAGAATGGTGTGAACCCGGGAGGCGGAGCTTGCAGTGAGCTGAGATCTGGCCACTGCACTCCAGCCTGGGTGACAGAGCGAGACTCCATCTCCAAAAAAAAAAAAAAAAAAGAAATATTTAAGATAGTTACTTCGTTGTGTCTCAGAAAACATTGGTACATTGGTATCAATAAAAATTATTGAAACAGAATCATTTAAACCTTGTATTTTTCCTTTATACATGTCTGATCTCCATGCTACGTTCATAAATGGGGAAAAATGATATTATATTACATACAAACTTTTAGCATAATAACAACAATGACATCAATACTAGCTACCATTTACTGAGCTTTTACTATGCTTCAAAAACACTAAGTCTTTTAAACATTTAATCCTCTTATTTAATCCTCACCACAATCCTAAGGAAAAGTACTATTTCCTTTTCTCTGATAAGGAAGCTGAATTTCAGAAAGGTTAAATATTTGGTCACTGTAACACAGAAGGAATGTAACCAGGGCTGAATGACTCTCCTTTAACATAATTACAAGTTAAGTCAGTCTGCTCAGATCACCAAAGCAGAAAATCACACTACAGCATGGGGAAATCAAAGGTATGAAAAGGAAAGCTATCAGAATCAAAGCATCTGGAACAATGACCTAAATATAATAGCTAAAACCGTAAAACTCTTAGGAGAAAATGTAGAAATAAATCTTCATGACGTTGGATTTGGCAATTGATTCTTAGATGTGACACTAAACACATGAGCAACCAAGGAAAAAAATAAACTGGACTTCATCAAAATCAGAAACCTTTGTGCATCAAAAGACATTATCAAGAAAGTGAAAGACAACCCACAGAAATTTGCAAAATGTTTGCAAATCACATATCTGATAAAGGTTTGATATCCAGAATATATAAGGAACTCCTACAACTCAACAAAAAAGACAAATAACCCAGTTAAAACTATAAGAAATGACTTGAATAGACCTTTCTCCAAAGATATACAAATGGACAACCACCATGTGAAAAGATGCGCAGCCTTATCCATTAGTCGCTAGGGAAATACAAATGAAAACAACCATGAGATACCACTTCACACCTACTTAGATGGCCATGATAATTTTAAGAGTTAAAAATAAAATAAAAAATAAAAAATGTTATTTTGAATACAGAGTATACAGAGAAATTGAAATCTTAGTACATTGCTGGTGGGAATGTATAGTACATTGTATTCTACAGTGGTATAGCCACTGGAATGGATTGTATGGCTATTCCACTGGATGTACCTGGAATAGTCAGATTGCTAGAGTCAGAGAGCAGAGTAGAGATTACTAGTGTGGAGGGAGAGGGAAGAAGAGAGCTATTCGTTAATGGATACAGAGTTTCTCTTTGGAATGGCAAAATAGCTCTCAAAATGGATACCGGTTATACAACGTTGTAAATGTACTTAATGACACGGAATTGTACACTTAAAAATGGTTAAAGTGGTAAATTTTATATGATATATATTTTACCGGTTAAGAAAACATAGTTTCCTTCCTTAAAAATAAGTCACTCATAACCTATGGACCAGATCACTCTCATTAGCTCCAGACCTGATTTCCAGCTGAAGCCTTGAACCCAATGTCCAGGATGTCCATGATGTCTGTGCTTTCCCACAACCACGTCTGTTTCTCTCACAAAATCAACTCCTAGATTATTTTCCCGTAAGCCATGTTTCCATATTAACAGCACGACCACTCACCAAGTCTATTAGGCCCAGATCATCCTTGATTTTCTTCTCATTCCTGCAACCAATCATCTCCCAAGTTTTGGTTTTGTTTTGTTTTTATCAATCCTACCTTCTACGTACGTCTTGGATTTCCTTCCTCTTTCTCATCACTATGGTCACAATCTTAGTTTAGGCACTCTTCTTCCCCCTCTCTCACCTAGATTATTGTAATAACTTTTTGCTTGGTCTATCTGCCTCTCCAATATCCCTCTACAGAGCATCATCTCATCTTCCACAATCTGTCTAATCTGTCTTTACAATTACCAGTATCATTTTCTTACAGCATTACAAAGCTTATTATGCTGCTTTCTTCCTTTAAAACATTCCTCGATGCCCTTGGAATAAAGTCCAAACTCCCTGGCACACAAGGCTCGCTCTCAACAACTTGACCCAGACCTGCTTTTCCAGCCACTCACCACCCCTGACCACAGCCACGTTACTGCTCACTCTACTGTATCCATGCTCTTCCCATGTCTTCTTCCTGGAATGCCCTTTTCCAAGGGAACTCCTAGTTACCCTCCAAAATCCAGCTAAAACGCTACCTCTTGTATGGATTACTCCTCAATTCCCACAAGAAGGATTAACTGTTCCCTTCTCTTTGGTAACTTGGCACACTATAAGCAAGTGTCACTTGGTTTTAAGAGTATTTACCTCCCGATATTGCCACCCTAGAGCACGAGCTTCTAAAGGCTGGAAGTGGGACTTGATTCCACTGGGTCTTTTTTCACTAATTACAATTTAGATGAACAAGAGATTTTTTTTCTTCTTATTCAAGAGTGAATATTAAAGGGAGTTACTAAAATTCATTTAAAGTGTTTGTAATTTCTAATGCTCTTTGAATTGCTAAAAGTAAACAGAAATGTAAAATACAAAATCTAGAAAATACCTTTTTTAAGACTTTATTTTTTTAAAGCAGTTTTAAGTTCACAGCAAAATTGAAAGGAAAGTACAGAGATGTCCCGTATACCTCCTGCCCCCACACATGCATAGCCTCCCCCATTATCAACATCCCCCACCAGAGGGGTACATTTGTTTCTGTGTGTGTGTTTTGTTTTTTGTTTTGTTTTGTTTTGTTTTGTTTGAGACAGAGTCTCACTCTGTTGCCCAGACTGGAGTGCAGTGTCATGATCTCGGCTCACTGCAACCTCCGCCTTCTGGATTCAGGTGATTCTCCTGCCTCAGCCTCCTGAGCAGCTGGGATTACAGGTGCCCGCCACGACACCTGGCTAATTTTTGTACTTTTAGTAGAGACAGGGTTTCACCATGTTGGCCAGGCTGGCCTCAAACTCCTGACCTCAGGTGATCTGCCTGCCTCAGCCTCCCAAAGTGCTGGGATTACAGGCGTGGGCCACCATTCCCGGCCTACATTTGTTACAACTGAAGAACCTACACCGACACATCATAATCAGCCAAAGTTCATTGCATTTGTGGTCACTGTTGGTGTTGTACATTCTATGTGTTTGGACAAATGTAAAATGACATGAATCCACCATTATAGTATTACACAGAGTAAATGCACTCCCCGAGAAATTCTCTGTGCTTTGCCCATTCATCCCCCAATCCCACGTCCAGTCCACACAACTACTGATATTTTTACCTATTTTTGCCTTTTCCAGAATGTTATATAGTTGGAATCATACACTAAGTAGCCCTGCAGATTGCTTCTTTCAGTTAATAATATGCATTTAAGATTCTTTCACGTTTATTCATGGTTTCACAGCTCATTTCTTTTTAGCACTGAATAATATTTCATTGCCTGGATGTCCCGCAGTACATGTATTCATTCACCTACTGAGCGACATCTTGATTGCTTCCAAGTTTGGGCAATTATGGATAAAGCTGCTATAAACATCCATATGTATGTTTTTGTGTAAACATAAATTTTTATCTCCTTAAGATAAATACCAAGGAGCACCATTGCTGCATCATATGGTAAGAGTATGTTTCATTCTGAAAGAAACCATCAAACTGTCTTCCAAGGTGGCTGTACCATTTTTCATTTCCACTAAAACATTCTGCATTTGCCACCGTCAGTGTTCTGGATTTTGACCTTTCTAATAGGTGTGTAGTGTTATCTCATTACTGTTTTGATTTGCATTTCCCCTATAACAAATGATGTGAAGAATCTTTTCATATGCTTATTCACTATCTGTATATCTTTTCTGGTAAGATGTCTGTTAAGGTTTTCGGCCCATTTTTAAAATCAGATTGTTTTTGTTCTTATTGTTGAGTTTTAAAAGTTACTTGTACATTTTGGATAACAGTCCTGTATTGGATATGTCTTTTTTTTTTTTTTTTTTTTTTTTTTTTTTTGAGAGTGTCACTCTGTCACCCAGGCTGGAGTGCAGTGGAGTGATCTCAGCTCACTGCAACCTCTGCCTCTGAGGTTTAAGCAGTTCTCGTGCCTCAGCCTCCTGAGTAGCTAGGACTACAGGCACGCATCATCATGCTTGGCTAATTTTTGTATTTTTATTAGAAACAGGGTTTTGCCATGTTTCCCAGGCTATCTCAAACTTCTGAGCTCAGGCAGTCCACTGGCCTCAGCTTTCCAAAGTGCTAGAATTACAGGCATGAGCCACTGCACCTGGCCATGGATGTGTCTTCGCATTTATTTTCATCCAATTTGTGGCTTATGTGCTCACTCGCTTGAGGAAATGCCTTTTGATTTTAATTCAATGCAAATATTACCAAAAACCTGATATAATTTCATTTTTAGCTGATTCAAGTAGAGTTCATAAATATTCATTATTCTACAAATATTTATGATGCACCTTATCATATGTCAAACTCTGACTAAGGATACCAATTACTCTAGTTAAACTGTGACCATACAGAATCAAGATGTCTCTGTAAAGAGAGTAAATTTAATTAACTGATCTGAAAATTTTACCTTTGCCGGCTCACAGTGCTCAATTACCGTGTAATTTAAGTGACATGTGATTAATTAAATTTTTTAGCTCCAGTATATTTAGAGTGTTTCCCATGATGTATTAGAGTCAAAAGCCATGGTGCTCTCCCAAGTAATGTATAATATAATAAAGGAGACAGACCTATTACAACATGAATAGGCAGTGCAGTGGGATAGAAAAAGCACTAAGCTACTATCTGTGTGAGCTGAGAGAAGTATAGTAAGTTAAATTGTCATCTTGGCCTCAGTTTCATCTTTGGTAAGAATAGAGTCATTGGGCTAGAATCTGTAGGTAATGGATTCTTACTGCTATACGTAGAATAACCATTTTGTGTACTAAGGACCAATGCATCCCTACCTGTAGCTGGGTAGCAGCCAGAGTCAGAGTTATTGGAAGAAAAAAATTGGATACAATGATTTCCAAGTTGAAGGTCTAGCTTTGGAAGAATCTGTGACTATAAAATGAGAAGCAGAATAAGTAAGCCAGATGAACAGTTAAGCCTATGCTTGTAGATTTTTGTTTGCTTGGTATTTTTTCATGTTTATTTCAAGAAGAATTAGAGGCAGTGTTCACCACTAAGAAAAGACATAAACTGATTAAAAGGAGACCCAAAGAAGGGAATTATCACTGCTCTGCCAAGGGACCTGGAAGGTGAGGGGACACAACACAGTTCTATGGTCGCCATTAATCCACCCGCACAGCAGCATCTCCATCTGCCTCCTGCCATCTTTCCCCTGTATAGAGAACGACAGGATGTTGGTGATGTTCTATTTCTTGACTTTGGTGACTGTTACAGTCTTTGCTTAATTATATTTCATTATTTATATGTTTTGTGCACTTTTTCATACCTTTCAATTTTAAAAAAATCCTTTAAAAATACATGGTACAATCATGTCCTGAATGATGCTTCCCTACATTTTTAAATTGAAAAGACCTATGTGAGCAGTCATTTGACTTTGGCAAACAAATGAGGTTTCTCATGGATTCAATTTTTGCGGCAGACAGAAAAAAAATCCTTTGAAAGACAAATACATTGTGTGCTTCCTGCCAATAAGGATGTAATACTTCCTCGTTTTAGTTAATGAAAAATAACACATACTTTCAAAGTTCTGTAGACTCTAAAAAGAAAGAAAACACTCAAATGAGTCACCTATTTCCACATTTGAGGCTCAGAAGCTATATAAATTTCTGCAGTCACTAGCAGAAAACACCAAATCAACCATAGGTCCAAGAACAATTGTCTCTGTATGGCAGCTATGCGACTCACCGTGCTATGTGCTGTGTGCCTGCTGCCTGGCAGCCTGGCCCTGCCGCTGCCTCGGGAGGCGGGAGGCATGAGTGAGCTCCAGTGGAAACAGGCTCAGGTATGTCACAGCCCACTTACTTGGGGTTCCATTCTTTTGCCATCTACATTAAGAAATGTGTTTTTCAATTATTTCCCTTCCCATGTTAGCACTGCAGTGGAATTTTCTTTGGGGTAGTTTTTCTGATTATAAAAGCAATATATGTTTTCATCAAGTAGCCATTAAAAGCAGGTTTCAGAGTCTGCTCTAATCGGGCTTGAGTTCCAACCCTCCACTCACTATGTAGATAGACTCAGGAAGGTCATTAAACTTCTGTAAGCTTCAGGTTTCCAATTTGGAAGTTGGAGATAAGCATGGTATCAACCAAATGAGGGTGTTGTAAAGCATTTAACACAGTACCTGAAACATTGTTTAAATTAAGTTCTTATTTTTATTTATTATAACTTGAGATTCTTTTTCTATAGCATACAGAATATTGCCTCTTAAGATACAACTTGTAAATATACTGTTTGTATATTTACAAAACTGTTTGTAATGGAGATATTTGAAGTCAGAAAACATGGGTAGAAGTTACAACTCTCCAACAAATCAACGACGATAGACAAGGCATTAACTTTTGACTTTGTTTTCTCCTGTGTCCAGCAGAAAAAAATACTATGTGTTTTATACCACACGGGGTATTCTAGTAAGTAAATGAGGTGATAACAAAACTGACTAGCATGTATGTAACAATTGTAGATTATAAAGTACTACATATACATTGTGACATTTAATCCTTAGTTCTATAAAAAGAGGAAACCAAGGTTAAATTGATTCGTATACTTATTAGTGGTAGAGATAGAAATCAAGGACAAGTGCTTCTGGTTCAAAAATCATGTTCTTTCCAATATGCTTCTTAATAAGCAGTCTAATAAATACAAGCAGTCTACTAATTATTATTTGGTCAACTAATGGGATGATTACTCATAAGCATTATTTGTAAATTTAGGCTTTAAGCATAAGAAAAGTCAATTTTTAATTTGCATTAACTTAGACTTTTAAAAAGTTCCAGTTATAACAAGTTAGATTGAACCACATGAAGTTACTAGTATTTAACTTTTAAAATCTCCAAAACAGCAATTTTATATGGTTCCACCTAATGAATTCTCCAGAAAGAGTACTTTGCATTTAGTTTCTTTACTTAGAGTGCAGGTTAGCAGAAACTTAGAGTTTCTTTACTCGGAGGGATGTTAGCTAGGTTTAACAAAAAACAGGAAAAGTCATCTCAACAAAGGTTTACCACATCTCACATCCAGAGGGTGTCTTGGTAAAGTCTGTAGCTCTAGAAGGGATTAAATGGGTTATTTGTTTTTAAGTAAAGGATCAGTTATCAATCGTCATGGATGAACATAAGTATTTGTTGTACTTAATGAGACAACTGTTGGCAACAGGAAAAAAAGTTACAATATTAATAAGATTTCTTACATAAATTGCATATTCCTGAGCTGTCCTAAGACAGGTAACCATTACCATCTACTCAAAATAAACTGCAAATTAGTAAGTCAATGTTTAAATCGTTTTAACAACAATACTATCAGGCATCATATAACCCTACACACGTTTCTAATGTATAGAAGTCAAAACACTTAAGTTCAAATACTGGCTCCTTCAGTTACTCACGAGGTGATCTTATGCAATTTATTTAACTTCTCTGAGCTGTGTTTCTTCATATATAAAATAGGGATAACAATGCCATACTTGTTTCATACGGTGGTTATGAGGTTTACATAAAATAAACATGTGAGTGCCTGGCACTAGTAAGTGCTTAAAAATGTTCCTGTGAGGTTGCTATTGTTAGTTTGTTCACTTCTGTTGTATTTGTGCTGCTGGATTCCTATTCTCATATCCAGATACTGAGAACCTTTAGAGAAATTCCCAGGAACCCAACTTTGTGTGGAATAAACCTGGGAGACCTACTGTATACTACAATCTCCCAAAGTGGGTTTGACTAGAGATTTACCAGCAGAAAGAGGGGCTGGGAATGGAATGAGCAGAAAGAGGGAAAAGAGGGCCTAGGAGTCAGGAAAGTCAAGTCCAGTTCTGCTACTAATTTAAGGTGTGAACCTGGGCACGTAAATCATTTAGTTGTTATAAGCTTTGGTTCCTTCGCTGGATTATTAAATTGAACTACTTAATAATTTGCTAATATCTTTTCCCAGAGCTAAAATTTTAAGACCCTTTAACTTTTGGCTGGAACTACATCTCAGCTGGACCTTAGAGAGGGCTGGTTGACCTCAGCTCTCCCCCACAGGGTCTATGATAACACAGAGAGAAGGTCCCAGTTGTACCCCTGAGGACAGACTGGTACATGCTTCCTGATTGCTCTTACACACATCCAGGCTTTATAAAGTGTATAGTGTATTTCTGCCCCAAACATTTAAAGGGATTTTTTAAAAACTGAGGGATTCTTTTCTTTTGCTCATGAAATGGCATGCCAGTGCTTCATTAGCAATATTAAATTTTCTCCTCACTAATGCACACTTATTTTACTCAGTGACTATGTAATTATTCTGTCTTCAAATCATTATTTGAATCCACAGGAACCAAAGGCAAGAGATGTATAAGCTTCTAAGATAAAAGAAGATAATAAACAAGAACTATAGATTAATTACTCTCTTTTCAATAGGACTATCTCAAGAGATTTTATCTCTATGACTCAGAAACAAAAAATGCCAACAGTTTAGAAGCCAAACTCAAGGAGATGGAAAAATTCTTTGGCCTGCCTATAACTGGAATGTTAAACTCCCGCATCATAGAAATAATGCAGAAGCCCAGATGTGGAGTGCCAGATGTTGCAGAATACTCACTATTTCCCAATAGCCCAAAATGGACTTCCAAAGTAGTTACCTACAGGTTAGTTTTGCTCTGGCTCATTTTGGCAAAAACAATGAAGCCTGTTTCCTAAGAGGTCAAACATTGTTTTCTTGTTTGCTACTAGGATTGTATCATATACTCGAGACTTACCGCATTTTACAGTGGATCGATTAGTGTCAAAGGCTTTAAACATGTGGGGCAAAGAGATCCCCCTGCATTTCAGGAAAGTTGTATGGGGAACTGCTGACATCATGATTGGCTTTGCACGAGGAGGTAAGAAAGATTCCTGTAGGCTAATCCTGTGTCCTGTTTTGTTTGTTCATGGATTATATCAGTGCTCTTTTCTTATGAGGATTAAAATCCTTTAATGAGATTTGATTGGTAGATAGATAGCTAGCTAGCTAGCTAGCTAGCTAGCTAGATAGATTGATTTAGTAATATTGTTATAATGTTTATAATCTGGTAATATAGAGCCAGTCTTTATAGGAGCAGTCGGCAAACTAGGACCCACTGAACCAAATCCAGCCCACCTTCTGTTTTTGTAAACAAAGTTTTACTGGAACACAGTCAGGATCCTTCATTTCCCTATTATCTATGACTGTTTGGGGTCAGGCTGCAACTGTGACAGAGATGACAAAGCTTAAACACTTGTTATCTGATCCTTTACAGAAAAAGTTTGCCAATCTCTGTTTTGTAATGTGAATTATTATTTGTATGTACAGTCAAGAACTGCTTAACAATAGGAATACATTCTGAGAAATGAGACCTTTGGCAATCTTGTCATTGTGCTAACATCATAGACTACACTTACACAAACCCAGGTGATACAGCCTACTATCCAACTAGGCTATATAGTATAGCCTATTGCTCCTTGGCTGTAAATCTATACAGCATGTTACTATACTGAATACGGTAGGCAACTATAACACAATGGCAAGTATTTGTGTGTCTAAACATATTCAAACATTGAAAAGGTAATGCACTGAGCTATGACATTATTACAGCTACTATATCACTAGGCTATAGGAATTTTTCAGCTCCATTATAGTCTTATAGGACCATTGTATATGTGGTCTGTTGACTGAAAGATCATTATGTAGCACATGACTATATGTTTACAATGTATCGAGCTAACATCAATATTAAATCAACAGAAAGAGCTGTAGCTTCCAAAGGCCTCAAGAGGCCCCTGAGAAGTGGTATATAACCTGTTGCTAATGCCTTTCATGTGGCAAGGAAGTAGGAAATGGAAACTTTCATATTAAAGAACTTAAAAATATATAACCCACCAGGGCGTGGTGACTCATGCCTGTAATCTCAACACTTTGGGAGACCGAGGCAGGTGGATCATCTGTGGTCAGGAGTTTAAGACTAGCCTGGCCAATATGGTGAAACCTCATCTCTACTAAAACAAAAATTAGCTGATCATGGTGGCGCATGCCTGTAATTCCAGCTATTTGGGAGGCTGAAGCATGAGAATCGCTTGAACCCAGGAGACAGAGGTTGCAGTGAGCCAAGATCACACCACTGTATTCCAGCCTGGGCAACAGAGCAAGATCATGTCTCAAAAAAAAATATATGTATTATATAAAATACATATATATTGTATATATACATATATATGTGTATATATATAATACATATATAGTATATATACAAATATATATGTATATATAAAAATATATACATATATGCAAATATATTTTTTTTTATATAAACCCTTTTTTTAGTATATGGGTTATATGTGTGTGTGTGTGTGTATATATATATATATATAACACATATACATAAACTGTTCTTAATTGCTAGTGTTTCGTGGTGCAACTTTAGAGAAAAATGTTGCCCATTTAGGTCTGTTCTATGTGGAACTGTCCGGCTACTGTAGCTGAAATTTGAACTTCAACCCACAATATTGAAAACACTGAAGAAAATGCTATGGGAAAGCACTAATCATAGCACTACAAGTTTTTTACGAGCTAGATAAACTGGACCGGCCTCATATCACCTTGAAGATAACCAGCTCCGCATCACAAATTAAAGGACTATCAAAAGCCATTTTAAGAGATCTTGAGCATGGCTCTCCAAGAGACTATTTACTATGCCCACAAAGAATAAGCTAGGTTTTTAAGAAAAAAAAAAACATATGAAATGGTGTACAAATTACCTGCCAAATGCAGTATTCATATTCATTCTCCCTCCCACCACCCTTTGACAGAGCAAAGTGGTCAAATTTAACAAAAGCTTAAATGCAACCCTAAGTTAGATATAACTGCATTTTAAGTCCTATATCCAGTAAGCTTTCAATATATGGTGATTATCAGTGATGAGCAATGATTCTGTGAAAGGAAAAAGTGTCTGGGCCAAGAAAGCACCCCAACTACCCTGTGAATGCAACTGACAGCGTGTAACAATGCCAGCTACTTGGACTGGGCTGCTTTTTTTTTTTTTTTTAATTTATTTTTTGAGATGGAGTTTCACTCTTGTAACCCAGGCTGGAGTGCAGTGGCATGATCTCGGCTCACTGCAACTTCCACCTCCTGAGTTCAAGCAATTCTCCAGCCTCAGCCTTCCAAGTAGCTAGGATTACAGGCATGTGCCACCACGCCCAGTTAATTTTTGTATTTTTAGTAGAGATGGGGTTTCACCATGTTGGCCAGACTGGTCTCAAACTCCTGACCTCAGGTGATCCACCCAGCTCAGCCTCCCAAAGTGCTGGGATTACAGGCGTGGGCCACCGTGCCTGGCCTGGACTGGGCTGCTTTTTCTAGCCTCAATAATCATATAAACTGAAAAATAAAATTATTGGAGGAAAAAAATCAGTCACTAAGAACAATCACTCCGTTTTCTTTCAGCTCATGGGGACCCATACCCGTTTGATGGGCCAGGCAACACGCTGGCTCATGCCTTTGCACCTGGGCCAGGTCTTGGAGGAGATGCTCACTTCGATGAGGATGAACGCTGGACGGATGGTAGCAGTCTAGGTATAGCATCTCATGTCTCTTCTACTCCACATCCTTTTTAAAATCCTGGACTTACACTAAGTTAAATAATTATTTTAATTTATAATAAGTATTGAGCCCTTGCTAAGTGCCAAACACTGTACTATATGCCTGAAATGCATTATTTCATGTAATATACTCATAATGCTACACATACAGAAGATGGACACTCAGGCTATGGAGTCAAGCAGCACTGGTCCAATTTGCTGTACATCTACCAATTACTCTGTGTCATTGGGCAAGTTATTGAATTTCTCTGAGCCTCAGTCTCCTCCTCTGTGGAATGGGAATATAAATAGTTCCCACATCAAGGATTCTTTAAATTAAATGGGATAATGCCTATATAGTGCCTGGAATATATTAATAATTTAATAAATTATAGCTCTTTCTTCATATTTCCAAAAAATACATGCTCCAAATGGAAAAGAGAAGTAGAAACTACGATATTTAAGAAGTATACACAATTCTGGAATTATTCACTATTTTCCAAAAAGAACCAATCCATGACTTAGTCTATCATATTTATCATTTTACATGGTAGGATATTATAGGCACATCAGAGAAGTAATGGAGAAGACTCTGGCATAAAAATCCCAACTAGAGACAATTTAAAAAAAACAACAACAACAAAAAAAGGCTACCAACTGGCCCTAAAAGGGAAATTTGTATTTGTGTTTGGCAAAGGGAATGCACCATAGCTTGCTGCCTTGCTTTGAAAATCTATGTAAAATTGTGATGCTGCCTCCCATTCACATCTAGCATATTCTTTTCATTCTTTTTTCTTCCCACTTAAGGTAGGTTAAAGGCAGTTTCCTTCAATTCAATGCTACATCACCAGAGCTCTGGCCACCCCTCAAACTCACAGGCTCAATCTTCCACATACTTGTAAAGCCTTTCAATGAGTCTGAAGGAGAGCAAAGGATATATGTAATATAAGTTAATGAATCAAAATGAAAGACAAAACTCAGCATTGCCTGGAGATCCTGCCTTTCAATCTTCGCTTTCTCAAAGCCAACTTTCTCTCCTCTGATATCCAAAGTCACTAACATTTATTGAATGGCTGTGACTTCCCAAATATTGTGAAACTCTAGTTATCATGACAAATCTATAGGGCAGGAATTACTGTCTCTGTTTAACAGGTGAGAAACGGAGACTCGGCAACATCAATTAATCTATCCAGAGTTGTCCAGCTAGTAAGCAGTGGAGCTACATTTCAAACCTAGGTCTTAGTGCTTTTAAAGCCTTTGCTTTCCACTGCAGAGTATTGCTGCCTGAATGAAAGAAGCAAATAAAAAACATTACACATTTTTAAGAAGCAGAAGTAGTGATGAGATTAAAGTACTCCTATTCTGATTATCCTTCTAACCTCTCTCCACTTTTGAAAGCCTAGAAACAAGTAAGCTACCGAGGGCTAAAAATTGGGTATTTTTCTTTAGTTATTTAAATTATGATATCATATATTATATGTAATATTGCAATAATATATGCAGCTATTTTTATCATAAGTTTCTCACTTCTTCGGTTGTAGGAATTAACTTCCTGTATGCTGCAACGCATGAACTGGGCCATTCTTTGGGTATGGGACATTCTTCTGATCCCAATGCAGTGATGTATCCGACCTATGGAAACGGAGATCCCCAAAATTTTAAACTTTCCCAGGATGATATTAAAGGCATTCAGAAACTATATGGTAATATTTATTATTTCAAATAAGAGGATTTCACATTTTCTTTTTAGAGTGGGGTAGGAAAAGAAAGGTGAGGAAGTGGGTATTTACCTGGAAAACCACACTGGAACTTATATCAAAAAGCCTATTAAGGGGAGGAACTGGGGACCTTAGATACTTAAAATATAACTAGGCTGTGTTATACCTTGCAGATGTTGATTGTGAGTTTCAGTAACATAGTACAATATGGTTAAATTATGCAAATGATATTGTCAAGATTTTCTTCAAGCTGCCACCCACTGCTCTTCCTCTCTCAGTTTAAATAGTTTATTTAGGAGAGTGTCCCCTGTAGGGGTGGATTGAAGGGACAAAACACCTTTCTTCATAGCTGCCCACTCCTAAAGATTCAACTCTAAATAATTAAAAGTGACCCTACTATTCCTGTTTGCATATACATGCAGAGAAAGTGGTTAACCACGGACAGAAACTGCTTATCATTCCTGGTCTTGATACTTATGTATATCCCATGTCCCAATCTATGCTTTTTTGGTTTAATCAAGTTCCAAATTCAGTTTTTTTAAGAAAACTGATTTGGATTTACTGAATTGAGTCAGCCAAAAGTAGAATTTGAGAAAGAAATCAAAGGACGAGAATAAAAACCTCTGTCTCTGGATAAAGGTAACGAAAGTAAGGTTCACAGAGGCTAAGTGGACTGTCCAAGGTCATGTGACTGCCAAGTGCTTGAGCCTTGATTCCAAATGAGGGTTATGTGACTTCATACTCTTTCCACTACATATCCCTGCCTATCACTGCCCAGTAAGCTTTTTATCCTAGTAAGGATAAAAGAATACAGAATGGCATATTTAAATCAGCAGATATAACTAAACCTAGCCAGTAAAAAAGATCAGGATGAAGAGAATACACTGCAAAAAGATCATATAAGACTCTTCGAATGATCACATGAGCAACGAAAGTGCTTCCACATAATAGAGGATTGTCCTCAAGGGAGAAATATTCCAGTAAGACACTGGATTTAAGATACCAGTTCAACCTAGCATTTACTATAAATTAGCATGTACCAAAATGTATTCTCAGAACACTAGTCCTACAGAGTGATTTCCAGATAAGGCGACTATGGAGAAATAAGTTCAAGAAACACTACCTACTATATTTCAGGTACATAGAATATTGGAGAGTATAGACTATTGAACAAACGTTTAACCGAGTGTTTCCTAAATTATAATCCTTTTTACGGGTCTTAATGAGTCCCATAAAATAGTACTTCAGAGAACGCACTTTGGAAAATGCTATGTAACTATTCCCAAAAGATCTGACTTAACGAACCACTGCTGTCCAAACGATTCACAAAATGCTGACTATTGTTGGTAAAGCTATCACCAAGAAAACTGAAAATACTACCCTCCCCTTACAGAAAACTGTGAAACTCATGGAATATTCTACAGCAGTCTGTAAATATTTTAGAACCCTAAGAAAAATACAAAGAGAATAAAGAAGATCCGAGGCATACTGATTAAATTTAATAGGAAGAAAAGAGACTAGTGCATTAAAACCTTAAGTATTAGACAAAAGGGCACCCCTGGTCAGAGGTGGAAAGAAGTAACTTCTGGACAAATGGAAATAGAATTTAATTATGTAGGCTGTAAATGTAGGGAGTTAATCTAAAACAGAATATGAGCAGAAAACATAGATTCCAAAGAAAGTGATTAAGATACAAGATTCCTAATGCTATACTCAGAATGATAAAAATAATAGCTGACTGGGCACGGTGGCTCACGCCTTTACCCAGCACTTTGGGAGGCTGAGGCGGGTGGGGATCGCTTGAGGCCACGAGTTTGAGACCTGGGCAACACGGCAAAACCCCATCTCTACTAAAAATACAAAAATTAGCCAGGCATGAAGGTGTGTTTCTGTAGTCCCAGCAACTCGGAAGGCTGAGGCATGAGAATTGCTAGAACCCAGGAGGCAGAGGTTGCAGTGAGTCAAGATCACACCACTGCACTCCAGCCTGGGCAACAGAGTGAGACTCCATCTCAAAAAATAAATAAATAATAGCTAACATGCATTGAGTACTTGCAGTATTCCAAGACTTCACATGGATTGACTCATTTAATTCAAGAATTCAATGAGACATTATTATCCACATTTTACAGATTTGTAATCCGATGCTAAGAGAGGTTAAGTAGTAAACTACCTAAGGTCACACAGCTAGTAAACTGGTAGAGACAAGATACAAAGGTACCTGAGCCCTGGGCCCACACTCCAGTCAATCCTGCCTTCTCAGCCTCTGGAGGTTGTTCTTCAGAATCTTTGTCCCAGGCACACAGAACTGGGCTGAGTGAATAATAGATTATACTTTCTGTGACATTTCCTTTGTCTGTATAATCTTAGGATGGTTTTTATGCATTTTCTACACATCAGAATGTTCTCTTTTTTTTTCTCTCAATAGGAAAGAGAAGTAATTCAAGAAAGAAATAGAAACTTCAAGGAGAACATCCATTCATTCATTGGATTTTATATCATTGTTGCACAATCAGAATTGATAAGCACTGTTCTTCCACTCTGTTTAGCAATTATGTCACCCTTTTTTATTGCAGTTGGTTTTTGAATGTCTTTCACTCCTTTTAAGGATAAACTCATTTATGGCGTGACTGTGTCTTACTCATCTATACTAGCAGTAGGTAGATGTCAATAAATGTTATGTACACAAATAAATAAAATGTTTATTCTGTGGTAAATTTATTTATATTTGGGAGCACTCTTTCTATGGCAAGTGAAGACATACTATACAATGAAAAGAAAGACTAGGACAAAGAAAGAATCCCACCACACTATTTTGGGGTCTTCTGCTGCACCTCACCCTTCCACCCAAGAGGGAAGGTAGGAGCTCCACCTCTTTATCGTTCACTGGTGTGCCTAAAGTTACACTAATTTCCCCTTACCTTTGTGGCCCGTGCTCTCACTCTGAGTCCTCTGGAAAATCCAGTTCTTCCCATAAATGTCTGAGAATTTTCAACAACTTACAACTAACCACCTCACCGTCACTTCCAGCTCCAAGTTCCTACCTCCCCATCACCTCCTGATTTTCATGCAACCTCTCCTACTGCAGCCACTCTCCAGGTTCCCTTCCTTTTTCCCCATGCCAACCCAGATATTGGTCTCACCCTATTCTCTTTAACTTTCTACAAACCAGTGCTACAGGCTTCAGTGAAAAGGTAGATGTTCCTGGAGATTTGCATAAATAGTGGAATTTTCATAAAATTGAACAAAACTAAAATTGGATGTTATTCCCATCCTTCAAATCTTTTTTTTTTGCGGGGGGGAGGGCGGAGGCAGGGTCTCATTCTGTTGCCCAGGTTGGCTTGCAGTGGCATGCGATCTCGGCTCACTGCAACCTCCACCTCCTGGGTTCAAGCGATTCTCCTGCTTCAGCCTCCCAAGTAGCTGGGATTATAGGCACATGCCACCATCCCTGCCTAATTTTTGTATTTTTAGTAGAGATGGGGTTTCACCATATTGGCCAGACTGGTCTTGAACTCCTGACCTCCAGTGATCCACTGGTCTGAGTCTCCCAGTGCTAGGATTGCAGGTGTGAGCCACTGCACCCAGCCCAAATCCTTTACTTGTCCCAGATCAGGAATTTCTCACTGGCCACCTACTTCTGCAGGCTGCAGCCTCCTATCACCTCTCCCCCAACATCTCTTGTCTTTAAACCCCACTCCTTCTCACTTCCCCAGAAACTCATTTTCCTGATGTCCTTCAGCTCAGGTCCTCCCTTTCCACACACAGAAACCCACTGTGTTTCTCTGGGTGAAGCACTCTCTGTGCAGGGTTTAACCTTAATTAGCAGAACACGGAGCTGGCAAGGGCTTTGCCATTTCAGCCTTCTCTTTCTTCCTCCTCCTGCACACTCCCAATACCCAAGCATGTCTTTCTCTATAGGGAGATGAACAATTGAAATTTACTTTCTTACTGATAAAAATTATCCCTCCCACACATACCCTAAAAGCAGATCAGTATCCCAAAATTCAGAACTGTCCTGCAGCCTTAGGAAGCCATTCCCAGAATAGATCAAATGAGAGGAGAATCCACAATCCAGGCAAAATATAAAGTATATGTGAACAAGAGTTCAAAGACCCTTTTAAAACATAAGGAAATATATATATACACACATATATATACACACACACACATATATATATACACACACACACACACACACACACACACGGTGCTGGGATGAAAAGGAAGTTATGTCATTAAATTCAAGTTCTTCCTTTTGTAGAAGACAAAACAGAGATTAAATGATTTCCCTAAGGTTCACAGTAAGCAAAAGTGGTGATTAAACATTTTGTTGTTTGTTTAACTCTTTGTATTTTGATTTTGGACAGCAGGAGGCAGTATCTATCTTGCAGCTAAAGTGGATGTCTATTGTTTTAACCTGCGCATCACCCTACTTTTGGAGACAAGAAACTACCTTTTCCCTTTGTGTACAATCTTCATGAGATGTCACATAGGTTGCTACAAGCTGCCTGGGCTGAGAGAAGAGTACAGCACCCAAGCTTGGCCTATCAGACACCGTCTCCCAAAAACACTGGAGGGATTATAGGTGGATTCAAACTGGCCATGGGGCTCTGGAGACACTGTCTATTGAATCCTGCACCCAGACAGATTGCCCGAGGTTGCCCTGGGCCCTGTCCTTCTCATAGCTTAGGTGTAGGGCTTCTCTTCCAGATTTATAACTGACTGCACTGCCTTCCAATACATTTTGTCTATTGCTTAAGTTATCCATAGTTAGTTCATGTCTGTGGTTTGCAATCCCTGGCACAGTAGCTTAGTTGTCTTTCCTAGGGTATCTGCACATACGGGCTCCGTTCTGTATTTCACCACATACTTCAATCTTAACAATGAAGTAAGCTCTAACAGAGCAGAGAAGTAAATAAAATGTCCTTTTTCTGATCAAATAGCATAAAACTAACTGGTAAACAGAAATTTTTCCTAGCAAATAAGGACCCATTTTTTTAAATTGTGGTAAAATACATTTAACACAAAATTTACCATCTCAACCATCAAGTGTACAGTTCAGTAATGTAAAGTGTATTCACATTGTTGCACAAGAGAAAAAGTCCTTAACCTCAGCACTATTGGCATTTTTGACTACATAATTCTTTGTTGTGTCCTATGCATTAAGAATATTAGGCCAGGCACAGTGGCTCGTGCCTATAATCCCAGCACTGTGGGAGGCTAAGGCGAGCAGATTGTGTGAGCCCAGATATTAAAGACCAGCCTGGGGCAACATAGCAAAACCCCATCTCTACAAAAAATTTGACAATTAGCCAGGCATGGTTGTACGTACCTGTGGTCCCAGCTACTTGGAAGGCTGAGGTGGCAGGATTGCTTGAGTCCAGGAGTTCAAGGCTGCAGTGAGGTATGACTACCACTGCACTCCAGGCTGGGCAACAGAGCAAGACCCTGTCTCAAAAGAGAAAAAAAAAAGAATGCTTGCAGTTACCCCTGGCCTCTATGCACTGATGCCAGTAGAATATCCTCAGTTCTCTCAACCAAAAAAGTCTTCAGACCGTACCAAATATCCTCCAAGAGGAAAAATAGTCCCCAGTTGAGAACCACTGAGCTAAAGAGAATAAACTATTTCATTGTATTATACTTAGCATCCCTTCTACCATTTTCACCCCGGACACCATCATACTCTAATTCTGTACCATCCCATGAGAAAGAAAAACCAGTAAGAGATTAAGGTGACATTGCCTGTTTTTGACACTTATTTGAGGAAAAGATTGTCATATTTTAAGAAATAAACACCTGAATTCTAGTTGGGCACGTAGCTCATGCCTGTAATCACAACACTTTGGGAGGCCGAGGCAGGCAGATCATTTGAGGTCAGGAGTTCAAGACCAGCCTGACCAACATAGCAAAACCCCCTCTCTACTAAAAATACAAAAATTAGCCAGGTGTGATGGCAGGCACCTGTAATCTCAGCTACTTGGGAGACTAAGGCATGAGGATCACTGGAGCCCAGGAGGCAGAGGTTGCAGTGAGCTGAGAGCATGCCACCGCACTCCAGCCTAGGTGACAGAGTGACACCCTGTCTCAAAAAAAAAAAAAAAAAAAAAAATCTGTATTCTAAAGCCAGGGTACTATGTATTTATAGAAGTTCATAAGACTTGGGTGTATTTTATAAATTACTTGTTATTTTTCTGGTTTTAAAGTCAATAAACTCCAGTTTAAGAAAAAGGTCTTAGATGAATTTGTCTTCCCTCCTTTCAAAGATTCCATTTAAGCAGTAGTGAAGGAATAAAACAGAACAGGAGAAGGTCTGCAATGGACAAGGGATTTCAATCAATTTCTGTAAGATCTAATACAGCTGATACACAAAACATATCAGCCTCAGCCTAGGATGTACAAAGAGGCCTACAGTGAAAATGGGAGTTCAATTGTCTAACTCCTGAGAGGCTTTGAAATCTCAGTTAGAAGGTTTAATGAAGGCAGGGTGAAAAATGATATCAGGGGATTAACTGTGTATGTGTACATGCGTATAAGACAATTAACTTCATTTCATCCCTTTAACCAAAAAAGGCAGAGAGCCAGATGTTCACGTCCAGGCAAAATAGCAAAGGGTTCTTTGCTAAATAAGTTTTTTAAAAAAATGTGAGAGAGAACAGGACATTTAAATTGGGCTCTGTGCCTCTGAACAAAATATCCATATTTTGGCTTTGAGGCTGGGAATAGGGAAGCCCCCATCCATCTGCTCATCCTAACTTAAATGTACCAGTGAACAAGAACATCCATGGGCACCAAGCCCCTAGTCAGCTTTCTTATTGCATTGTTCTGTGGTAGACAGGTGTAGGCAAATCTACCCACAAAGGCTGAGGAACTTGTGGGGCTGAAGAAAGAGACTGACAAATCCAGTTTCTCAGAAAGAAACATACAACAGTGACTTACGAACAGAAGCCTTATCTTGGGCAGCCATAAGATGAGAGGGTAGCTTCCTGCACCATTACCCGCAGAACCAGTAGTCACGTGCCATAGGGAAAGGGTATACATACTTCAGAAGGGATAGGTAGGAAAACTGTAGCACAGTAACATCAAGGTTGTTTTGACCGGAAATTTATGGTTAAGTACCTACTCTTACACAAGGAATAATAAATAAGCTGGAAATCTTGGAGGCCTTCCCAGAACTGGGATTAATGAGAAATTAACATGGTGGATTAACATCCAAGATGGAATTGCTTTAGTCTCCACACCTCTTATTAAAATGAAATGGGGAACAAAATAATAGTTTGTTGAAAAAAAAGGTGATACCAAAAAAAGTCATCCCAGAAAAAACAGAAATAATTTACAGAATAGAAGAGGTATGAGAAAAAAAAAATAGGACATTCTCACAGAAATTTAGGACAACATTACATACATGAAAAACAGTAACCAGCCAGGTGCAGTGGCTCACGCCTACAATCTCAGCACTTTGGGAGGCCAAGGTGGGCGGATGGCTTGAAGTCAGGAGTTCAAGACCAGCCTGGCCAACATGGTGAAACCCCATCTCTACTAAAAATACAAAAATTAGCCGGGCGTGGTGGCAGACGCCTGTAGTCCCAACTACTCGGGAGGCTGAGGCAGGAGAATCACTTGGACCCGGGAGGCGGAGGTTGCAGTGAGCTGAGATCGTGTCACTGCACTCCAGCCTGGGAGACAGAGTGAGACTCTATCTCAAAAACAAAACAAACAACAACAACGACAACAAACAGTAACACCAAGATTGCATTAAAAAGTATCAGAGAATACGCTGAAACTCTTCAAAATTGAATTTATGATTGTCAAGAAAGAAGTATAATATTAAAAAGTTGGAAGATAAGGAAAGCCACTCAGAATGAAGAGCTGAAAGACAAAAAAATAGAAAATAGCACAGAAAAAAGAAGAAGAAAAGATCAATTCAGGAGGTCCAACGCCCAACTCTGTTGGCTTTGAAATACGTCAACTTGACTAAGCTAAACTTTATTTTCCAGAATTCCTATCTCTCTGTTTCTTGTTAGGGCTGGCCACAAGAAAAATCTACATGGAATTTGGACCATGAAAGTAAAGTAATACTTGCTCTACCAAGGTTGATACGAGTCTGGTGCTGTGCAGCTCATGCACAGTTTCGTGGTTCTGCCCATTCACATTGTGAGCACAAAACACTGCAGGCCCAGGGCTCCAGCTCCCACATTCTCTCTTCCTTCAACTTCTCCAACTCCTGAGCTAGGTCTGAGTGTTACTCCATACAATAATACTAGTATCTACCACAGGGCACCCACGGAAGCAAGGTTGGAGACTTAGCAACAGGGAGAAGCCATCACAAGTACCTGTGATAGAAGGAGAGAGGTTCCAGTTTCTTACTCACTTCACAAGTCCCAGGTGTCCTGCTCTCCCCACTTTACTTCTATCTTTTAACCCCTAACACCTGTCCTGTAACTTCAAGCTCAGCACCAGATGCAGAAGAAACAGCCAAATCAAGATCATTTTACCAGCTCCCACAATGGTATGAGGATAAATTCCTATAATAAGTCCCTTATTTTACATCATTCTTAGTGATTCTGCTCCTCTCATTGAACCTTGTCTGCTACAACAGCCAATAAGATTTCTAGAAATGAAGAATAGACAAAATAAAGAAAAGAAAATTATCAAAGAAATAATTGGACATTTTCCAGTCTTGAGAAGGGGGAATGGTTTGGAGAAAAACAAGTCTTCAAATGAAAGAGCCAACATCATGTTAAAATGTTAGAACATTAAGAATAAAGAGATTTAACCATGCCCCAAGATTTTTTTTTTTTTAAAAGGACTCCAACAAAATAAAATTAAACTGACATCAGATTTCTCATCAGCAAAAATGATTCTAAGCTAGAGTGAAGTAAGGTCTTGAAAACCCTGAGGATGAGTTATCTCTATCCTAGAATTCTATACCCAGGCAAACTATCTACCCAGTGTGGTTGTGGGCGGAATTGTGTCCCCCAAAAAGACAAGTTGAAGTCCTTATCTCTTGTACCTGTGAAAATGGGACCTAATTTAGAAATGGGCTGTGTGCAGAGGTAATCAAGTTAAAATCAGGCCATATTGAAGTGGAGTGGGCCCTAAATCCAATGACCCTTGTCCTAAGAAAGCCATGTAAAGACAGAAGAACACAAATACACACAAGGAAAACACCAGGCAGTAACAGAGGCAGAAGCTGGAGCAATGCAACTACAAGCCAAAGAATGCCAAGGACTGCTGGCAACCACCCAAAGCTAGGAGATGGACTTGGAACAGATTCTCCCTCGGATACCAACTTGGTTGACACCTTACTTTTGACCTTCTTGCTTTCAGAACTGTGACACTTATTTTAAGCCATACAATTTATGGTACTTTTTTATGTCAGCCCTAGAAAACTGATCAAGGTGTGAAGCCAACATAAACTCAATCTTGTACGATAAGAGTTCAGAAAGTCCATCTCTCGTGTCCATTTTCTGAGATAGCTAATTTAAAATATATTGCAAACACAAAGGATGAAATTCAAGACAGAAGATGTGAGATATGGAAATGATGGAAAAGGAATCTCTGAATGATAGCTGTGCTCCGGGCTAGAAAGTAACCAGTCCAAATTACGACAGTAAGTCAATGAGACCTAAAAAAAAAAAAAAAAAAAAAAAAAAAAAAAAGGTTTTTAAGAAAAGATGAAATAGCTACTAAACAA
>NW_012102776.1:1673539-1741425 GCF_000951045.1 Mandrillus leucophaeus | reverse complement strand
CGGGCTAGAAAGTAACCAGTCCAAATTACGACAGAAAGAATCTGGTTATTTTCAAAAAAAAAAAAAAAAAAAAAAAAAAGATGGTTTTTAAGAAAAGATGAAATAGCTACTAAACAACATATGAAATGAGGAGTAAAAATCTGTAAAATATATAGGACGTGGTGAAGGGACATAAACTTCATCTCCCAGTGGAGAAAAATGAGATATTCAAGGGAAAATGGGGAATTATAATAAAAATCATGATCCAAATATAAGGCAACAAACTCAAATGTGACAGGAATAATTCTCAAAGAGTAGTCAGAGTAATTACTCCAAGAGGAATCAGAGAAGTGGGAGAAAGGAGAGCGCATTTGAAATGAAGGAAAATTCTTCTGTGAGAGGCAGGGGGTCGTGTCGGAACCAGAGAGACGAAATGTGGTTGTAGCTCACTGCTTAGCTCTGAGCTGAATAATGTTGACATGGTGATTTATTTAAATGCTCTTAATTGGTTGTTCGATATTCAAAATCAACACACGGATAAAGCTCAGGCAATTTAATGATGGATACAGAATGAAAAAGTCATATCAAGCATGACAATGTAGCAATATGGGAAGTTGGGAGGTGAAGGGAAGGGAGAGATGCGGAGAATGTCAGAGGCTTTGAGAGCCTCCTATTACAGGGTGGGGAACTGAGAGGTGCTCCTGAAACTGATGGAACAAGAAGCAAAGATTTACTTCAATCATGTAAAGTTACAAGCAAAACCAATAATGATACAACTCTCAAAATTGGGAGAGAATGGAAGGACAGCAGAGAGTAGTACAAGTGAGCAAATGCTCTGAATAGAGAACACCTAAAACCGATAAAGAAATAATGACATAGGCCAGGTGTGGTGGCCGACGACTGCAATCCCAAAGCTTTGGGAGGCCAAAGTGGGAGAATCACTTAAGCTGGGGACTCACTTTCAAGTTGTCAGTCCCCTTCTCTGACAGTCTTCCTTCTCTAATAAGTACCCCTGACCTATTGCAGGCCTTCATGACAACTGTGTACTATCCCAACTGCTGTCACAGCTATCTGGAGCAGGGGCAGACACCTGACCCAAGCAGGACCAACATGGCAACCTGGTGAAATCGCATCTCTACATAAAATTTAAAAAATTACAGCCAGGCATGGTGGCTCACACCTGTAATCCTAGCACTTTGGGAGGCCAAGGCGGGCAGATCACTTGAGGTCAGGAGTTCAAGACCACCCTGGCCCACACGGCAAAACCCCTTCTCTACTAAAAATACAAAAATTGGGGCCGGGTGCTGTGGCTCATGCCTGTAATCTCAGCACTTTGGGAAGCCAAGGCAGGCAGATCATGAGGTCAGGAGTTTGAGAGCAGCCTGGCTAATATGATGAAACCCTGTCTCTACTAAAAATACAAAAAAAAATTGTCAGGCGTGGTGGCAGGCGTCTGTAATTCCAGCTACTCGGGAGGCTGAGGCAGGAAAATCGCTTGAATCCAGGAAACGGAAGTTGCAGTGAGCCAAGACTGTGCCACTACACTCCGGCCTAGGCAACAGAGCAAGACTCTGTCTCAAAAAAAAATACAAAAATTAGCTGGTCATGGTGGCAGGTGTCTGTAATCCCACCTACTCAGTAGGCCAAGGCAGGACAATCACTTGAACCTGGGAGTTGGAGGTTGCAGTGAGCCAAGATTGCACCACTGCACTCCAGCCTGGGCTACAGAGCAAGAACCTGTCTCAAAAAACAAACAAACTAGCTAGCTAGATAGATAAATAGAAGATAGATAGATAGATAGATAGATAGATAGATAGATAGATAGATAGATAGATAATTAGCCTGGCATGGTGGCATGCACTGTAGTCCCATCTACTTGGGTGGCTGAGGTGGGAGGATCACCTGAGCCCAGGCCGTCAAGGAGGCCACAGTGAGCCGTCATCCCACCAGAGCACTCTAGCCTGGGTGACAGGATGAGATCCTGTCTTAAAAAAAAGAAAAAGAAAGAAAAGAAATAGTGATGTAAGCATATTATTCAATAATATGGAGCTAACTATTTTTAGACAACTAAAAAAAAAAAGAAAATATATTACTTCTGGTCGGGGGAAGGAAAAAAGAGAAGTTGCTTTTCCTACTGGGAACACTTTTCCCTCTGGGTTTTATTTTCTAATTTATATAAAAGTATTCTTTTTATTAAAAATTAAATAAACGCAATGTATGTCCATAGGGAAAATTTTTGAAAATAAAAATGCATATAAAGAGAAAAAATAAAATAATTTAAAATCAAACAGAAATAATTACTGTTGACATTTTGAGATATTTTATTTATAAAAAAATGTGAGGAAATAGAAAGAGGAAGGCAAGAGTGTTGCTCATATGATATAATTACAGGTGTGCTAACGAGAGACTTTGATATCCAATGCTTCCTCCACTTCTAAGCGAATGCCTGAAAATTTCTTCCACAGTTGCAAACACATTTTCAGGAAAGAAAAAAAAAAAAAGGAAAGAAGTAATGTATAAACACAAATTTATACCAAGAAGAAAATAACTGATACTGATCCTCTCCTGAGGCCACAAGAATGGGATGAAATGATGATTCTCTGAATGAGGAAGAAAAGACAGAAAGATCTCACATGGAAAAGACCAAGACAAATATCTAATTTATGCATTTTCTCAAGGCTGAATTTAAAATGATACTTTGGGGATGCTAAAATTATAAAGTAGTCTTTCTGGATTGCTGTTTCAGGAGACTAAATCAACTTTGATGTGCCAGGAGATTAAATCTTTTCTGATTTCCATATATTTCTCCTTTTATCATTGCCTAGCTAAACTGTCCTCACTCTCTCAAAACCCACTTTTATCCTGTGGTTAATCTGTGAATCTAGGATGCTGGAGAACTGGATGAATTTCCACAATTATTCAGCACATTGCCAATTTCACAGATTGTAAAACACACATTTGTACATGTTTACACTGCTAAAATAAGATGGCATCTTACAATAGCTGCTGGCAGTTCTCCTGAAGAGGATTTGGGTTTGTTTATGGCAAACATATGGGGCCCTATCAATGTGAGATCACTTGATATTAAATCATTTGCTTGAGATTGTTTAGGCCACACTGTTTGCATGAATTCAGTCAGCAAACCTGTAGGAGTGCCTGCTTAACATTCATACATTGAGGCAGTATGGTGTTTTTTCCTCCAGTACTACAACTTAAATAGTCATGTGTCCTTGCTGGGTTTATTTTTGTTGTTGTTGTCGTTGTTTTTAAACACAGTCTTCCTCTGTTGCCCAGACTGGACTGCAGTGGTGTGATCTCAACTCAGGGCAACCTCCGCCTCCCGGGCTCAAGCAATTCTCCTGTCTTGGCCTCCTGAGTAGCTAGGATTACAGGCATGCACCACCATGCCCGGCTGATTTTTGTATTTTTAGTAGAGATGGGGCTTTGCCATGTTGGCCAGGCTGGGCCTTGCTGTATTTAGTAGAGATGGGGTTTTGCCATGTTGGCCAGGCTGGACCTTGCCGTATTTTTGGTGTGGCAGATTTATTTCTCATTTATCTTTGTACCACAAGATCAGTTATTGGTGCCTGAGCTCCATCTCAGTGTTTCCTGTTAGACTCTACTTCTTTAACATCTCTTCTTTTTTAATGGTACACAAAGAAATGGTTCATCCTACAGTAGATGACATTTTATTTCTCAGAAATGTGCTAATTGGAATACCAAGTTTAGATGAAATACATGAAAAGACACCAAAGTTTATACAATAATCTTTTCTTATTTTAAATGCCAATTCTTCAGAACTGTTGGGTGCCTGTCAGTCTTTTAAGAACAAACATAAATAGCTCACTTTCAAGTCATCAGCCCCCTTCTCTGACAGTCTTTCTTCTCTGATGAGTATCCTGACCTTTAGCAGGCCTTCATGCCAACTGTATACTATCCCAACTCCTGCCACAGCTGTTGGGAGCAGGGGCAGACACCTGACCCAGGCAGGACCAACCAGGTGCTTTCTCCACAGGGGATTGTGGAATTCCATTCACTTACTCATTCAATGTGTACTGATGGTTTCCCATTGTCTTAGTCTGTTTTGTGTTGCTATACAGAAATACCTGAGGTTGGCCAATTTATAAAGAAAAGAGATTTTGGCCAAGCCAGGCACGGTGGCTCATGCTTGTAATCCCAGCACTTTGGAAGGCCGAGGTGGGCAAATCACTTAAGGTCCGGAGTTCAAGATCAAGGTTTGGCCAACATGGCGAAACCTTGTCTCTACTGAAAACACAAAAATTAGCCGAGTGTGGTGACGCACACCTGTAATCCCAGCTACTTGGGAGATTAAAGCAGGAGAATCACTTGAACCTGGGAGGCAGGGGTTGCAGTGAGCCGAGATAGTGCCATTGCACTCTAGCCTGGGTGACAGAGCAATTCTCCCTCTCAAAAAAAAAAAAAAAAGGGTATATTTATCCCACAGTTGTGCAGGCTGTACAAAAAGCATGGCGCCAGCATCTGGTTGGCTTCTGGTGAGGGTTTTTGTGCTAAGTCGTAACACGATGGAGAAGGTCAAACAGGAAGCAGGCGTGTGTGAAGCAGGGCCCAAAACTAAGGGACATCGTGGCTTTATAACAACCTACTCTCAAGGGAACTAATCTGTTCCCCTGTGAACCAATCCAGTCTCCCAAGAACAACAACTCACTCACTACTGCAAGAACAGCACCAAGCCATTCACAAGGGATCTGCCTCCATCACCCAAACATCTTCCACCAGGCCCCACCTCCTGACACCACCACACTGGGGGTTAAATTTCAACATGAGATTTAATGGGGACAAACAACCCATCTCCAAACCATAGCAATCATTTTCCAGGCCCTGTTATAACCTGAAAGACACCATCCTGAACAGAGCAAGCCCTTGTATGCACATAGACCCCACAACCTAACCACAGTGAATAGAGAGGCCTAGAGACTGGGAGCTCTGAGCTGAGTCTCGTTTATGGTGAGATCCCACAGGAAAGATCGATATATTTCAAATAAGCTGCTGAAGATCCCAGAAATACTGTAAAACTTTTCTTTCCCACACCCTGGTTGTTCAATGTCTTCTTTAGGATATCATAAAGCATTCTAATCTTCTTCCAATAAATTATTTTTTGGCCATGTTAGCACAAAAACAAATGAACCTAACTATAAAGGGAAAAAAGAGAATGTAGTAGTCTTCCTCTCCTTTTTGGTGGTGTTCACCCTTTTTGCCATGAAACTTTCCAGAAAAAATAGAGTCCAACAATGCAGAATGAAGATCAGAGCAAAGGTGACGGAAGTGGTATAAACAAGAAAGTTAATTATTTTTTTCTCCTGGTGCCAACCTAGTGTGAAGCTAATCAGGGCTGTTCTCACGTTGTTGTTGTTGTTGTTTGTTGTTGTTGTTGTTGTTGTTAATGTAAAAATAATTATATGAAACAGAAAAAGTATTGAACTGTGTCTGAAGTTCTGTTTTGATCCTAATTATGCTCTAACCAATAGGGAGGCCTTGGGCTTTCTTTTCTCAGCTACAGATCATCATTTATTTTAATTCCCTTACTTTATAAAGCGAGGCTTATGATCCTTCTAGTTCTAAAATTTAATGATCACCTAATAAGATAATACTTACTAATAATCTTTTATGATTTTAGAATCCTCTACATGTCAAAATATTTGGTTTCACCCTTGAGTAAATTTACGAATGCTATCAATTCTATTATGAAAAACAAGGATGTGAAGGAAAATGTGTATTATCAGAATCACTCATTGGGGCTCTACAAGGGAAACAACCTAGCTTACAGAGTTTAAAACTGATAAAAAAAGAGCTGCTTCTCTTCACCTAGCTACTTCTGGAGCACCTCTCAGTCTATATATCTTGACGTCCAGAATACCTTCACTGATCTCACACTCACCTAAACCTGCTTAGACGCTCTTAAGAGCTGCCTCGGTAACTAACACTTTACCCCTCACATTTATCACTTACCTCACTGAATTAACAGTCTTCTGTTTAATTAAGGAGTCCACTCTAGATTGTCAGCTTCTTAATGAAATTGGACATATATATGTGTAAAAACAATTATTTCAGAAACTGAATGAAAGCTTCACTAACAGAAACTTCCATTAAGGTTATATTCAAATTATTAAATCATTCAAGTCACTCCCAAAATACAGAAAGTTGAGTTATCTACAGTACATAACTAGATCAATGTCCAAGAAATTAAGGAAAAAGAGAACTTTAAAAAGAACCACAGATGAGGATTCTAGGAAGATGGCAGAGTTGGAACTACCAGAAATCTAGCTCCTCACCTAGATGACAATTGCACTGGAAGAATCTGTCTGATGTAACTATATATATGTTAGAACTCTGGAGTCTATGGAAGGCTTCCATCTTCCAGGGGACAGCTTAGACGGTATGTGGTGAATTTTGGTGAATTTCAGCTCTTAATACAGTAGCGGCTACCCATCCCCCACTCTAAGCCCAGTGGCGGGCAATTGTGCACCTGTTCCTGGAGCAGCTTTATATAATACAACTTTCACACAATTTTGAAAGCCAGGGTGGATGAACAGGATTCTGTCCTGCAATTATTAGGTATTTGTGCTCTGATCTCCAGATTGCTGCTTCTGATCACAGAAGTACACAAAAAGAGGTTATGGCCATTGTCTTTTCATCTCTCTCACTGTTACAAGCTCTCCCCGTCTGACTGAAATAACTTCCAGGGAATTTAAATGGCCAGCACCTTTTCCCCCTTCATTTTTCTCTTTTTCCCCTTTTGGGACCAGACACTGAAGACACAACCTTAAAAGGCAACTGCATATACAAGGGAAATTAGAAAGCCACCATGCATGCTCGAGGGTAGGCTCAGGCTCAGAAAAGACCTGAGAAGACCTTAAGTGTACACTTCAAGCTGATCCTTGGTGCAGAGACCACCTATAAGAATGAAATTAAAAAAAAAAAAAAAAAAGGAAGGCAAAACCTAGGGATGGGAGAGAATGTGACTTCCAGAGTTACCATATTATTAGCTTCAAATGTTCAGTGTTCAACAGCAATAAAAAAGTCACAGTGCATATGAAGTATAGCCCACTTAAAGATAAATAAAAAGTTAAGTACTGCACATTTAAAGATAAATAAAATAAACCAACAGAAACTGTCCCTGAAAGTGATATGATAGTAGATCTATCAGACAAAATCTTTAAAGCAACTGTTTTAAAGATACTCAAAGAACTAAAAGAAGACTTAGAAAAAGTCAGGAATATAACATATGAACAAAATTAAAATATTAATAAAGAGATAGAATACCTGAAAATAAACCAAAAAGAAATGCTGGAGCTAAAAAGTGCGATAACTAAAATAATTAAGTCACTAAAAGTATTCAAAGACAGATCTGAGTGGGAAGAAGAAAGAATCAGTGAACTTTGAGATAGAACAACCAAATTTATAAAAGTTGAAAAACAGAAAGAAAAATTGAAGAAAAGGGAATGGAGTCTAAGAGACTTGTGAGATACCATCACACAAACCAACATGCATTGTGGGAATCCTAGAAGATAAAGAGAAGGAGGAGAGAGAATATTTGAAGAATTAATAACTGAAGACTTGCTAAATTTGTTGAAAGACATGACTGTAAACATTCAAGAAGCTTAATGAACTCCAAATAAAATGAACCAAAAGAGATACACACCAAGACACATTATAATCAAACTGTTGAAAGGCAAAGACAAAGAGAGAATTTTAAAAACAGCAAGAGATAAATGATGTGTCACATATGAGATCCTCAGTAAGATCATCAGCAGATCTCTCATTGGAAACGCTGGAGGTCAGAAGTAATGGCCTGATATATTCAAAGTGCTAAAGGAAAAAATAAGTCAGCCAGGAATTATATATCTGGCAAAAATGTCCTTCAAAAGTAAGGGAGAAATTAAGATATTACCAGATAAACAAAAACAGTCGGAGTTTGTTACCACTAGACTGACCCTACAAGAAATGCTAAAGGGAATCCTGCAGGTTGAAATGAAAGAACCACAGACGGTAACTTGAAGTCGTATGGTGAAATAAAGATCTTAATAAACGTAAATAGAGGAGCAATTATAAAAGATAGTATTATTGTAATGATGGTATGTAATTCTACTTTTTGTTTCTACATGTTTTAAGAGACACATTTTTTTAAAAAACATTCCTAATCTAAAAGCTAATATTATTTTAACTTTTGTTTGTAACTCCACATTTTGTTTTCTACATGATTTAAGAAAGTAATGCATTAAAAATTATTTCTGTGTTTGGACATACAATGTATAAAGATGTAATTTTGTGACATCAACAACTGAAAATGGTGGCGGTGTTAAAGGAGCAGAGGGTGTTAAAGGGGCAGAGTTTGTTTATGTTATTAAAATTAAACTGGTATAAATTCAAATGAGAATGTTCTAACTTTATAATGTTAAATGTAATTCCAACAGTATTCAAAAAAAGATAAAATAATATACACAAAAGAAAATGAGAGGAGAATTGAAACATTTTATTACAACAAATCAATTAAACACAAAAGAAGAAAATAATGCAGGAAATTTGTGCATCAAAAAATACTCTCAACAGAATAAAAAGGCAACCCAAAGAATGGGAGAAAATATTTGCAAATTATATATATGATAAGGAATTAATATAGAAAATATATAGAGACCTCCTAAAATTCGACAACAAAAAAAATTGAGTTAAAAATGGGCAAAGAACTTAAATAGAAGTTTCTACGAAGAATATATACTAATGATCGATAAGTACGTTAAAACATGCTCAGCATCACTAATCATCAGAGAAACGCAAATCAAAACTACAACAAAATACTGCCTCACATCCCCTAAGATGGCTTCTACTTTTAAAAGCTGAGAATAAGTGTTGGCGAATACATGAAGAAATTGAAACCTCTATGCACTCTTCGAGGGAAAATTGTATAGCAGCTATGGAAAACAGTACGGTGGTTCTCCAAGAAATAAAAGCAGAATTATCATATGATCCAGCAATTCCACTTCTGGGAGTGTACGCAAAAGAATTGAAAGCAGGATTTCAAAGACACAGTTGTACACTCACATTCATAGCAGCATTATTCCCAGGAGCTAAAATGTGGAGGCACCCAAGTGTTCACTGACAGATGAACAGATAAATAAAAGGTGGTGTATGTTAGCCATAAAAAAGGAAGAAAATTCTGGATAAAACCTGAGGACATTATGGTCAGTGAAATAAGCCAGTTACAAAAAGACAAACACTGCATGACTCCACTTACATGAGGTACTTAGAGATGGAAAGTAGAATGATAGTTTCCAGGGCCTTTGGGGGAAGGGTCAATAGGGAATTATTGTTTAATGGGCAGAGAGCTTCAGTTTTGCAAGAAGGAAAGTGTTCTGGAGATTGATGGTGGTGATGGTTGTACAACCATACGAATGTACTTAATACCACTGAACTGTACACTTAAAAATGATTGAGACAGTAAATTTTATGTTATGTGTATTTTTCCCCCAAAAAAGAGAAAACATTTGCAATGAAAAAAGATTGTAAGTTAAAATTCAATTTGTAAAATACTACGAATTGAATTACCAGTTGTATTTTCAGTATATTTTAAACATAAAATCATATGTTTAGGTGTGGAACAATAAAGAACAAAATAGTATTCATGATCATATCCAGGTTTTCCTTATATGTATTTTTATAATGGACATGAATTTATTTTGTAATAATAACACCATAAAATATTTTTCAAAAGCACATAAAAAATAATCACCACAAAGTTTCTTCAGGCAAAAAGTTCTTTAATAAGGAAGAGAAAGTTAGAAACAGGATATCTCATCTGAAAAATGAAGTGTGACTGTTAGGAAGAAACAATAACACAAGTTACCATGGAATAAAAGTATCTCTTTAAAATTTTTGTTTGTCTTAAAAAGGAATCAGCTATTTATCATTGCAGAGTTAACAATTTCGTGAAGAAATTACAGCTATTCCAGTTTTACTTTTATTAGGCTGAAAGAAATCATTTTTAATAACACATCACAGTTGTAGAACTCCTTTTCTTCAACTTCATGTCTTCTGGAATGTTCTTGACAATAATTAAACTATATTTAACCACACATGGCAACGCACATTATGTGACTATAGATGAACAAACTAAGCCACTGCTAGGGCTTGAATGTTTGTTCCTTCCCAAACTCATGTTGAAACTTAAGTGTCATTCAAACAGTATTAAGAGGTGGAACCTTTAAGAAGTGACACAGCTGTGGGGGCTCTGCCCTCCTGAGTGGATTAATGCCATTATTGCAGGAGTGAGTTTGTTATCATGGGAATTGGTTCCTTATAAAAAGACAAGTTTAGCCCCCTTTCTCTCTCTCTCTCTCTCTCCTCTCTCTCTCTCCCTCTTGCTTTCCACCATAGAATGATACAGCAAGAAAGCCCTCACCAGATGCCAGCCCCTTGATTTTGAACTTCCCATCCTCCAGACTCTGCAGATGTAAATTTTTGTTCTTTATATATTACCCAGTCTGTGGTATTTTGTTATAGCAGCACAAAACAGACTAAGACAGCCACTGAAAAGGCCAACTAATTTTCTCCTGGTGTTTACATAGGATGGCATAGGCTACTAGATGCCTACTCAAACACTCATTCTCCGCTTTTTTTGTTGTTTGTTTTTTGTTTTTTTTTAGCTAAGAACATTTCCATTGCAAATCAAAAACCATTTCTCAAACTTTCTTAACAACAAGTATACAGAAATGTGATGTGGGATATCTAGGGAAGCTTAAAGGGACTCTGTTGGTCTTATGCGTTTCTGCTTTTCTTACATTTTGCAGCCTAAAAAGCTAGCTGGAGAGGAGCTCAAACAAGATTGCATTTTATTTCTCTTTTATCTAACAGTCTAACAGTGCACAGACCTGGGCAGGTGCGGGAGCTTTCCTCAGTATGAGGCTCCCAAGTTTGCTCTGCTCGTCTCTGATTTCCAGCCAGCAGTCAGAAATATAGAGAGAAATGAAATTCTATTTTTTAAGCCACTGCATATCTATATCCCCTTGTCAAGAAGCTTAGCTCATTCTCTACTGATATTAGTCCTCAAAGGACTGCATGGAGCAGGGCCACTGCTGGTATGAAACTCCAGCACAGAGCTCTTCTGTAAAAAATGAAATGAACTATCTTTTCTTTAAATCATTATGTTCTGGGGTCTGTAGCCTATTCTAAAAAATGCATATAGCAAATAGATCGGGCACACCTATCTTGCACCAGCAGGAAGAAGGCTATGAAATCTAAACAGCCTTCTACAAGAACGTATTTCTAACACTGGCAAAAAGTAGAGAATAATGAGTAAAGGACAATAGACAAAGAATTGCTCACAGAAAATGGAACAAGTTCTAACCAAGAATGTATTCCATTGCCAGGGCAAGAGTCTGTTTTTCTCCCCGTTAGAATTTCACCATTGTTACAAACCATTGAGTCCTGCACATTTCCCATTTCCCAATTTTCCATTTGTGAAAGAGATTTTATTGCAGACACACCATTCTACAACATCATTAAGTATTGGATGCAGGCGTGCGAGGCAAAAGCCACCCTGTCACTTGACAGAGAGGACAGCACATCACCCAGAGATCCTGGACTTGGGGACGGATGTGGCCCCCAGACAGGACTTTGGGTTGTTGGTATGTGGTGATTATACTCCATTACTGAGACAAAAGGTGAACCTGGCTACATGGAGGGCCAAAGGAGTGGGCTGTGATGGATCACTATTTTCTCCAGTATCCATTCTCCCCTTCCTTTCAAAAATAGAATCACCAAGTTTTAGCTAAATACATGGCCAAGAGCTGCAGACCAGAATTCCCCAGCCTCACTAGTCTGTTCCTCCAACCGAGTCCAGGCCAACAGAATGTAAGCAGATGTGAGGTGTGCAACTCTTGTGTTGCCTCTGTAAAAATGAAGCATTGGCTGGGTGCAGTGGCTCATGTCTATAATCCCAGCACTTTGGGAGGCCAAGGCAGGTGGATCACCTGAGGTCAGGAGTTTGAGACCAGACTGACCAACATGGCAAAACCCCATCTCCACTAAAAATACAAAAATTAGCCAGGCGTGGGGGCAGGCTCCTGTAATCCCAGCTACTTGGGAGGCTGAGGCAGGAGAATGACTTGAACCCAGGAGGCGGTGGTTGCAGTGAGCCAAGATGACGCTATTGCACTACAGCCCACCAGCCTAGGCAACAAGAATGAAACTCCGTCTCAAAAAAAAAAAAAAAAAGCATCGTCCCCAGGACATTCTCATTCCTCCTTCCCAGCCCCTGGAAAATGACAGCTACTGGATATGGGGATAAAAAGAAGCTGAAGACATAGGCTGAGCACCAACTAGGAAAGCCTTACTTAAGTTGAAATTTTAATTTACAGCCAATAGTTCAGGTACACAGTCTGGTACCAAACTGTAAAGGAATGAGAAACAATAAGAATAATGTACTAACTCTGTAATCTGTCTCTGTCCTTTCCATTTTAAAATTCTGAGATAATTTTTTCCTCTTTTTGTTATGAACATAGCCTTTCTTTTGTAAAATGATGATAATAACAGGCCATAGATTATTTTTGATGTTCTTGCTTTACAAAATAAGCGTCAGCACCCCAGTTTTTAAAAAATGATATTAATCCATGAAATCCAAAAATCTAGAAACCATCACAATAGGATACAGTGACAAGGAAGGCTTTAGGTACAGAACTTGCAAGATCGAATGTATTCTCTAGGAAGTCAACTAAAACGTCAGTCTAGTGAGTTATGAATTCTCCTATCCATAATCCTCAAAAAATGGTAGGAGAGCAGTGCTAGCAGACAAGACTATAAAAACTATTTACTAAGATAGCAGAGTACCATTAAAGAGAAATTCCTCCTTTCGTGTGATTTTCTTCACTATTATTTACAAGTCTGTTTACAACATATTTTTAGAAGATATAATTAACATTCAGATATTTCATCAACAATGAAGTCCTTACAGATAAATCCAGAGAATTACAATTTGTTCTGAGAACCACACAAGGAATGTGATTTCACTATTATTCTTAGTCATTCAACAAGCATTCATTAAGCCAGAAACTTGGGGAATGAAGAAGGATACAAAGATGAAAAACACACAGACCCTGCCTTCAAGAATCTCAAAGTCTGATGAATAACATGGCTACGTAAAGAATAACTATAACACATTTTGGCTGGGCGCAGTGGCTTACACCTGTAATTGCCGCACTTTGGGAGCCAAGTGCCGCATTTTGGGAGCCATTTGTGGTCAGGAGTTCAAGACCAGCCTGGCCAATGTGGCAAAACCCCAACTCTACTAAAAATACAAAAATTAGCCAGGCATGGTGGGGCACACCTGTAATCGCAGATACTTGGGAGGCTGAGGCAGCAGAATTGCTTGAACCCTGGAGGCAGAAGTTGCAGTGAGCTGAGATTGCACCACCACTGCACTCCAGCCTGGGTGACAGAAAAAGACTCCATCTCTAAATAAATAAACAAATAAACAAATAAACAAATAAATAAATAAACCATTATACATTTTCAGAGTTATAACAGATGATATACAATGTGAGAGGGAGAAAGTCCTATCATTGGGATTCTCTAAGTTGTTTTAATCAGTTTCTAAGCTACATTCTATCAATTCTAGCATGCTGCACACAGGTCCAAAACTCCAGTTTGATCATAAAGTGTTTGGGATGAGCAGAATCTTTCTAACAGGCTTGAGGACCTCCCCACCACCACCACAGCCTGGAAAAACTTTATTTTCTTGTGAGAGAGCCTAAGACTCTTCTTGCCTAATCTTTCTTCCTTCAGATTCCAGACCTGCATCAGAGTCTGAAAGCTCTCCCTACCTAGTCCACTCCTTACCCCTTTATCCTCCACAGGTGTTTCCCCAAAAACCTCTTGTACGTCGAATTCCCTCTTGGTATCAGCTTTTGGAGAACTTGAATTAATACAAGGAGTGTCCAGTTATCTAACATTGCATAAAAAGAACCCTAAACCGTAGCTCAAAACAGCAATCATTTTATTATATCTCATGATTTTGTAGGCCAGGAATTCAGGCACGGCTGCCTTAGGTGATCCTTTTGTTCTATCGGGCCGATGGGCTGGTTGGGAGGGACTGGGATGGCTTCAGTCACACGTCTGCTGCGTTACTGTAGATAATTGGAAATCTGGGCTCAGCTGGGACTGTCAACCATATTGCCTACTCATGGCATCTCCTCCACCATGGAGGCTGTATGACTTTTAAGATCTAGCCACACAAGTCATATAGCCTTACTTCTGCCATACTCCACTGATAAAAGTAATCACAAACACAACCAGAGTTAAAACGAGGCAATACACACCTCCTCCTTGAAACCGGGAATGCCAAAGAATTTGCTGTTATGTTTCTAAATCGCCACATGAGGGCACCCTTTCTCTTATGAAACAACTAAGTTCCATCAACTTCAGGAGACTCATTCAAACCAGAAGAGATGTGTTAATTCTAACCAAAAGTACACTTGCTACAACACAAAAGTGCTGCATGGATCAGCAAAGATAAGTTCTAGTTTATACCTTCTTTTATCATTACAGCTCACCTGTCAATGCCGCAATCAACAAAAAAGGAATTCAGATCTAGTGCTTTACACTCCAAATGACGTGAATCTAAAGACCATGACCCTGGTGACCGCAGTAGTTTCTTTGACGGTAAAATCTGTATTTCCTACAAGTATAGAAGGCTGTCATGCAACGTGAACCCTGGCCACTGACTCACTGATCATTCTTGGTGTGTGGAATTGTTACTCCTTTGGTTACTAGCAAGCATGCAGAGGAGTGTAAATTGCACCTGAACCTAACCTCCGACTAAGGGGCTGCTGTGACCTACTGTTGCCTTTTGGAACTTTAATTGGGGAGGTAAAAAACATGGAGTTATGATTACCAAAGGATAATGAGTTAAACTTCAAAGGAATAACACAGTCTTATATCCCTGTCATCTTTTGCTGAGGCATCTTCATAAAGATTAAGCACGTTTGGACCATGCAGCAGTGACTTTCCTTGGTTACAAAGCAAGACTGGATTTGCCATCCTAGTCATTGATAATGGTGAATGTCGAGTTTGTTTTGTGAGCATGTGTATGTGCTAAACATTCACTTGAAAGATACCTTGAGAACTACGTTGGCATAATACGAATGCATTCGACAGGTTTTTTTTGTCTTGCCTCTCAAATTCGCAACTTTACCTAGCCCTGAATAAAACCAAGCAACTACAGTATATAGAAAAATTTAGGAACCCTAAATAATGGATTGAAATTCTATTCAAACTTAACATCTAATCATAATTTTTTAGTTATCAGTAACTAGACCATGTCATTCAGGGATCAATCTACCTCAAAGTAAATAGATTAAAATCTCTTAATCTAAGAAATCATTCAGTTATTAAAAAAAAAAATGCGATTAACCTAGCACTTTTTTTCAAGGTTTTCCTCGTCTACCATAATTTTGATATGAAAGTGGAGTTCTTGGTAGAAAAAGCAGAGTCTATGTCTGAATCATTCAGAGTTAGAAACAATGGTTAGCACAGTTTAGCATATAAAAGTTGTCCAACAAATACTTGTTGAAGCCAGGCACTGTGGCTCACGCCTGTAATTCCAGCACTTTGGTCAAGGTGGGTGGATCAGTTAAGACCAGGAGTTCAAGATCAGCCTGGCCAACATAGCGAAACCCCGGCTCTACTAAAAATACAAAAAGGTTAGCCAGGCGTGGTGATGCCCACCTGTGGTCCCATGTACTTGGGAGGCTGAGGCAGGATAATTGCTTGAACCTGAAAGGTGGAGGTTGCAATGAGCCAGGATCATGACAGTGCACTCCAGCCTGGGTGACAGAGTGAGACTCTGCCTCAAAAAATAAATAAATGAAATAAAATAAAATATTTGTTGAATGATTGGTTGAATGAATGAATGGATGAGTGGTATTTATTTGTGTTAACTTACTCAATTAGGATTTTCATTTACGCATCTTCCAGAAGGTAGTGGTATAAATTAAAAATAATAGGTAAGATAGAGGCTAATTTAAATTTGAAATAGCTATATGGTTTCTATTCGGCTTGTTAACGATTAATACTTAGATGTTAATTATAATTTACTTAGGACAGATTTCCTTTGAACTTCACTTCTTACGTGTCCATATCAGACAATTAGGTCTTTTTAGCTAAACCCTGATATTCTGGTTCTCTTAATAACCATTACATCACCAACAATGATTAAAAGGTATTACCTTAATTACTTTCAGGCAAGGAATTTATCTACTTTGTTCAGCAGCAAGAAGGTCACGTGACACAGAGTAAGCACCCATTAAATATCTGTTGAATGAGGCAATTAATTATTAAACTCCATTTCTCAGTGTGAGTACATGACGAAGAATGTGCAGTCATCCCCAATCCACCCTGCATACCCACATTCTGATCATTACAGCAACCCTGAAAAGTAGGTATTATTTTATTCATTTCATAAATTAAGAAATTCCCACAGTTGGGATGTAATAGCACTTGGATTTGAAGCTATATTTGTATGTTCCCAAAGTCTTTTTAATTGCCTCTCCAGGCGCGGTGGCTCACGACTATAATCCCAACACTTTGGGAAGCCAAGGCGGGTGGATCACCTGAGGTCAGGAGTTTGAGACCAGCCTGACCAACATGGTGAAACCCCATCTTTACTAAAAAAGAAAAAAATACAAAAATAAATTAGCCTAAAAAATTAGGTGGTGGCAGGTGCCTGTAATCCCAGCTACTCAGGAGGCTGAGGCAGGAGAATCACTTGAACCCAGGAGGTAGAGGTTACGGTGAGCCAAGCCTGTGCCACTGCACTCCACCCTGGGCAACAGAGCCAGACTCCGTCCCAAAAAAATATAAAATAATAACAATAATAATTGCCTCTCCAATAAGATAATCTTAAGGACATATACATATAGAAAACAAAAACAAACAACAATTATTGGATATCTGACTTTGTATCTGGACTTACTCATTTGCCTCATGACTGTCCCTGTTAGCCATGTTTAGGGACAATCTATTTTCATATAGAATCATCCATCAGGGCCCCGTACTGCCTTTGGCTCCAAATTCTGCCTCTTGGGGTTTTCCTATTAATTGTTGTCAACACAAAGACCACCAGACCACCATTCCCTTATTCAGCCTGGGTTTCCTGTCTTTTCACAAACCAATCATTCAGCCACCAATAAATAACCAGTCCTTGGTTCTTTTTTTTTTTTTTTTTTTTTTTTTGAAGTAGAGACGAAAGCACACTTGGCTAGTCCTTGGTTCTTTGAAGAAAGACTATGCTTACCTGAAATAACAACACAGAATTGAGCTCTAGGCAAATTTATCCTTATAACCCAATTACTTTCTCTGATGTGTCCTCAGAGAATGCAAAACATTTGAATACTGGCCTGATGATCATAATTCTTCTCTCTACTCCAAAATCCTAAAGATATTCAATGTTCTATTTTTAGTTGTTGAGACAGGGTCTTGTTCTCTCACCCAGTCTGGAGTGCAGTGCAGGCTCACTGTTGCCTCAACTTCCCAGGCTCAAGTTATCTTCCCACCTCAGCCTCCTGAGTAGCTGGGACCACAGCCACATGCCACCACACCCAACGAATTTTTGTATTTTCTGTAGAGACAGGGTCTTATTATGTTGCCCAGGCTGGTCTTGAACTCCTGGGTTCAAGCAATCCTCTCACCTAGCCTCCCAAAGTGCTAGGCCATGCCTGACCTACGTATTTTTTTCTAGCAGTTACAATCTTTCATATTTAAGTCCTTACTTATTTTTATATTTCTCCCTTAGGTAGGGATCTAATTTTTATTTTTCCATAAAAACTAATTTTTTCTCCAAAATAGACCAAATTCTCACGTGCCTGTTTCTGGGTTCTGTTCTGTTCTCTGGTCCATTCGTATATTCCCGTACCAGTACCACATTGGCTTACCTACTATGGCTGAGTAATATGTTTGAATATCTGATGGAAAGGGGCTGTCCCCTCTTTTCTTTTCTTTTTTATTTATTTATTTATTTTTTTATTGTCTTAGGCAGGGGTCAGAGAATTACAGTTCATGGGCCCAACCCTATTTACTATTTTAATAAGTTTTATTAAAACACAACTACCCTCATTTGCTTCTTTTGAACACTGCAACAGCCAAATTGGGTAGTTGCATCCAGCCACCAAAGATTAAAATGTTTAATATCTGGTCTTTTATAGAAAAAGTTGACCAATCCCTGGTCTTAATTTACTCATGGACACGTATACTTTTACATGAATTTCAGAATCATTTTGTAAACATTCCCAGTTCCAAGTTATTGATTGTAAGGAACAGAAACTGATTCTAAATTAATACAGAAATGAATTTTATTGGGAAAGATACCAGAGAGCTCACAAAATCAGAAAGAAGTTTAGAGAAACAGGCTCAGAAAATGGGCAGGAACCATGGGAGGCCTGGCAACAGAGAAGACCACACTGCACCAGGATGCTGCCACAGAGAATGTTCTTCCAAACCACCCCCGCATCACCCTACCACTCACACAAGCTTCAAAGTTCCGGAAAGGAGAATGTTATGTCCAAGTTATCACATACTCATATCCTAGTCTCCAGAGAGAAAGAAGGTTCTGATTCTTCTCCCGCTTCCACAGAGAGAGGCAGGGCTCTGCCCTCTATCAAGACTTACTCAATGAAGGGTTCGTTCAAAATATGAGAAGGCAGATTCTCCCTAAAGGTGGCTATAATTTTGCTTGGAATTGCCCTAAATTGAGGGAAAATGGTTATCCTTAAATACTGCTGCCTCATTCATGAAGATGATTCTTCTGATTATTAATTCAGGTTTCTTTTTGCCCTTTGCTAGAGTTTCAAAATGTTCTTCTGTGGTGGTCTTGTGAGTTTTTGTCTATTAAGTCCTTGATATTTTACAGGGATTTGTGGTTGTTTTAAACAGTATCTTCTTTTCTATTATCTCAGTAATTTTATTTTTTCTAGTACTGAAAAATGTTACTGACTTTTGTATATGGATCTTGCAATCAAACAAGTTTCTTATTACTTCTAAGAGTTTGTTGATTTACTTTAATTTTCTGTGTAAATGGCCATAGGAGTCATAACACTCACAAATGACAATTTTATTTTCCTCCAATCCAATCATTATATTTCTTTGTGTTCTATTCTATGTTATTACATTGGCCTGAGCCTCCAGTGTGAGGCAGAACATTATGATAGCCAGTATTCTTGAATTATCTCTAATTTTAAAGCAAACATTTTTCAAGATTTTCCAGGTAAACAGTAAATATCTCTTTATTACAATAAGAAAATCTCTTTCTGTTCCTAGTTTTCTGCTAATTTAAACTGTAAATAAATATAGAACTTTATGGAATGCTTTTTATGCTCTGTTGAAATGTTCTAAGTATTTCTTTCTTTAGTTTCCTAGTATGGGAAATCACATTAATAAATTTTTCAAATGTAGAATTATCTCTTTGCAGTCCTAAGAATTAACTATAACTGGTCATGGGATGCTATATTTTTAAATCATCGTATATTATTTTAGTAATTACCAAATTCAGTTACCTAATGCATATTAGTATTCTTGCATTTATGTTCAGAAGTGAGACTGATCTGTAATCTACTTTACTGCAGTGCTCTTATCAAGTTTTGATACTAGGGTTATATTGGCTTCATAAAAGGAATTAGAAGTCTTTTTTTTTCTTTTTTTTTTTTTGGCAGAGTCTCGCTCTGTTGCCCAGGCTGGAGTGCAGTGGCACGATCTCAGCTCATTGAAACCTCTACCTTCTGGGTTCAAGCAATCCTCCTGCCTCAGCCTTCTGAGTAGCTGAGACTACTGGCATGCACCACAACGCCCGGCTAATTTTTGTGTTTTTAATAGAGACAGGATTTTGCCATGTCGGCCAGGCTGGGGAATTTTTAAAAGTTGAAGTGAATTTTTAAAAGTACGAAGATTACAATTTGTTCTTTAAAAAGTTAATAAGAATAAAGAAATAGCCGAGTTGACTGACCACACAGGAAAACTCCAGTTTATACTTATAGTCCTGAGATAACTATTAATAGCAGCCCCTTTCATTCTCAAAATATCACTATTGAGCAATAAATTATCCACTAGAGTAAACCTACAATAACTGACATGGATTTGATGTCACATACTAGCTGTATTACTGTGATAAATTCCCCTGGCCTCTCTTAGCTTCAGGTTTCCCATCAGCAGAATGGAAACTGTGACATTTACCTTCCTGGGTAGTTTGAAGAACAAATGAAATAAAGCAAGTAAACTGACCAATTATTTTTTAAAGTTAGTTAATTTCAGCCGTGAGCATCCACAACCCCCAACAGAATTCCAAAGCGTTCTTGACTAGAAGCAGGACAGTTCATATGAGGTCAGACCACCAATGCCCAGCCCCCAACCCCACCACCTGCAGCCCTATCTACTAGGTAACTGTGGATATTCAGGTTCGATCTATGGACCCTGAGTGCAGGCTCATTGCAGTGCTCCATTCTGAAAATCAGGGAAGCCCAAGTTTAAAGACATCACCTTCAACCACTCCTCAGACCCATCATACGTCCTGCCAATTGTCTCATTCATCGAGTCCTTCTGAGGCCTGGGTGTTTCCTTCCACTTGCTGATCCTCCTCTCCACAAATATGTGGCAGGGTGCAGATGCTCACGATTTCAATACAAAATCTTAACTGTTTTTGTTTTTCTTCCCTTTTTTTGATGGACTAGAAAGTGAAATGCAAATATTTTCCCTCACTTTCAATTAGTAATCTCTTCCTTTCCTGGAGTAAAGAGGAACATGTTTTTCAAGTTATGAATTTGATGAACTATAAAAGCATATGGTGAAAGAACAAGAGGGAGAAATATCCACCCAAACTAGAGATTACTTTAGACGTCCTGAAGAGAAGAGATCTGTAGGTCTAGAAGCAAGAAGGACCCATTCTCTGCTAAGGTCATTACTATGGGAAGCAAGACTCCAGGCAGGAGGTACTCAGTTCATCTAGGGAAACAAAGCCCCAGGCAATGGTTGCAGAGCTTTGCCAAATAGCCCAGTGTCCTAAATATGTTACGGAAACTGCCAGATGCTGCCAGACCTGCCAGTACTGTGCAGACACAGACAATGGGCATGTCAGCATTGACTGATGTGGGAGATGACCAATGACTAAGGAAGGCCTCCGGAGCCTTGGCAGAGTAAGGGACTGTGACTGAGGTGGACTCAAACCTACTGGAGTGATTTACGTTCACCTTCCTACCAGCCTAATGCATGGCAGCTTGGAGTCAAAATTAGGTGGATTCATAGGTCATAAACATTAGGCTTCTCTCACACTTGAGCTTTCAGACTTAGAGTCAAATATAATAATACAGGATATTCCTAATTCAGGGTGTAGATCTAGTAGTTGAGAGACTACCCCCTGGAGGAAAGATTTCTCTGCTGACCATTCATAGGTCACCCTTCTGGATTTATTTTGGCCACACTCCAACCATGCTTCAGCCTCTCACACCACACTGCTCACCAGCCTCAGCCTTGATTGTTGGCCACAGAAGCTGGGCCAAGTTTTCAGGGTTGGGCTTCAGTATCTCCTCTCTTGCTCTGTCTTGATCTGGTTCATCTCAAGAACAAGACACTTGTAGGATGCAAGGAATTTCTCCTCTTCAGTTTCACCTTTCAAATGCTCTGGGATGGCTATGTGTCCCCTTGTGACTCTCAAATCTGTATCTCCAGCCCTGCCCTCACTACAGAATAGCAACTTGTATGTATGAGAACCTACTGGACATCCCCTTGAGTCTCCTACATAAAAATCAAGAACCAGATACTAAAAACAGAACCTATTAGCTCATGCTACCCTGCCCTTTGATGTCACCATCTCAGTCATTAGAACCACGACCCAGTCGCTTTAATAAAAAACCCAGAGTCACTAATTCCTTTAACATGTTCTTAATTCACTATCTTCTCCAGTCCCATTGCTGCTGAGTTAGTTCAGGGCCTCGTCATCTTCTGTTTGAATTATTACAACAGCCTCCAGTTTTTCCAGTTTCTATATATGCTCCACAAAGCCAAACTGATAATTCTAAAACACAAAGTGACGGTCAGTCCCCTTTTCACACTCTTCAGAGATGTGCTACTACTCTTGTTGCATGTCATACCAATTATGACCCCTGGCCAAATCCAGCCTGCAGCCTAATATTGTATGGCCCTCAAGCTAAGAATGGATTTTGTATTTTTTAATGCCTGCAACCAAAACAAAACAGGAACATCCAGTGGTGGCCATATCTGGCCTTCAAAGCCTGAATTATTTACTAGCTAGTCTTTCACAGAAAAAGTTTGCTACCCCACTAAAATTTAGATAGCCCCACTCTGGCCCTCCTCTAACCACACTTCCCTCCTCACTCGGGATCAGGAGTCTCTATGGGTCCAAAGGGCTGTTCTTCCCAGAGCCTGTGTCCTCCCCACTTATAAACAACACTCCTGGAACACCCAGCCCAAAAGATCTGAGTTGGCTTCCAGATCCATGAAGCCACCAGGCTGCCAAGGCTCATTCTTAAGCCTTAGAGGAGACCAAAAGGCAGATGTTTTCATGAGGATACGACATAGGTTAGACATGCAGGCTGGCCTATTCACAGATGTGTGTGAGGATCTTTAAGTTGTAGGAGAGGAAATAGGAAGACAGCCTATTTAAGTTGTAGGAGAGGAAACAGGAAGAAGCCTGTACTTCTGCTCTTGCCCTGAACTCCACAAGTGTTAGGACAAGCCTGCTTAGGATGCAATACTTTAAAATTCCCTTGCCTGGTAACTAAGCTCTTCATGATATAGTACTTGTGGACACTGCACTCAAGACAAGTGTGAACCAGGCTGACTCATCACACACCATGCTGTTTTATCAGCTCCCATGTACTGGCCTTCCTTTCATTGCCCATTCTCCTAGTGGAATCTTCTCATCTTCAAGACTCAACTCAAGAGTCAACTCCTCCATGAAGCCTTTCCTACTGTCTTGTAACTGAAACACAGGCTCAGTTGCTCACTGTTTGCAGAGTCCAATGAACAAGAGCAAGGTCTGGTATTAAAAAAGTACCTTTTATTCCAAAGCTAGTTTAGGAGAAGAAATATAGGCTTCCTGTCTTAATGGTATTTCTTTGCTTTTGGAGCAAAAAGTGGCACTTTAAAAGCCAGGAGAGGAAGTAAGCAGGCAGGGAGGGTCCATGTGATAGCTTGGTACCTTATCTACCAGGCAGTTGAGTTGGCATCTTTATAGGCAGAAATAGGTTGTAAAGGTGGCTGAAAATTCTCCAGGTGGGAGAGCATTTCCTGGCAGGACTTTGGGTTGTAATTCAACTGTTATCTCTCAAGACAACTTCCTGGTGGGTGAGAGGTTATAGTTGCATTTCTAAAGAGCTAAGTAGGAAGCAGGGGAAAGGAAGAAAGAGAAAATAAGAGAGAGAGAAAAAAATTAAACTATGTCTTAGAAAAATGGGGTTTCTCGGTTACACTCCTCTCATAATGTCCCATCTTTTATCCTCGTTTAGTCTTAGTAGCCTCAATGACCCTATGAAAATGTCTATCATAGCACCTATGACACTATTATACCTAATTCATTGTGTCTGTTTTCCTCCATTAGGCTAGACTGTCATTGAGGACAAAGACTTGGTCTAATCTGTCTCTGTAATCTAGTCAGTTAGTTGCATAGTTGAGTATACACATAATATATCCTCAATGACTGTTGAAAAAATGCATGAATAAATGAATATGTATGATCAGTAAACCTTACCACAACCTGGGATCCGTTCTTAAAGTACATAAACACTTATATACTCCAAGTGACCATGGGGTCAAATTTTTATCCATACTAAATTAGAATCAAACTAGAATCATAGAACTGTAAGGGAACAAAACTTTACTTCTACTCCCTGGGGTTTTTCAATTGGGTCTGAGAATTAAGTTGACATAAGACAGGTGAACAGAAGAAAAGCATACAAACTTGTTTAATACAAATGTTATGTAGCACAGGAGTCTTCATAAGGAAATGAGCACCCAAAGTCACAGTTAGAGTTAAACACTTATATTCTGAATTTAACAAAAAAAATTAAAAACTTATGAAAATGTGACAAAGTTAAAAGGCTTGATCTAGGGTAGTTGACGGTGTAGAGAAGAAACTAGGAAGATAAGAGTTAGTTTAACAAGGTTTGATTTACAGATTTCCCTCCCTATATTTTGCTTGAACTTCCCTTCCCCAATGATAAGAATAATGTTTCCTTCTGGTATAGGGAAGACACCTTTCACACGGGAATTTCATCATCTACTTTCAAGAGATAGAAAGAAAGAGTGATCTTGCACCTGCTGTTTTTCAAGTACCTTATTTCAAAATAGTCAATATGCCAGAGGAGCATATTTTGAGGCAGCATGTTTTTAACTCCTTTATTTCTCCCATCTGAAACTTCCCTAGAAGTTTCATACATTAAAAGCTGAGCAGGTGGCGGTGGAGAGAAAAATTGGGTTAGTAGCTGAGTGGCAAGAGATGTGCAAAGGGAGAGAAGAACATAGATTACAAATATGAATCAACAGAAAAGAACAAATCTAAGCACATTTCATCATATCCCATTAAGCCAGTCTCCCATCCCTAGAAATAGGTCAGTCCATTAAAATCGTGAGCCTCATTTATCTGATGGAGAGGATTAATATTTATCTCGCCCTTTACATGGCGCCAATTAGACACTATTTGTCCTAAGCTCTTTACATAGAAGCAGCTTTCTTCACCAATAATCAAGCAAGCTCCTCCTAGTTTGACTGTTAGTGAATCTAGTCCATGACAATTTTGGAGTGAAATAGCATGATGACAGCTCACTGTAGCCTTGAACTCCTGGGCTCTAGCAAAAATTTAACTTCTGATTGGAGTGCTTCCAATGTTTAAATAGTAATACTGAACTCTTGTCCATTACTATGGAAAGACTTGGAACTGTCTTTTCCAAAAAGTAAGTTCCAAAGCCCAGGAACAAGATCTCAATAGTGAAGAGAACTTGTAACTGTGACACACAAATGGGTTTTCCATAATGTCACTTCTGGTACATTTGTGTGGCACTACTTTGTGAACAATTGAGCCCACACTTGTAATCTGACTGGCATTTAAAGGGGAGTATCTGGTGATGGGAGGTATCAGGTATTCAAGTCTGCATCATCCTAACCATGTAGATGGGAATACCGTATATACTTTGTTGCCACACAAGATAAAAAGACCAGTGTTGTTCATGGATGAGGTCAGAGTGGAATTGTGACCCACCAGTCTGGGGTTTGTTATGTTTTGACACATGTCATGTTGGCATCTGCACATTCCCATCTTCCTATGTCCCTGTCAGTCTGTAGGAGCAGAACTGCTGCAAAATATCTGATACAAGAGTCCTAGAGTTTGGCTTTGGCAGCGATAAGGTATGGTTTTGTCATCTGACCAAGTTAATCTACATTTTTGGTCTATCCATATGTAATCTTTAGTTTTTGGAAGCCCAGTTAGGGGAATAGTTGAACTACCCCAGGTTGCACAGGGCTGGCTTGTAGGCCAGCTATGACATCCGGTGATTTGGCAAGTGCTTATATCAGTGCCAGGACCATCTATGACCTTCATGAGAGGTTGAAGATGCCGCCTATAGAACAAACCACAGGATTTGGTTCCAACATATCCTTGGTATATCACCCAGGAAGGGCCCAGCACCATGATTATTTTCCATACAAAGGAAAAAATTTCCTTTAATGACTTTACTTGAACAAAGGAGAGCCTTTGAGCTTTCATAGAGATTTTTCTATATCAAATTAACTCACCAAAAGATGTAGAAAGGTATTATTTTCTTTTTTTCTTTGAGACAAAGTCTTACTCTGTCACCTAGGCTGGAGTGCAGTGGCATAATCACAGCTCATGACGGCCTCAACCTCCTGGGCTCAAGCAATTCCCCCACCTCAGCCTCCCAAGTAGCTGGGACTACAGGCATACAACACCACACCCAGCTAACTTTTTGCATTTTTTTGTAGAGATGGGGTCTCACCATGTTGCCCAGGCTGGTCTTGAACTCTACTCGCTTAAACTCCCAAAGTGCTGGGATTACAGGTGTGAGCCACTGTGCCCAGTGATATTATTTTGTTGGTCATGGATACCATACCCTGTCACACATCCCTTTTCCAAGTTGGTCCATCAGGTACTTGCACTGGCAGAAATGAAAATTAGTTTAGGTTCTTTTACATAATCTGGATGGCACTGACATAACCAGCAATCAGATTAATTAATGTGGCCAAGTTTGGAAAACTGGTTTCAGGGGAGTTAGGTCCACAATTAACCTGTTGAGAAAACTGTCAGGGTTAATAAAAGAGAGGCACAGTTTCAAAAAAAAGGTCATAGTGGAGGATCAGAGGGCCAATCGAAGAGACTGGAACAATGATCTCCACAGTCAGCCCTTAAATAAAAGGCCAATAAGTCAACACGACGGAGGGATTGGTGAACAGGTCTGTTCATAGGTAGTCTGTGATGAAGGAAGCGGGTTTGTTTGTTGTTTTCTGATCTCTTGTTGTTTTTATATTTATTGAATTTGAGAGGCTGAAGAGAGGAAGAAAATATTAATAGGTGCAAGCAAAGTTTCTTGATCTGTGATCTTGGGAAAAACTGTCTACTTCATGATATTGTTTGCTTCCTGGGCCTGGTTCTCAACTCTGGAAATCCTTACTTAAAGGTCACCTGTAGGGATGGTCTTCCAGTTGCCCTGGGACTGGTCTTCAGGGTCTGGTTTGGCATGACTTGCATGAATTCTGGAGGATTCTTCTTTCATTTTGATAGCAGAGTAGGGGGTTAGTGGTACTTTGTAAGGGCATTTCCAATTAGGTGACAGCGCATGTTTTCTTCTGAAAACCTTGACGCACTCTGATTTCCCAATCAAAAGGTTTATAGTAAGGCTTGTTAGTCAGCAGAAGCCATCCCCCTTTTACCTGCCGATGATATGCTCTAAATATAATAGGGTCTGTGTATAGCTAGTCATAGCATCAAATTGTTCACTGAAGTCCCTGTAATGTTCATTCAATCCAGAAATGGAAGGTTTAGAGCTGCCAGTAGGCATAGGGCAACCAAACACTATTCCAAAAGAGGTTAATCCATGTCTTCTATTTGGAGTATTCTAGATTTTTATAAGGGGTAATGCTTTTTGTTTGTTTGTTTCTTTGTTTCTTTGTTTTATGGAGTCTCGCCCTGTCTGGAATGCAGTGACGCGATCTCAGCTCAATGCAACCTCCACCTGCCGGGTTCAAGCAATTCTCCTGCCTCAGCTTCCCAAGAAGCTGGGATTTCAGGCGCCCACCACCTCGCCCGGCTAGTTTTGTATTTTTAGTAGAGACGGGGTTTTGCCATGCTGGCCAGGCTGCTCTCAAACTCCTGACCTCAAGTGATCCGCCCACCTTGGCCTCCCAAAGTGATGGGATTACAGAGTTGAGCCACTGCACCTTGCCCATTTTTTTAATAAGGTATAATGCTTTCAGCCAATTAAGTCCAATTTCTTGACGGACTTGTCCAAAAGTTACTTTTGTGTCTCAGTGTTTACATTCCACTTGCTTTGAGGATTGGGAATGATATAGGGTATTAAATTACAATGAATACCCTAGAATTTTTACAAACAACTGTTTTATTTCTGCTGTAAAATAAGTGCCAGTGGTCTGATTCAATCTATAATGGAATGTCCAAATGAAGAATGATCTGTTATTTATTATTTATTAATTGATTAATTTATTTTCGAGACAGAGTCTTGCTCTGTCTCCCAGCCTAGAATGCAATGGCACGATCTCAGCTCACTGCAATCTCCATCTCCCAGGTTCAAGTCTCCTGCCTCACCCTCCATAGTAGCTGGGACTACAGACGTGCACCATCACATCAAGCTAATTTTTGTATTTTTTGTAGAGATGGGGTTCTGCCATGTTGGCCAGGCTGGTATCGAACTCCTGATCCCAGATGATCCACCTGCCTCAGCCTCCCAAAGTGCTGGGATTACAGGCATGAACCACTGCGCTGACCTGTTATTAATTTTTTTACCACTGTCATGGTGTCAGCACATCTAGTCAGATAGCATTCAATCCATCCACTAAACATACAGACAACAACCAAACCGTAACAAGAGCCTGAAGCCTAATGTCTTAGAGGACTTGCTGAGGCCTGTTGGTCTCCTCCAAAAATTTGATGGGATTTATTAGGAGTGCACTGAGAATAATTTAGTTAGAAATTTTGTAAATACCAAGGCAAAACCAATTATCTTTTCATTCCTTCACTATCCTCTGTCTGTACATATGTCCCATCTGAAGGAAGATGAGTGCTTCAAGTCAAAAAGTCAAAAAGAAGGGGGCCACAGGAATTCCACTGGCCACAGGTATAATACACCTGATAATTTTATCTGACATTCTTTTGTATTCATTTGTGGGTGGTTGTTGTTGTTGTTTTTGCATTGTGGGGCATTCTCTGGTAATCAATAACACCAGTAAGCAATAAAGGCAGGTTAATAAAGGGTAGAAAAGAATAGGAAGGTTCTTTGGGGCTGCATTCTTAGTAGCCTTCTCCACCCTCTCAGTTCCCTAGAGATATAGTATCAGTGTCCTTAGGATGAGCTGAACAATGAACAATAGCAATTTGAATAGGGAGGTGAATAGCGTGTGATAGAGCAGCAATTATATGCTCATTGGCAATAGGATTATCAGCAGAAATTAAGAATCTGCTGGATTTCCAGATTGTCAATAGTGTGGCAGACGCCCAAGGCATATCCGGAGTCAGGGTAAATAGTGGCAATTTTTCCTTTGCCATTATGCCAGCTCTAGCAAGATCTATACATTCAGCAGCTTGGGCTAACTTTACAGTGGACAAAGAGGATGCCTCAAATGTTTCACAAAGGAAAACTATGGCTTCACAGTTATGTTTCCTGGAAATGTCATCCACGGAAGCCATTACAAAACAGAAATAAGTCTGGATTGCCTAAGGAGTATCTAGGAGGTCTTCTTGTGGTTTTGAGACCTTTTCTATCATTGCAAGGCAATCATATGGAATGGAGTGAAGATCTCCATCATCAGGGAAGGGCAGTAGAGCAGCCGGGTTTAAAGTGTTACAACAATGCAACATGATAGAGGAGCTGGTGGACAGGGCCTGTTCATAGGTGGCCTGCCACCTGGAGAAAGGTGTTGTATCTTATGAACTTGTAAGAGAACAGACAGCATGGGAAGCATATTGATGAATGAAGCAGTGTAATATCAGAATATACTGGCTTTGTCAATTATTAGGGTGGTAGCTGTGGCTACTGCACATCGTCATGGGGGTCCAATTGACATGAGAAGTATACCACAGGGTGTTATCAGAGAGGCAAAAAAATTGTTCCGAATATCTGCAGCAATCCCATTATTTCATGGTAAGATGGGCAAAAAGGTATGTCAAAATCAGATTAGCTCAGAGCAGGGGATGTGGACATTAGTTTTAAGGCTCCAGAGGATATTTATGGCTCTACAGTCCAAGAAAATGGGCTCAGAAGTAGTGTCCGGGAGGAGGGTATATAGGAGCTTAGCAAGGGCAGCAAAATTAGGAATATATTGGTGGCAATAACCAGCTGCCCCTAGACATTTATGTAGATGTTTTTTTGGGAGGGGAATGCACAAAATTGACTCTAGGCGTTTTGGGGTGAGCTTTTGAGTGCTCTGAGATATGACAACCTAGCAATTCAATCCTACATAAGTAACAGTTATTTGCCCCCACTGAAGTTTAGATCGGAAGGCTTTATAGCCTCTGTTGAGCTAGTGCCTTTAGGAGAATGAGGGAGTGTAGAAGAGCAGGCTGCTTAGTTCAGTAACAAACTAAAGGATCATATCAGAATAATGAACAAGAGTGGAACCTTGGGTAAAGGCCACAGAGACTAAGCTGGCTTTAAGGACTCGGGAAAACATTGAAAAGGACTCACAGTATCCCTGAGGTATATGAGTTCATGTTAATTTTCTCCCTCTAAATGTAAATGTAAAGAGAAATTCTGAGTCAGGGCGCAATGGAATTGAAAAGAAAATTGAGCAGATGTCAATCATTGTAAATCAGGCTGTATCAGCAGAAATTGAAGTAGAAATGTCAGCTGGATTAGGGACTAAGGGGTGGTGAAAAATCACAAAGGAGTTTATGGGCTCTTAGATCTTGTACAAATCAATAGATTTTATTCTTGTCTAAATGAAATGTTCCTTCTTTCTTTACTGGCAAGATTAAGGTATTACAGAGTAAGGAAGGAAATAAAGACAAGAACACCCTCTGTACAAGACAGTCTATTATAAGTTTGTTGACCTAAAAGGAAGAAGCTGAGGCTAAATTAAAGAGTTTATCCGCGCCAAGGCTGAGGATTGTAGCCTGATTCCAGGTTGCCTTGGCAAGCCTTCAGGAGAACAAAGGAAAGGTTCAAGTTTTTAAAGAAAAAGGACAAATCAGGAGAGGGAGTGATTACAAAATATGTTCATCAAGAATTCTCACTGATTTACAGAAATACATTGGTTAGTGATTGGCTATATACATTGTTGAACTATAGGGTATATGACATCTTCTGGCTACATGGTTTCAGTTAGTCTACAGCTCATATAGCACATATAGCTTCAAGAGGTAATTCTTTAGCTCAAGGGCGAATGAAACCTGACTGCTGTTTATATAGTATAAATACCTCTCTGGGCCTGCTAATTTAAAGAGGTTTGCATTTCTTAGATAAAAAGGGTTTTTTTCTTTCTTTCTTTCTCAGGTTTAATTTCTTGCTCTGCATTTTGCGAAACGGCACACTGAGCTACTAACAGGAAAGGTTTATTCTTTTCCAGGCAATACCTACAGGCTCTACATGCAGTAGCAGTTCAACCTCATTGGCATGTGAGGCTGGGAGATGAGTTGAGACATCTTTTAAGGTTGCTCCCTCTTCAGAGAATTTAAAATCAAGATGAATTTCCATTAGGGAAAGGAGGAAGTCTAAGGCCAGGGAAATAAAAATGCCTCTCTTTTACATTGTATAACACATCTCCATATAAAAAGTTTGCTGGTGAGGACTCAGAAACTAGAAAAGCTTGACTGAAAATGCTCCCACAGGGTTGACAAGCATTGCATATCGGTTTCTAGACAGAAATATAACTATAATGCAGCATTAATCAGGCTGAACTTTGGCCCACTTCCTTGTTGCTGAAAGGCACATAGCACTAGAATCTGAGCACCTGCAGATGTAACCACATTGTTCCTCTGGATAGGATTGTTGACATTAGGGTCATAAGACTGTTTAAAAATTGATTTGCATCCCCATTATTCCTACAAACAGGATCTCTGATATAAGAATCATATGTTTTGTTTCATTCCCTGAATTCCAGCAACCAGTTTAAAGACCAGCATAAAGGAATGGGATCAGCATGAAAACACAACTTCTTCACCTCCCGTGTCATTAGTTTACCCTGTACTCTTCAACCAATCAACAATCTCCACGCTTTGGCCTACTCCAAAATCCTTAAAAACCCTAACGCCAAATTCCTCAGGGAAGTGGATTTGAGGTTTCCTCTCATCTCCTCGTTTGGTAGCCCTACAATTAAACCTCCTTCTCTGCTGCCCCCAATACGTGTCTTTGCATATTGATTTGCTATATACATTGGGCAATGAATCTATTAGAGTTACATGATGGGTGTTAAGAAGGCCTAAGGATATTGCAGTGGCCTGATACATGGGCAATGAAATACGTTGGCCAGAAACTCCAATAGCTTGAATAGAAGCAGAGGTGACAGGGAGAGATAGATCCTCTGAGCAGATGGTAGGGACAGTTGCACCCGTGGCAATTAAGTTTTACAGTTCCCAGCTGGCCCTGTGGCCCATGTCTGTAGTCTGAGGCTGAGGCAAGAGGATTACTTGAGCCCAGGAGTCCAGTCTGAGCAACATAGCTAAAGTTTATCTGTTATTAAAAAAAAGAAAGAGAATGTCAGTTCCCAATCCTCTACTATAAGTTTAATAGTGGGATCTAGGGTGTTACTGAACTAGCTGACCCCATCAATCGATGGGGTATTGTCCTGCAGAAGACAGAAAGCTGACCTTGTGAAGGTGCTGGGGTCTAGGGAGATTGTTATTTAAGCTTTCCTTTCTCATAAGTCTAGGACAGTTGTTTTTCCAGTGCCCTTGTTTTTTTACAATATCTGCAAACATCTGAACACAAAGCTCTGTGGTTGGGGAGAAAGGTGAGTGGGTTTTGAGTTTTCCCTGGAGTTATGATTTTGTTTTTGTAAAGAATCAATTTGCAAAGCAATTACTATTGACTTTAATCCCTTTTTCCTCTTATTTTCCTGCAAGTTCTTTTTAAAGAATTGCATTGCTCCTTCTATAATAACATCCAGAGAATGACCTGTCCACACAATGACACTATTTTGGATTTGGCTATTTATATCGGGGTGATTTCTAACCAAGGCAGAATTTTAACATTTTGTATGTCTTAAGACTTCAGGATTTAATGCAGTGAACCTTCCAAAAGTTTGTATAAATCATTCCATACAGGCCTTAAGATGTTCCCCTTTCTTCTGAGTACATAATTCAACCCTAGACCACTTCACCTTAGAGGAAAAGGCCTCAATTATTGTCTCTATCAGGCCCCATAACTCAGCCATTTCCTGGTCAATTGTAGGAGGATCTGGGAGAAGTTCTGGCCACTTGTTTCCTCTAGAGGTAAGACATTCATCTGGGGGCTTTCTGGAATGTCTGATAACCACAGTATAATCATGGGTGGAAAGAACACCCCTTAGTAGCCAGTGGAGGTTCCTATGAATGGGATTATAAATGGCCACTAATCTTTCTAACTCCTCTCTAAATTTGACAGGCTCTTTCAAAAGTGGAGGCAAAAGGGCTTTGTAATTTAGAAGATCTGTCTCTGTCCAAGGGACATGAATTCTTTGCAGTAGGGATCCAGGATATATTCACAGGAGGCATTGTATAGGAAGGTCTGTGGCTGAGGAGTCTGATTACAGAACACCAGGAAGTAGGAGGAGTTGTAAGGTACAACAAAGCAAGACTAGCTGCACGTACCAGGGCCTGTGCCAGGTTTGTTTTCTGGCTGTCAGCATTGACACAAGTGACCTGTATACTCTGAGCCTAGAGATCAGGCTGGAGTGCTCTCTGAAAATTTTGCAAGGAAAGGAAAGATAAAGCAGGCAGTTGATGTTTAAAGGATTTTCTAGGGAAGTTGGAGTTTTAGAACTTACATAAAAATGTGTTGAGGAGGTGGGACTGGATTTTGAGGAGGAGAGTTTAAGCCAGTGGCCCAGAGATCAAAAGATCTTCTGGAGGATCAGGGACCAGAAGTTAGCGATAAAGGGGTATATAGGAACTGAAATTGTCTCCTTGTAAGTTTCACCCATTGTTCTTGGAATACATGTTTGCCTTCTTCACATGAGAGATTCCATATTTTTCAGAGAAAAAGATCTCATACCTCTCCCACCTTGAACCACTTTTCCAAGCTCCATTCCTCCAATTCTTCCTAATATGTTCCTAGACCTTTCATCATCTCCTTACATGCCCTGCTCTCAACATCCTTCTGATATTGAACAAAATATTCAAGAAGAGCTGTGAAACAGATGAGTACAACATCATTGAAACTGATAGCCTTAGGCCTACTCCAACAGTTTAAACATTTCAGAGCTCAGGGAATCCCTAATGATGATCTAGTCTGGGCCCTTTATTTCACAAATGAAGAAACTGAAGTTAATTACTCATCAGAGCAAGACACAAGACTGGCTCCTGGTCCACTAGATAGTCAGGAGTGGACCTAACCCTAGAATTTCAAGTTAATTATCTTATTCTATTTGAATTCTTATTCTCTTTTTTTTTTTTTTTTTTTTTTGAGACAAAGTCTCTTACTGTCGTCCGGGCTGGTATGCAGTGGGGTGATCTCAGCTCGCTGCAGCCTCCACCTCCCAGGTTCAAGCGATTCTCCTGCCTCAGCCTCCCAAGTGGCTGGGACTACAGGCACACGCCAACATGCCTGGCTAATTTTTGTATTTTTAGTAGAGACGGGGTTTCACTATGTTGGCCAGGCTGGTCTCGAACTCCTGACCTCGTGATCTGCCCACCTCAGCCTCCCAAAGTGCTGGGATTACAGGTGTGAGCCACTGTGCCCAGCCTGAATTCTTATTCTGATGCAACACGGAAAACCCCCTGTTAGATTTGCAAGCTCTAGCTCCCTGCCAAAGACTAGTCTCTCTAAAGAGATGACAAAATTATTTTCGAAAGAGGGCCAAGTGTCCTATTTGAGAGGAATAATTTATAGTCATTTTATCTGTTTCTCATGAATTATCAGCTTCTTGGTAGCCGTTTAAAGAAAGGATTAATAAAATAGTTTACAACTTGTTAAAAGAGCTGTAGAAAATTATATTAAGTTCTTATATAAACTGTATGATACTTAAATTTTTTAGGTCAAACATAAACTAGATCTCAGTAAAAATTATAAGACAGAGGGAATTCAGCTTAAACCATAAGTGGTCCATGTCACACTTCTTTTATCTCCTATATAGAGAAAAATAAACTTAAAACTAATTTTTCAGAACAAGAAAGGATAACCCATTCGCATATCTATTTATCACTTCCTTTCACTGTGTTCCCTTTTTTCAGGAAAAAGTAAACCAAATCAAGTAGAAAATGTCAAATTTTTAGTCAAAAGGGTGAGCAGTTACATTCCTTTTAAAGAATTCTATCTTAATATTGATGAGAGAATAGTTAAAAAAGGATGATAAGGCCTACTTTGCATGTAATATGTATAATGTATAGTAAGACAATTTGTAAATAATCTAGTGGAAAACTGGTTTTTCTAATCCATTTCCCTAAAATAAATCTGCCTACTTATAATTGAGAATTTCCTGGAAAATGAACAATAAACACATAAAATTTTTACTTTTATGTGTACTACATACTTCGACTGTCAACAATTTGCACAAATTATTTTTGGGAGAATCTTCCTATATGCCCTTCCCCCTGAAAGACTGGTAATTTAAAATAGGAAAATGCACAATTCTACAATTCTACAGTGTTAGAATTGCATCAGAGAGTAACATAGAGACCACTCTGGATTTTTTTTTTTTTTTTGAGACAGAGTCTCACTCTTGTGGCCCAGGCTGGAGTGCAGTGGCGTGATCTCGGCTCACTGCAACCTCCACCTCCTGGGTTCAAGCAATTCTCCTGCCTCAGCCTCCTGAGTAGCTGGGATTACACGCATGCACCACTACAGCCAGCTAATTTTTGTATTTTTAGTAGGAACAGGGTTTCACCACATTGACCAGGCTAGTCTCGAACTCCTGACCTCAGATGATCCACCTGCTTCAGCCTCCCAGTGTGTTGGGATTATAGGCATGAGCCACTGCACCCGGCCCGCTCTAGATTTTTATCTTGGGAATTGCAGCTACCTCTATTGGGTCAGTTTTCTTATACGGTAATTATCCTCACTTTTGATACTTCCATCTATTTCAGTGGTTTTCAAAGTGTGGTCTGGTAGCATAGACAACACCTGAGGACTGGTCAGAAATGCACATTTTCAAGTCTTACCCTAGAGCTACAGAATCAGAAACTCGGCATGGAGCCCAGCCCTCCATATCTTCAGAGGTCTTCCAGGATATTCTGATGCATGTCAAAGTTTGAGGATCAATGCTAGTCCTCTACAGCAATCCACCACATTTTGTTCCTTTATCCTTCCAATGTTTTTACCCTTACGCAAGAATTATATCACCCCATGGAGGTAAGAAAGGAAAAAGCAGCCCGACAACTGGAAGTTGGCCTGGCACTCACAGTTAGGCTTTGGTGTGGAACATAAACAGTTTCACTGAACATCAACATCAGACCACAGTACTCTGTGATCATGACAAAAACAAGAGCACTCCATCACCATATCTGAACAGAAAAACAAACAAGCCCAAACCACAAAAATAACCAAAATATCCGCCAACCTAGCTAATATGAGAGGATCTTGCCTCTGCCAATTAAAACTTCAGACTCAGTTTATTCCTACCCCCTTCAATAAGATTTGTTAAAATACCCAGTCATAAAATTGCCTCTGCTCCCTTGACAGCAACGAATCCAGGCAAAGCTCCACTTCTCAGTATCACCTAATACAAGCCCAAATCCTAAAATAAGCCTTTCTCACTTGCTTCTACTAAGATGTCCCAGGATGTGCAATCTGCCTTGCTATAAATGTAACCACGTAATGGGCTTGTTATAGTAGGTAACTAGTCAGACATGAGCAGGGCAGCAGAGGACCCCCCCTCCCCAACACCACCAGGAATGTCAGGCAACCACCAGGTGATGGTCAGGTGGTTGTTAACTGTCTCTCTAAAATAATAATTGGTCACAGCCAGTGCCAGGGGAAAGGCAGTTCTCCAATAGGTAGAAAAAATCTGAAACTGGTGATCAGCAACTTTCCAGTAAGATCTTAGGATCTGAGCAAGTGGGTTCAAGCATGTGCACTAAGAGGCAAAATGGTGGAGCTTAACTGCTATAGGACCTTACTCTAGGAACACTCTACTGGTAAGGGAAGAACGACCTAAGTGAGCATGTGCACAATTCCAGTAAACACACTGCGTATGCAGCCCCTCCCAAGCATTGGCAGGGCACTGCGCCTGTGGACAGCACACCCCAAGGGAAGAATCAGGGCAGAAATAATGCAAGGACCTGGAAGTACGCCAACATATAAAACCCAAGTCAAAAGGTCAAACCCTGCACTTGATCTTGAAACCGCCTTTGCAAAATCCTGACTGAGCCAGTGAAAGAGATCTAACTTAACAGACTCCATCCTGCTTCTAACCTCCAAACTGTCCTGGCTCATTCCTGGGCATGGACTGAACTAACTTTGAGAGAAACTTAGTTTATCGTTTATAAACAAAGACAGTAACAGCCCTTTCCCAAAGCAGACCTCCTTCTTGCCTGGGGACTAGACTGCCTTTGTAGGACTAACATTAGCCACAGGATTATAAATTATGGTTTAGGAGTCATGCAGCTGGAGGCTACAGCATTCTGACCTCCCTAAACTGCTCCTAAGATCAGTGCTGGAGATATTTTGCAGACCCTGCTCTTGATGGATCAGCTGGCACCACCCAGATCCATAAACTGGCTCATCTGATCTCATGGCCCCCACCCAGGAATGGACTCAGTGTAAGACAGCTTCAACTCCATATTATTTTTCATCTAAACCAATCAGCACTCCTGGCTCACTGGTTTCCCTCCACCCACCAAGTTATCTTTAAAAACTCTGCTCCCCAAATGCTAAGAGAGACTGATTTGAGTAATAATAAAACTCTGGTCTTGGCTGGGTGCAGTGGCTCACGCCTGTAATCCCAGCACTTTGGGAGGTCGAGGCAGGCAGATCATCTGAGGTCAGGAGTTTGAGACCAGCCTGACCAACATGGAGAAATCCCATCTCTACTAAAAATACAATATTAGATGGGCGTAGTGGCATGTGCCTGTAATTCCAGCTACTCGGGAGGCTGAGGCAGGAGAATCGCTTGAACCGGGGAGGCAGACATTGCGGTGAGCCAAGATCACACCAGTGCACTCCAGGCTGGGCAACAAGAGCACAACTCTGTCTCAAAAACAAAAACAAAATCAAAACTCCGGTCTCCTGCACAGGCGGCTCTGTGTGAATTAGTCTTTCTCTATTGCAATTACCCTGTCTTGATGAATCAGCTCTGTCTAGGCAGCGGGCAAGGTGAACCCCTTGGGCGGTGACAATCTCTCAAGTCACCTGCTTGGCCCTCTTTCAAGTGTACTTTATTTCCTTTCTTTTCTGCTCTTAAGCTTTTTAATAAACTTTCACTCCTGCTCTAAAACTTTCCTCGGTCTCTCACTCTGCCTTATGCCCCTCCATGGAATTCTTTCTTCTGAGGGGGCAAGAATTGAGGTTGCTGCGAACCTATATGGATTTGCCACTGCTAACATACTTTGGTGCCACCTCACTCGGATACATTACGCTGCTAACAGGTTCTTCCCATGCACTGCACAGACAAAACCAATTCACTGTGACCATGATGTTGCAATAAAGAAAGAGTTTGACATGATGCTGGCCACCACACATCAGAGACAAGAGTTATTACTCAAATCAATCACCATGAAAATTTGGGGGCTAGGGCTTTTCAAGCATAGTTTGGCAGACCCTGTTGGTGAGGGTTGGTGTGTCCCAGTGGACCCACTGGTCATCAGAAAAGCCAAAACCTGAAAAAACGTCTCAAAAGGCCAATCTTAAATTCTACAATGGTGATGTTATCTGCAGGAGTAATTGGAAAAGTTGCAAATCTGTGACCTCCGGAATAACGGCTGGTAATGTTTGCGTCTATCCCTTAGCTGAATTCAGGCTCCTCACATCCTCCTAACCTAGTGGACTTTCATTAGCTTTACCAAGCTGGTTTAGTTTTGGTCAGAGGCTATTATCATTTAAACTGTAAACTAAATGTCTCCCAAAGTTATCTTGGTCTAAGCCCAGGATTGATTAAGGGCAGTCTGAAGGTTAAAGGCAAGATGGAGGTTAGTTAGATCAGATCTCTTTCACTGTCATAATTTTCTCACTTAAAATTATTGCAAAGTGATTTCACAAACCCAATTTGATCAATAATAGGTGTGCTCCTGTAGGTCTTTGACTGGAGGGCATTGACAGAGGGATTATTGCACCAGCTCCTGACCAGTGCTACTGCAGAGCAGTGCTCTTCCATGAACAGCTGGTTCCCAGGCCAAGGCAAGTACAGAAATTGGGAGTTGTCAGAAGAATTGACAGCAATTTGACAAAGTAATTTTATGTCTGTTGGTTGAATCCAAAAATACAACACTGGGCTTGTGTTTCCGTATGCCAGTTTAAATTTAATTTTGCTAGTAAGTTTTAATTGTATCTTACAGGTGACCTGCAATAGATTAAAAAAGAAAGAGGCTGGGTGTGGTAGCTCATGCCTGTAATCCCAGCACTTTGGGAGGCTGAGGCAGGCGGATCACCCGAGGTCAGGAGTTCGAGACCAGCCTGGCCAAAATGGAGAAACCTCGTCTCTACCAAAAATACAAGATTAGCCAGGTGTGGTAGCACATGCCTGTAATCACAGCTACTTGGGAGGCTGAGGCAGAAGAATCGCTTGAACCTGGGGAGGTATAGGTTGTGGTGAGCCAAGATTGTGCCATTGCATTCCAGCCTGGGCAACACAAAAGAAAGAAAAGAAAGAAAAGAAAAGAAAAGAGAGAGAAGGGGAAGGGGAAAGGGAAAGGGTTAAGGGAAAGGGGGAAGGAAGGAAGGAAAAAAGAAAAGGAAGGGAGGGAGGGAGGAAGGGAAGGAGGAAAAGAAAGAAAAAGGAAGGAAGGAAGAAAAAAGAAAGAAAGAAAGAAAGAAAAGAAAAGAAAAGAAAAGAAAAGAAAAGAAAAGACTGGCTCCTTATCAGAAACAGTTTGAAAAGCACTGTCCTAAACCGTGTCCTAACACTGTCCTATTCTCTAATGCTTTTCTTTCCAACACTGCTATTACATTAAGATTCTTAAAATTCTGCTTTTAATGTGTAACATTCTCAAGCATCTTTAACATTACAATCTCCTCTGTTTTCTAGTTGAAGATGGAGAAAACTAATATATTTTGAGTACATACCACATGCTATAAATTGTGCAAATCTAAACATACTCCAACACCCATGACTTTATTTTATTTTTTAAAATTGTGTTAAATAAATGTAATTGTGTATGTGTATTTAAGGCATACAACATAATGTTGTGGGATACATATAGATAGTAATGTGGTTACTATAGTGAGGCAAATTAACATATCCATCATCTCATGCAATTACCCATTTGCGTGTGTGTATGTGTCCTGAGGAGCTAAAATCTACTCATTTAGCAGAATTCCCAAATAAAGTACAATTTTATTAACTATAGACTTCATGTTGTTCATTAGATATCTAGATTTGTTCATCCCACTCATCTGCTACTTTGTAAACTCTAACCTACATGTCTCCATTTCCTCTCTCCTCCCAACCCCTGCCCTTCCCCTGGTAACCACACCCACAATTTCTCTCTCTCTGTATATTTGACTTTTTTTTTTTTTTTTTTTTTTAAGATTCCACATGTAAGTGAGATTTTCACTGGTAGAGGATGTCAGTGCCTGAAGGGTTGAAGGTCAGGAGCAATGACTCATTACAGAATGAAGAGGACTTCCTGAACAATTCGCTTCCAAAAGAAAAGGGAGAAGAAGAAATCCAAGAAGACATCAGCACTTTCACCTTTTATGTCTTCTAGGTTTGATACGAGTCTGCTATTCCACCCTCAATTCAGGCAAGTCTGTTAGCAGCAGTGAATCTGAATTTGTTTGGGTCTGCAGCAACCTCAATTCTTGCCTCCCCAGAATAAAGAATTTGACTGAGGGGCATGAGGCATAAGGACAGATTGAGGCAAGTTTTAAAGTGGGAGTGAAAGTTTATTAAAAAGTTTTAGAGCAGGAACAAAAGGAAGTAAAGTATACTTGGAAGAGGCCAAGCAGGTGATTTGAGAGATCAAGTGCATGGTTTGACCTTCGACTTGGGGTCTTATACATTGGCATTCCACGTGCACAGTGACCTGCCAGCACTTGAGAGGGGCCGCTTGGGCATTGCGTTTACTGGAGTTGTATGCATGCTCACTTGAGGCGTTCTTCCCTTACTAGTCAAGTGTTCCTAGAAGGTCCTATACCAGTTAAACTCTGCCATTTTGCTGCTTGGTGAACATACGTGAACCCGCCCGCCCAACTCCATCGGGAAGCTGCTGATCACCAGTTTGAGGAGTTTCTATCTATTGGGAGACTGCCTTTCCCTGGCGCTGGCTGCAACAAATTGTTATTTTACAGAGGCAGTTTAACAACTGCCTGACCATCACCTGATGGTTGCCAGACATTCCTGATGAAGGGGGGCCTCTCCTGCCCTGTTCATGTCTGCCTGGCTACCTACTGTAACAAGCCTTGGCTCCAGGTCATTTGGGCTTCTCAAGGAAGAAAACCAGAGTTTGCTTTGGTAAGTGTCTCCATGGTAAAAGCCTACCTCTTTGACCTTTTTGTGTTTCTGCTTTCACTTACTTTTTAGCCTCTGAAAAATCCCAACTTCTCATCGATTTATTGAAGTCTTCTTCATTAAATGTCATTTTACATTATACTTTCTCCAGTGTTTTTATGCATTTTCACTGTGAGCCAAGAAAAATGACTCACTGACTGGTAGTTCTATTTACTGTTTATTTGGAATTTCGCTGTTTTCATTTCAAAAATGTCTTAGTGTGTTAAAGCAAACTAAACATGGCCTGAGAAGGACTCCATACCTCTGTATCTCAGTCCTGGCACATGAACTGCTACCTAACTTAATAGGTAGGCAAGATTGAAAACCTAACTCAGGAGTATGTGCCTGTAACAATCTCTGAGTCTTGGCCAATCCCAGCAGCCATGTTTCAACTAGTCATTTACTGCTGTGTTCAAACTGTGTTCAAATAAGGCAAATGCTGAGCTATAACCAATCCAGCTGTTTCTGTACCTCACTTCCAATTTCTGTACATCACATTATATATTTGTCTATAAATTTGTTCTGACCGCGAGGCACCTCTATGACAGAGATACTGTCAGAGGTATTTGAACCAGAGCAATTGTATCTTAAATAGGGACTTGATAAAATAACGCTAAGACCTGCTAGCCTACATTCCCAGTAAGTTAAGGCATTCTTAGTCACAGGATGAGACAGGAGGTCAGCACAAGATACAGGTCATACAGACCTTGCTGATAAAACAGTTGCAGCGAAGAAGCCTGCTAAATCCCACCAAAACCAAGATGGTAATGAGAGTGACCTCTGGTCTTCTCACTGCTATACTCCCACCAGCACCATGACACTTTACAAATGCCATGGGCATGGCAGGAAGTTACCCTATGTGGTCTAAAAATGGGGAGGCATGAATAATCCACCCCTTGTTTAACATATAATCAAGAAATAACCATAAAAATGGGCAACCAGCAGCCCTCAGGGCTGCTCTGTCTATGAACTAGCCATGCTCTATTCCTTTACTATCTTTAAATCTCTTTCAATTTAGGCTAGAAGTCCAATGCGCTGTCCATTACACCACAGAGCCTGCTTGCTGTTCCTTTACTTTCTTAATAAACTTACTTTCACTTTGCTGTATGATTTTGCCTCGAATTCTTTCTTGTGTGAGATCCAAGAACGCTCTCTGGAGTCTTGATCGGGACCCCTTTCTGGTAACAGTACTATTATTTTCTTTATATTACAGTTGAAGAAATGGAAGTTCCAAGAAGCTAAGGGACTCAGGCTTGTAGATAAAGGAGAGGACAGATTGAAGGTCAGGCTGTCAGGTGGCACAGCAAATGCATAACCAGGAAGATATGCAGCCATGCATCTCTGAGGTCAGCACACACTTGTGTCTCTTGAAGTCGTGAGTTTGGGTCCGGGGTGGCTGTTGTTTTTGGCAGCTGGATGGGACACTAAGGACACCTTGTCAACTGAAGCCTCCCTATTTTACCTATGAGGAAATAAGTTTGTGATTTGTGCTCCACAATTAGAAGTGGCAGAAATGAGATCAGAAGCCTTACCTTCCAACACTTATCAAGTGTCTATTCACCGTACTACACAGCTTCCTTAATCCTGAAGTCAGACATTTTATTGGTGTTTTATAAACTATCTGAGCAAACCCATGTGGGAGATACACAGAGTGTATTATTTATATAGAAATCCAGCAAGTTGAAAATTGTTCTCACCCTAGGTCAGTTTGTTATTGTAACATTTACAATATACAGCAAGCAGTAAAACAAGATAACGCAAAACAAAGTAATCTGAATATGAACCCTGAAAGAAGTAACAGATGTCCAGTTAGATTTTATTGTAATGCCACCATTATTAGAGCCACTCCACCTTTCTAGTATGCCAGAGGGCCATGTGAACTAACTGGTTCAGCAAGAAAAAAAAAATGTTTTAAGTGTAAGTAAAACTTCCTCCATCTGCTAAGGCATACTGATCTTCTGTAAACAGGTACAATAAAATATAATATAAATAAAAGCCAAGGCTTCCCTGAATGAGAATGTGAACTATCACCTCCCATTCTCAGCTCATCTCACCAGTCTCTTGTGTCTCAGGCACCAGCAAGCCACCTGTTGGTCCTTCCCAACAAGGCTATGCAGGAGGACAGGTCTCTGCATAACCTTGATCCACCCAGATTTCTTGCACTGAGAATATGACATCCTGAGATAAGGAGAAAGGCCCGGAACCACCAGGCTATATTCTGTGACGCTTGCACTCAGCAAGTCCCATGTCTCCCAGGATATAAAAGCCCAGAGTGGTGTGCTTTCGGTGTCCTTAGCTGTAGTGTGGCATGGGATCTGTGCAGATGAGACTCCACCCACCCTGGGCGGCTTTCCTGAGGTCTGGAGGACCAGCTTGTCATGGATCCTAGGCTTTAGTTTATCCTTGCTGCTTATCTGTGAGTATTACATCTGTTTGCCTAACTTGGTATGTATGAGTGCTCTGTCTCACCAGACTCATACAAGTGGTAAAGAACCTTTGCAGGCTAACCCTTTTATCAAGAGTGAAGATCAGGCCTTGAAACAGATTTAAATCCAGACACACTACCTCTGAGTCTGGGGTACTCACATGTTCTAGCCAAGTACCTAAGCACTCCACTTATCCCACCTGTAATAAACTTGAGGTTACACAAGGAAGGAAACCTGCCACGTTCACCTTTATCTCCTTACCATCTACCACAGCCCTAATGCATACTGGGAGGGCAGTACCTATCTTCAGAATGCTGTCACATTAGATAATAAAGGACTCAATGAGTTAATGGGTGTCACAGTGACTAAAAATCAGGGATAGAATGGTTCACATGTAGTGTATTCCTTCTGTGGTCACAGACAATGTCTGTGTGGAAACATTAGAAGATTTCAGTTCAACTCAAACCCCAGATAAACCACTAGTGAGATATGGCTGATAAAAATGGCACAGCCTTAAGACTGACTTAACAGGAGTATGGTGCTCAGAAGAAAGGTTAATAGGGGAGTCTTCACTCCTGTGTCACTTCCCAGGCATTCTAAATGCTGTGCTCAATCTAATGGGAGCTGGTCCTTCTTTTGTCCTTTCTCTTCACATTTTTATCTTCCACTTCGAAGAAGGCTTCCCATCCCTTCTTTTATCTCTATCTACCATCCTTCTTGGAGTTCTTTCTGGTTCCACAATATCAGTCCCCACACTCTCGACTTATATCTGTTTCCCCTGGAATCCCTATTATGATGCTATAGCACTTAACTTTTTGCTTAATATTTTAGCTATTTATACACACATCTTCTTTAACACTGCAAAGCACTGCTCAAAAGAAAGCAATTGTCATTATCTTTTGTTAGATTTGCTCCATGTATGTTTTATATCTATTACTTCTCTTTGCCATCAGTAGATTGTAACCTCTACATTTCTTTGTAAATTACATGTTGCCCCTAGCTAGTTGTTCTGAACAAAGAACAAATGTTGCTAATCTGGTGATCTACAAGCCATAAAAACAGGAAGCTGACATGCTAGGAAGGAACAAGAACACACACTCCAAGACAGGAGTGAGGTTTTGAAACATCCCTTAGTATGTAACTACATACATGTATGTTCTGGTTACATTATTTTCATGTCCACAGCTCAGTAAGCAACTCAGGATATAAACAATTCCCAGGAGAGGAAATAAAAATGGCTAATAAACATAGGCAAAGATGTTCCATCTCAGTGATTAAGAAGGGAAATTCAAATTAAACAAAATGAGACACCATCATTTGCCCATCACATTGCTAAAAACAGTGTCATTACATTTATATTAGTAAAAATCAGAAATAACTGAAATATCTGTCAAAAGTGAGGTGCTAAAATAAATTACATCCATGCTCTGAATACTATGTAGCCATCACAATGAAGCATATACATTTGTGTATACATAAGGAAAAATGATTATGACATACTGTCAAATTTTTTAAAAGCAAGTTGCAAAGCACGTATTTTTGGGAAAAACCCATATGTTTTATGTTTCTATGTTCATATAAATACATATTCAAATATCTATGTAATTGTAGGTGCAAAACCTAAAACTAAAACAAAGACACAAACGGAAACAAAGGTATGGAAAGAAAAACACTCAAGTGCTAACTGTGGTTACCCCTAGGGAAGTAAAACAGGAAGGATTTTTTCTTTTTATTTTGGGTACTTCTGTGCATTAAGTTTTGTTTAACACTAAAGTAATACTTTTGACTTTCTTTGAAATGAAAAATAAAACCAATAAAATGTGTGGTCATAAAAGTAGTTATAAAATGTTTTAACTATTCTAGAAAACAGTGACCCAACTTCAAGAACTGCATGCATGAATAGTCTAAGTCTTCTTTATAACTCTATGCTTGCAAAATTATATACACATATTTGTGTCAGTTACAGAAATCTGAAGCCCTATGTGGTAGCCTAGAAGAGTTGTTTCCATATTGTAGATGAGGCAAGAAAGAAACTAAAAGAAAACAAAATATTTAATACTTTATATAAATTGACAACCCAGGGACAGGGCCCTCAGAAACAATTTACCTGATTATTGTTTTATGTTAGGGATCAGAAATTCAAATGCAAGTATCAGAAATTACAAAGCCAGCTGGGAATAAAACAATACAGACAGTACAGAGAGTTCAAATACTGCCTAAAGGGAGCAGCCATTTCATAACTCCTATTGGGAAGATGGGTCTGGTATTACCAGATCATTCAATGTTTCCAGAGAAACCAGGAATCAGAATTTTTATATCGATACTCTCGTGTTTTAAATTTTAGCAACTGATTTTTTTAAATCCTAAATACTGTGTTGACAAACACTGTGAAAGCCAAACAAAACTTACCTCCTGGCTGGATTTGGCGTGCAGCCTCCTGTTTGCCATTTTTGGGCTTTCCCATCTTTGAAGCGTTCTAGTGGACAAATTCTAACACAACAGTCCCCAATCTTTTTGGCACCAGGGACCAGTTTTGTGGAAGACAATTTTTCCACGAAGAGGTGGGGCATGGTTTCAGGATGAAATGTTCCACCTCGAATCAGGCATTAGATGCTCATAAGGAGTGCACAACCTAGATCCCTCATTTGAGCAGTTCACAATAGGGTTCGTGCTCCTAGGAGAATCTAATGCTGCAGCTGATATGACAGGAGGCGGAGCTCAGGTAGTACTGGCTCACCCACTGCCATCTCCTGTTGTGCCGCAGGAGATGGAGATATATATATATATATGAGTTCAAAGATATTTCAGAAATATCTTAAGTATCTCATTTTTTATTGTAGTGAAATATATAACATAAAATTTGCTGTATTAACCAATTTTAAGTACACGATTTAGTGGTATTAATTACAGATGCAATGTGCAACCACCACTAGCTATTTCCAAAAATTTTTCATCACCCTCAACAGAAGCTCTGTACTCATTAAACAATAACTTTAATTATTGCCTCCCCCAGTCCCAGACAACTTCTAATCTACTTTGTTTCTGTGACTTTGCTTATTCTAGGCACCTAACATAAATAGAATGATTCAATATATTTCCTTTTGTGTCTGGCTTATTTCACTTAGCATAGTGTCTTCGAGGTTCATCCATGTTGTAGCATGTATCAGAACACCAGTTTTTCATGGCTCATTAATATTCCATTATACATGAATACCACAATACCACATTTTCTTTTTTTGTTTGTTTTTTGTTTTTGAGACAGTCTTGCTCTGTTGCCCAGGCTGGAGTGCAGTGGTGGGATCTTGGCTCACTGCAAGCTCCACATCCTGGGTTCACACCATTCTCCTGCCTCAGCTTCCCGAGTAGCTGGGACTACAGGTGTGGGCCGCCACGTCTGGCTAATTTTTTGTATTTTTAGTAGAGACAGGGTTTCACTGTGTTAGCCAGGATGGTCTCGATCTCCTGACCTCGTGATCCACCCGCCTCAGCCTCCCAAAGTGCTGGGATTATAGGCGTGAGCCACCGCGCCTGACGCCCATTTTCTTTATCCATTCATCTTCTGATGGACAATTGAGTTGTTTTTACCTTTTGCAGATTGTGAGTCATGCTTAAAACATTTGTGTACAAGTATGTGTTTGAATCCCTGCTTTTGATTCTATACCTACGAGTAGAATTACTGGGTAGCATATACTGGGTACACTGAGTATTACTGGGTAATGTATACTGGGTAATTCTATACTTAACTTTTTGAGGAACCACCAAACTGTTTTCATAGTGACTGTACATTTTACATTCCCATCATTAATGAATATAAAATGCTCATTTTTAAGATGAAGAACCCATGGGCAATGCCAGTGAGACAGCTCAACCTCAGACACAGGAAGTCAGCTGCAATGCACAGCTGACGTCAGAAACCAGATATCTTGACTCTCAGTGTAGACACAGCCCTCTTTCCAAGGTTAAATCGATTAAGACTTAAACCAGATGATCAGGCAAATGGCTGGAATGTCTATGCAAAGACTGGGTCGTTACAAATAGATCACCTGATATCTTTAGAAGAAAGAATTTGAGTAAGTTCTAGACTCTTTTCTCCATCACAGAATGTGGTTTTCTTTTACCCTTTTCTTCCTCAGGCCTAGGTTCTAAAAGTAGATTAGATCATATTTGTTTTTAGCCTGGTACCTAATTGTAGGATAGTCATAAAATGTCTTTTATCATTATTAGAACTACAATTCTAAAATAACAGATTTAAAAAATTCCTTGAAATGCAATACATATTTATTTCAGAAAAACTGAAAAACTCATAAAAGTAGAAAGGTAAAAAAAAAAAAGATCACTCAGAGAATGGTAGACTAGATCATATTTGTTTTTAGCCTGGTACCTAATTATAGGATAATCATAAAATGTCTTTTATCATTATTAGAACTATAATTCTAAAATAACAGCTTTAAAAAATTCCTTGAAATGCAATACATAGTTATTTCAGAAAAACTGAAAAACTCAGAAAAGTAGAAAGAAAAAAAAAAAAGATCACTCAGAGAACGGTCAACCAGAAATATGACTATTAATCTTTACCTTTTTTTCCAGACTTATTTTTTTCTAGGAACGGTATTTTTGTTTGGTATATATTATCAGAATTATAAAATCTTAAAGCTTAAGGCAATTATTACACTTTGGGGTGAAGTTTAAAAATCAAATAAGGAAAAATAGATATTAAGTTCTACATTTAGCTAGTACTACATTTAGTTAGTACTTCTTCCTACCAACTTACAGCCCCACAGTCTGGTGATAGTTTTTGGTAGAGTGCTGTTACTTACCTGTCCACGTGGAACTATCATTTACTTAAATATAACACCTGCAGGGGCATGGCCACACATTATACTATTTTGCTTTTTCTTCCATGCCTCATACAACGCTGCACATACAACAGATGCTCAGAAAAAAGCTTCTGGATGATTTTTACTGATTTCATGCCATCATTAAGGTTAACACCCCTCAGAATCTCCCCATAGGCAGTAGTAGCCCAACCCAGGCCCTGCAGGGCCCAGTCTTGGCGACTTTCACATTCCAAGAAACTTGGTTTAGAAATCAAAGGTGGCTGGGTGCGGTGGTTCACGCCTGTAATCCCAGCACTTTCAGAGGCCGAGGCGGGTGGAACACCTGAGGTCAGGAGTTCAAGACCAGCCTGACCAACATAGAGAAACTCCATCTCTACTAAAAATACAAAATTAGCCGGGCGTGGTGGTGCATGTCTGTAATCCCAGCTACTCGGGAGGCTGAGGCAGGAGAATCGCTTGAACCCAGGAGGCGGAGGTTGCAGTGACCCGAGATCATGCCATTGCACTCTAGCCTGGGCAACAAGAGTGAAACTCTGCCTCAAAAAAAAAAAAAAAAAAAAAGAAATCAAAGGTAATTTAAAAGTTATTTAGTTACTTGAATCCTTACTTTCATTGCTTGAAGAATATTAAACAGAATTCAACTTGTAACCCATAATGGTAGTCTTAAATCCTCCTTGGCCCCATTCTTCTTTTCTTTCCCCTTTTCTTTTTTCCCTTCATTCCTCTTACTTCAGTATGTTCATGGCTGACTTAAAGCCCCCGTCTCAAAATCCCTACCAAAATTCTCTCTGAACTTGATCCCTTATGATTCTTGATTTTCCTTTTTCTTCCCCCTTCCTTTGGCTTCTATTCCTTCTTCCTTCCTGCCAGGAAATCACAGCCCTTGGCATCATCTTGGTACTCACGCTTGTTTCTTCACTCAGCCCTGCTCTCCTCGGTCACGATTCTGCCCCATGAGCAGTCAGAAGTGGAGCTGGCAAGCTCAGCCTCTCAGCAGGAGACACGGGAGTCAGGGCTGAAGGGAGAAGAGGGGAGAAGATCACAAATGCTTATCATCTAATGTCCTTTCTTTTATTCTCATTACACAGTGAAATTCTAATATATTTACTTATGGGGGTGGGCTACATGAAAGATCTGTGGAAGAAATATGTGGCAATTGTAAGGGTAAAATGATAAAATTTTCTTTGAGGAGGGAGAACACTGCCTACCCATCCTCCCCTCTTTTGAGCGTCACCCTGACAACATAATAGCTCTGACCTTTTGATTTTACATGCAAGGACACGGGCCTTCTGACCTTTGAAACTGTCAACACTTACCTCTAGGATTTTGCTGAGGTCTCTCATAGGTATAATGATGGGTGTAATGAGACATCACACAGTACATCCTTTTGTCTCTCATAGAAATAAGAGGTTTTAGGCCAGGTGCGGTGGCTCACGCCTGTAATCCCAGCACTTTGGGAGGCCGAGGTGGGCAGATTATGAGGTCAAGAGATCAAGACCAGCCTGGCCAACATGGTGAAACCTGGTCTCTACTAAAAATACAAAATTTTTTTTTTATTTAATTAAAATAAAATTAATTAAGCAGGCATGGTGGCGGGCCTGTAGTCCCAGCTACTCAGGAGGCTGAGGCAGGAGAATTGCTTGAACCTGGGAGGTGGAGTTTGCAGTGAGCCGAGATTGAGCCACAGCACTCCAGCCTGGGCAACAGAGCGAGACTCTGCCTTAAAAAAAAAAAAAAGGCAAAATAGCAAAGTATACCGGGTATATGACCGCTAGACTGGTAAGGGAAAAATGCCACAAGTGAGCGTGCATACAACTCCAGTAAACACAGTGCACACGCGGCCCCTCCCAAATGCCAGTAGGCCACCGCACAGGCAGACAACCCCACAAGGGAAGAATAAAGGGAGAAGTAATGCAGACCCCAAAAGAATGCCAACACATAAAACTCCAAATCAATGGTCAAACAGTACACTTGATCTCTCAAGTTGCCCGCTTGGCCCTCTTCCAAGTGTACTTTATTCTCTTTCATCCCTGCTCTAAAGCTTTTGAATAAACTTACACTCCTGCTCCAAAACTTGCCTCATTCTCTTACTCTGTCTTACGTCCCTTGGTCAAATTCTTTCTTCTGAGGAGGCAAGAGTTGAGGCTGCTGCAGACCCATACGGATTCACCACTGCTAACACAAGTAATACTCAAAATGCAGTATTCCTGGGTGAGAGTGAACTTAGGGAGCATCCAATAGTGCTTACTTCCCTCTTGACCCATGTAGATACCAACAGATGATCCCTGAAATATTGTATTCAATTTAGCTAACTCTGTACGCATTCCTGATGAAGGCTGCTATAAGAGATTCAGAAATGACAGGAGGACAGTAGGACAGAATTCAAAAAGTGTGTGTTAGTATTCCAGGATATGGGATGTGAAGCTACCACTCACCCAGTTGCTTAAGCCACAAACCTAAGAGGCTTAATTCCTCTTTCCCTCAGCCATCATATCCAATTGACTCTACTCTCAATCCACATCCTAAATCCATTCACTTATTCCATTTTCACCACTTCTACCCTAGTTCAAGCTCCCAACAATAGCCTCGTAACTAGTCTGTTTCTACTCTTGTTCCTCCATAGAAGCTGGTGTGATGTTTTTAAAAATATATAAAGCATAAGGTGACTTGCCAACTCTCAGATGGCTTCTCATCACATTTTGTTTTGTTGTTCCTGTTGCTTCCATACATCAGATTTAAAATAAAATCTAAATTCCTCATCTGAAAAGGCTCAGATCTCCCCTTGTACCTCTCTGTTCTTATTCACTGAGCTTCAGGCACACTGGCTTTCTTTCTATTCCCCCAACACACCATGCTGGTTGAAATGTACTTCCCCCTAGTTTTCACATGGCTCCTTGTAAGGACTCAGTTTAACTGTTTACCTACTACAGAGGACTTCCGACTGCTTATTCTGAAGTCGTCATCCAGTTGTTCATCATATTGGTGTGTTTTCTCAGCACCACACTTATTTCTAGTTGTTTCCTGTGGGTGTATATGTGTGTGTGTATTTGTGTGTTCAACTGCTCAATTTTTGTTGAATGAATGGACTGGTAAGCCCTATTCCTCCAATTTTTTAGATGAGCAACAGAAAATATTGAGCAGGGGTTAAGACTCTTAACAACTTTCATCTTTTTTTAACCTTCTCCACAACAGCAATTTTATCTTCTGTCAATTTCTCTGTCATGATTAGCAATGAAACTTTTGCTATGGAAAGTGGTTATGTTCAGAGGCAGCAAAGAGGAATGGCCTGGAGACTTGCAACTCACTCCATATGTAGACTTGAAGAAATAAGAACACCAAAGGATTGGGGTGGAGAGCAGTGGCTTTAAACAGAGAAACAAAATATGCTGAGTTCCTATAGCCTCCTACAGAGAAGAAACAAAAAAAAAAAAAGTCAAAGTAGGAGCTAATAAATAACATGGGATTTAATTAACACTGGAAAGGGCCATGAGGCTTCCCTACATGCCCCCTACAAAACCTCCGAACTCACATCTCTCCTCTTCCTACTGTCCTCAGAGCACAACATAATCCTGCCTAGAATTGACACTGAAAACTCAATCACAACCTCTCATCTGCCCAAATCCTTCAGATTCTGACACAGCTCTCCCACTCCCTTTCTGAGAAGTCACCCTTACAAACTTCAGTTCACACAGAACTCTTTCTTTTTCTGATCTCGTTTCAAGAGGAAAATCCAATTGCATCACAGTTCATTGTTCTCTGCTTATTTTTTGTTTTGTTTGTTTGCTTGCTTTTTGAGACAGAGTATCATCAACACTCAGGCTGGAGTACAGTGGCGCGATACTGCTCACTGTAGCCTTGACCTCCCAGGCTCAAGTGATCCTCCCACCTCAGCCTCCTGAGTAGCTGGGACCACAGGCACATGCCACCATGCTCAGCTAATTTTTTATTTTTTGTAGAGATGAGATCACACTATGTTGCCCAGGCTGCTCTCAAACTCCTGGGCTCAAGCAATCCCCTTGACTCAGAATCCCAAAGTGCTGGGATTATAGGCGTCAGCCACCATGCCTGCTCTGTTTGTTTTATCTTTGCTTTTACTTGTTTTATTTTTACTTTTACTCATCTGAATCTAAGAATCCTATTAAGTGTTGAACACAAAATACTCAATAAATTCTTTTTGATTAATTATACAGATTCACACTCGGTTTGCAGTTTCTACTGTAAAGGAGGAAACAAGAAGACAAAACCTAAAGGTAAGGGAAGAAGAAAGTGCAAGAAAAATAGGAGCTCTACAATACAAGGGAAAGGAAGCAGAGGTACAGGAATGGGGAAGATACCCAGTAAATGAGCTTTCATTGTGAAGACTTAATCACAGTTTATAATATGTTGTCAATCTGCTAAAATGGAAGTTGACAGGAAATTGGCAGAAACAGGGAAATGGACACAGGCCAATTTACTCTCTTTTGTTAAATCTCACCAGTGCCTTGCCTTATTTGCAACTACTTCAGTTTCAAAGCCAGGCAGATTCTGGTTCTTTCCTTATGCAAATATTGATTTATTAACAGACTAATTCATACATAGCTAGAAGATAATTATCTATGCACATTAAGCCAGATGAGCCATCCTCTATCACCTGCTTCTTTTTAAAAATGAATTAAAATTTACTGTGGGATATAAGTAAATCTCACTGAGAAAACATGAAATCTCTGTATCTTTTTACAATCATAACAGAAGCAGCCGTTACCATTCATTTTTAGAAACCAGCTCACATTTTTTTCCTTAACAATATTTTTAAATGTATTGTTCTATTTTGGGGGGTGGGGGTGTAATTCTTCTCAATTGTGGTTATAGATACATAAAATGTATCATCTTAGCCATTTTTACATGTACAGCTCAGTAGTATTATGTACATTCAAACTGTGTGTAACCATCGCCCCCATCCATCTTCATAACTCTTTTTGTCTTGCAAAATTAAATTAAAACTCTGTACCCATTAAACAAAACTCCCCATTCTTCTCTCCCCAGCCTTTGGTAACCACCATTCCATAATATTTTCTGTCTCTATGGGTAGGAACCAACTAACTTGTAAAGGACTCAATGGTGTCTATCATTTTGTGAGGCAGACAGACCTGTGTTACTCTCTGTTGCTTCTAAGCACCTAGCATAGTGCCTTGTATATGTCATGTATTCAATAAATGTTTGCACACTGACTAAGTGAATGAATGATAGTTCCAACTCCTGGTCCGCCCTCCGGTAACCCTAAGTTAAAGACTCAGACATACAGGAAATATAGGTTGGATGCAAAGAGAATATTATTGATGGAGAAGGACACCAGCATTTTGCTGCTCTATTTGTCTCCACCCAAAATTCATTCCACAAATATAAACTGAATGCTTCTATATGATGGAAGTACACTAGAGCCTCAGATACAAAGATGAACACATAGACTGTACCTCCAATGTGTGCCTTCCCATGATCACTTCATAGCACTGATTACACTCTAGTGTAATCGTGTATGTATCTGCCCTGCCACTATACTGTTAGCTCTGGCCAGGACATTGTCCATCACGTAGTAAGCACTCACTCAATAAATAGCTGGCGAATCATCTAATGGAGACTGTAGCCCACCGTGGGGAAAAAGACGCACAATCATACAGAGTCAGGATCCTTAGTTGTACGAAAGAAAAGCTGCTGACTCTTGCCAATATAGCAGAAAAGGATTATATTGAAGATACTGGGTAGCTCTCAGGTGTGTTGGAAGGTGCAGAGATTCAAGACTGGGCCCATGCCTCTAGGAATAATGCACAAAATCACTGCAGAACTAGCCCAGCGAGAAAACTATCACCATTGCAGCTCTCTGTCAATACCACTATTACATCAGAAACTCAATGTTGCAACCACTGAGAAACTAATGTCACTGCTAGTGCTGCCAACAAAGCCAGCCGCCTGGCTATTAGGGCTATTCATACCAGCAAGGAAAGGAGCTCCAAAACGAGCCACTATCCTCTGGTTGCTCATACCTGAATTTAAGTTTGATTTGGATGAGCCTGACTGGCAAAGCCTAGGTTATATTCTTAAGCCCAGTTGTAATGGAGGCTGGGAATTTGAGCTCTAAATAAAAGAAAGTAGGCTGGGTGCAGTCACTCATGCTTGTAATCCCAACACTTTGAGAGGCCAAGGCAGGCAGATCACTTCTGGTCAGGAGTTCAAAGACAGCCTGGCCAACATGGGGAAACCCCATCTCTACTAAAAATACAAAAGTTAGCAAGGCATGGTGGCACATGCCTGTAGTCCTAGCTACTCAGGAGGCTGAGGCATGAGAATCGCATGAACTTGGGAGGCAGAGGTTGCAGTGAGCTGACATCGTGCCCCCACACTCCATCCTGGGCGACAGAGCAAGATTCTGTCTCAAAATAAAAGGAAGTGATTCGTATGACATGAATCCAGTAGTAATATGCAATAGGCACTAGGCCTAAATATACATTCACTTTTTCATTGTCATGGAACTTGTACTTTTGTAGGAAAGACAAACAATAAACACATAAATGAACATAATGATGGACAGCACTAGATGCCACAAAGAGAAACAGAGTTGTAAACTAGGGTATTCAAGAAGGACTTTCCTCAGATGAGCAGTCTTGAAGGATGTGAGGAAGCAGCAAGTACAGAGTCTCTGGGATGGAAACTGACTTGACATTTCTAAAGTGCTGCAAAGAGGCTGGAGCTGAGAAGTGAAGGAGAGAGTAGAAAAAGAGGTGGAAAGGGCAGCCATGGACCATGTCATGTAGTCCTTGCAGGCCATGGTTTTGGACTCTGTTAAGTGGCAAGGGAATGGCATAATCTGACATATTTTAAAAGAATCACACTGGCTGCCATGTGGAGAATATTTTACAGAGAACAAGGGTAGAGACCCAGCTGATCAATGTATAAGCAGAGGGATCCAATCACTAAAATCCGCCCAGATGGTTGGGGAGATGGGATATGAAGGAAATCTTGAAACAGGTAGTTTCTACTACCCAAAAGAAAAGGTTAGAGGGCATCATGGGCAAAGGGAAGCAGGAGCAAGAACACAGCGGCATGGAAGGCCCCAGCATATGTGGAAAACTTCGAGTGGTCTGGTGAAGTTACAGAGAGGGATTTAGACATGAGGATGGAAAGGAGGAGAGACCTAAACGGCCAAGGGCTGCCCATGCTGTTCTTTTAACTTTTCACATCACCAAAGTAAAATGTTGGTACAGTGATGGGGGCTGAACCTGAGGCACAACTAGGACTACAACTTCCCTGGGAGGCTAGTCCTCCCAACAGAGTTTCCAAGAGAGCAGGAAGGCCACACAGTTCCTTGCTCTTCCCCCTCTCCTCAGACTAGAAAAAACATGGGCAACCCACAGTACTGAGCTGTCAGTATCAAAGCAAAGCTGGGCACACCCACTCACTGTGGTGTGGCAATCAGATAGCAGAGATCTGAAGGTGTCTCCAACAGGTCAGTCTCCAGGAAAAACTGTCCAAGTAAATATGTTGTTTTCCACACTGTCTTAGTCTGTTTCTGCTGCTATAACACAAATACCTTAAATGGGATACTTTATAAACAAATTTATAAACAATAGAAATCTATTTGCCCCAGTTCTGGAGGCTGGGAAGTTGAGAGAGCAAGGCATCAACAGATTTGGTGTCTGGTGAGGGCCCTTTGCCTCATACATGGCGTCTTCCTGCTGTGCCCTCACAGGGCAGAAGGGTGAAACAAGTTCCCTCAGGCCTCCTTTATAAGGGCATTAATTCCATTCATTAGCAACCAAATCACCTCCCAAAAGCCTCACATCTTCTTTTTTTTTCTTGAGACAAGTTTCACTCTGTCTCCCAGGCTGGAGCGCAGCAGCGTGATCTCAGCTTACTGCAACCTCCACCTCCCAGGTTCAAGCGATTCTCGTGCCTCAGCCTCCCAACTAGCTGGGATTATAGGCATGTGCCACCACGCCCAGCTAATCTTTTGTATTTTTAGTAGAGGCAGGGTTTCACCATGTTGGTCAAGCTGGTCTTCAACTCCTCACCTCAAACGATCTACCCTTCTCAGCTTCCCAAAGTGCTGGGATTACAGGCGTGAGCCACTACACCTGCCCACGTCCCACATATTATTATCATTACCTTGAGGATTAGGTTTCAACACTTGAATGTGGTGGGGATATAAACATCCAGACCTCTGATTCCACCCCAGATTCCCAGGCTGTAAGTACACTCAGCCTTAAAGGAAGTATTAGCTGTGGGTTGGTGAAGAGAATAGAGGAAAACATTCCAGAAGGAAAGAACAATGTATGCAAATGCCAGGAACCATTTCTCCATGGGCAACAAAACCAAGGCTGGAAAGACAGGTTGGGCCTAGATTGTGAAATGCTTGGATAATGGGGTAGTTACCGAACGGTTTATTCCTAAACCAGATTCCCCAGTTAAATACAGTAACCAAAACCGAAATGTGCAGTGCTTGCTTTTTGTCCATGATAGATGCTGGGGAAACATTTGCAGGTTTGCTGATTGAATCCACAGATGGAAGTCTGTAAATTTAGGACAGATTGTCTCAGTTAATCTCTATGACCAGTCAGACTTCGGTAATGATGGATTTGCCTGACACGAGAAAGTTCTACTTCTCATAAGTTTTGAGAACTTAACTGCAATGTGGCCTTTATGAGATGAAATCTGGCTCAGGTGCCAAAGATCTGCAACATTAAGACCTTTGCAGGTGGGAATTCCCCGTGATTTTAGGTTCCCTGGATCCTTCAGTCTTCTACTCCAGCTGAGGGTTCCCACCCAAGCCAGGACTCAGCCTTTGTTATTCTCATGCATCAGCCACAGGTCGCTACCTGTCACTTCAGAGTTCTGAGCACAATGAAAATGCAGACTTTACAAGCACTTCAAGTCAAAACAAGTGATTAGCATTGGCACCAAGGGTTTAAGAGGAACTCAGCCAAAAACTGTTCAAAACTAGCCATTTCATCCGAAGTGGGACACCAGGGCCCAAGGAGAGAAGAAGCTGGTTGGATTAATGCATACCCCCGCTTTCCAAGACTCTACTGTATTTCAGTGAGAGTTGCTACCAACTCCTGCGGGCGCCCCCACCCGCCCACTCCACTAATCTCTTGTCTTATCCAGAGATACAAGGAACCCGTGGAGAAGATGAGGTACAACTGGGATAAGGAGATCGTAGGTGTTTTACATTTGAATTTAAGCAACAAATCTGTCGAGCTGTTTTTCTGCACTTCCCCCTTGGGCTGGGTCACGGGAGGGGAAAGCTCCAACCGCCCGGGACTCCTTAGAGTGAATCCCATCCCCTCAAGTTCCTCTCCAGAACCTCCCCCTACTCCCGCCCTTGCCCTGCAACTCCTCCCTCTCACTCTGAGTCGCACGCACCCCTGTCCCCTTCCTGCCCGCAAAACTACTCTTCAAAGACTTCCTTCCGGGCACCGCGAAGCCGGCGTGCTCAGCATTCGGAGAGGCAGCGGCGTTCGCCTTCATCCAGGACAACAAAACTGCCATTTCCGAAGAGAAAGGAAACGGCTCGCGGCTTCTGGGGTTCCCAGGCGCGGGCCTGCGAGGGAGGCCGGGAGCCGAGTGGCCACGCCCAGAACCCCGAGCCCGCCCCCGCGCCAGCCAGCCCGGCCCCGCACGCGACGCCCCCTCCAGGTCCCGCTCCTGCGCCCTATTTGGTCATTCGGGGGGCAAGTGGCGGGAGGGGGAGACGTGAGCGGCCGAAGGGGAAGCGGAGCCGGCGCCGGCTGCACAGAGGAGCCGCTCTCGCCGCCGTCACCTCGGCTGGGAACCCACGAGGCCGCCGCATCCTGCCCTTGGAACAATGGGGCTCGGCGCGCGAGGTGCCTGGGCCGCGCTGCTCCTGGGAACGCTGCAGGTGCTAGCGCTGCTGGGGGCAGCCCATGAAAGCGCACCCATGGCGGGTAAGTGGCCTCGGGGATCACCAGCCCCGTTCGTGGGACGCAGCGCGCTGCCGAGGCTTGGGTTCCCAAGTTGGGCTCTGGTACAGAAAGTTCCGCGTGTCTCTGGCCGAACGCTCGGGGCGGACCCGGAGGTGACCGGGCGGGGTGGGGGAAACTGAGGCTTGGACCAGTCACCCGCTGGCTCCGGGGCCGCCTGCTGAGGAAATTGCCCGGTGCTTCCCCTCTCGTTTTTTGGAAGCGGCGGCCTCAGGCCGGGACGGGTGCGCATAACCTGTTGAGTTACCACAAGTTGGTTTTTACAGCCTTTCCCTGAAGTTAATGTTTGCCGAGGTTAGAGTTTATCTAAGGCTTCCGTTTGTAAACAAGATTAGCTGAGTTGAAAAATATGTCTACCGAGGCCCGCGGAAACGTCTCCCAGTTAGTTGGGGAGCTTTTCAAGCGTCTCCCCGGCATTTCATGGTCTAATATTATGCAGCATTATCCAGATGACTTACAGTCTTAAGGTTCCCCTGACGCTCGAAGTTAGACTTCGGAGCTCTTGGAGCTAGCTGGGAGCCTTTGGGGAGCGCGCCCCGCCCTCGCGGCAGTTGAGGCGGCTGCCCCCTTGGCGGGGCGCTCTCCACCCCTCGTGTGCCATAAACACCCGGCCGCGGCGCGCGGCAGCTGCGCAGCGTTAAGGGCACAGCTGCACGGTCGCCGGTGGCCCGCGTCGTCGCTAGTAAGGTCGTAACAGGACGATGTTGACATTGCTTTTCTGTGTAGGGCGGAATTTGTTTCCTTTTAGGCCCTTGGCCCTTTGGAGACTTTAAACAGCCCTTTTTGGATGAAACCAGGAAGTTGGGATTTGCTGTGTAAATACTGTTCTCCTTGGTCAACTGTTACAGAAGTCAGGTCCCTACGTAATGGTCAGTAAACCAGGATAAGTTAACTTTAAGTGAACCAAGGTTTTCATGGTTTTGAATTCTGTCCATCCACTGTATATTTAGCCTTAGGTTCGTTTTATCCAGCAAGAGAAAAAGAAGGCAGTTTGTAAATCTGGAAGGTTCAGGCACAACACTTGCTTTTTCTGGAATGATCTGGGTGAATTCATTTTTCTTCGTTTTGCTGAAGTTTTTTTGTTTGCTTAATTGTGCATGTGACACACTGGCTTCGCAGACCTAATTTTGAGATCATTTAAGAAAAGTGGTAAAATCATGTCCATCGTGTATCTTGGTCCTCATTTTATATCAATTATTTCATGAGGTGAGGTCTCCATTTTAAAAAATTTGTTGCTGTGTCTGTGAAGATAAACCTTACTGTTCCAGTGAATTACCGGTTAGAGTAATTGTGAGTGACCATGCTTTTCTTTCTTTTGTCCTCATAACACAGATTTTTTTTTTGTCCTATTTTAACACTCACTGTTTGTTCTGTTTATTACTTAATGTCTTTCTAGAGGTTAGTCCCATTTGGAAAACTTAAAATGCTCTGTATTAGGAGAGCCCTGAATTCATAAACTAGTATAACCAGCCAGAGGTGGAATCTGTTTCTACAGACTATGGTGTCACCTTGCAACTAGATTAAAAGGTAACAATAGAAGATTTCTCAAAAAGCTAGTAACTGTTAATCCAAGTCTTCATATATAGTGAAATCTGTATACAATGTCATTACGGAGTATAGTGATTTTTAGCAATCATACTAAAACTCGTATGGCTGATTTTTACTGGATACATTTTCTTTGCATCCCACACTATACTAATTTAGGTCCGTAAATCATCCCATTGGATCCTCACAGTATTGTCCCCATTTTATAGATAAGTAAGCTAATTTATGGCAAGTAAAACAATTAATACATGTTTGGTTTCAGATCAGAATCCAAATTTTCAATTAACCCTTTCACCACTAAGCCACGTTAGTTGATGATGGCTCTTGAAGTAGATAATGCTTGTATTCCACAGTACTACCATTGCCTAGAATATTGTGGGAGAAGATAAAAAGATTATTGAAATTCTGCTTTTAAAATATTCTTAACAGTCTGCTGCATAGCTTTATAAATATCAGTTGGAGGAGGGAGACTATGAGCACGTTTGCAAATCAGTGAACAGGATTTCTTGTAGTATTCCAAAGAATGGCATTAACATTAACAGGATGGGAGGGGAGGCTATTAGTCATTACTCTTAGTAGCAAGTGACAGAAACCCACCTTGAACAACCTTTGTGGAAAGAAGGGACTTTTTTGACTTGTAACTGAAAAATGCAAGGATTGAGGTGGCTTGAAAATGGCTGTATTCAAGGGTTCAAATAAGTTGCCAAGAAATTAAGAAATCATCGTGTAAGAGTGAAAATAGCGTGGAAACAAAAACAGGTGTTTGTGTTAGCCCAGCCAAAAGATGATGGTGAGTGGCAATGGAGATAAAAGGGTGGATTCTAGATCTGTTGGGGTTTGGGACTAATGACTTGCGGATGGATTGGAGGGTGGGATGAGGAAGAGAGAGGAATCAAAGGATGACCTCTTGCTTTTGGGGTTGAGCAGCTGGTAATGCAACAATTGGGAAGGTTGGGGGAGGAGCAGGTTTCGAGTAGAAAATCAGTAGTTGCATTTTGGCACTCATATCTGCAGGCTTAGGAATCAAACAATCTGGTCCAATTCTAGTCTCTGCCACTTTCTATCTGGGTGGCCTTCTCTGGGCCTCAGTTCTTGTCTGCAAAACAATACTCCTGTCTAAGAATTGTTGAGAGGGTTAGATGAGCTAATGCACATAACCCTGGCTTGTGGTAAGCACCTAATAATGTTGGCAATTATTTGCTATCTGCTGCTAAATACATCTACATAGTCTATTGACCTTGATGTTTTTCAAGTTAATCTTACATTGTATTCTTTTGTGATAAATAGATGATAGTCCCATCAAGAAGAAGAAATTCTCACAAAGAAGAAATTTGCCCAAGAAGTAAAGATAAATCCTTCAAAGTTACTGTTTTTCTTTGTACTTTGAGGATTTTTTTTTTTAAGTGTGGGAGAGTTCATCTTTGTGAAAAGGACACAATAATACACTTGCTCTCTTCCTATGTGGTATACATATTTAATCTTCATTAGACAAAAACTCAAAACGAATAAAGCACTCTGAAAAGTTGCTCAATTGGGACATAGAAATCTCTTACATGTTTTCCAAATCTAAAGGTACTAATTTAAAAATTAAAACTGTACTGAGAAGGCTTGCAGTTAAATAAGAAAATCCTATTTTATCCCTCCATTGTATGAAATTAGGGGTGTTGGTGGGGTGGTGCAAGACCTAGAGATGCCTGTAAGTAGAAAGGGCCTCTCCTGAAATGGTCCCCTCCACTCAAAAGAGCAGAGCTGTCAGTGGCAGAAATTGGTCCATCTGTCCCCAGTTGTGTGGGTGAATGAATTTTGGCAGAGGTATTGCATTCAGTGGCTGGTACATAGTAAGTACTATGTAAGTGTTTGTTACATAAGCTAGATATTTATCTTGAAAAACCTGATAATACAGTCCCTTTTAGTGACAGCTTCAAGATATGTTTCATAACAACAGGGGCAAAAGTAGAACTTCCTGTGGAATAATCTACCCTCCTGACACCACTACCCCCACTCCCCCTAGGCAGAAAACCACACATTGCCAGTATTCTTAGTTATATGTTCTTTCATAACAGGATATTTCTTTATTTTTACAGCATCTGCAAACATAGAGAATTCTGGGCCTCCACACAACTCCAGTGCTAACTCAACAGGTGAGTTTTAAAAGATTAAAAAAACAAATTTTCATTTGTCTAGGGTACATGAAGTAATAACAGCCAGGGAAGTAGGCGTAAGCTGATTCACTGACCTGTTTTAACCCTGAGTTCTCCACCCATGAATAGCTATGACCTGCCCTAGTGCCCTATAGTAGACATCAGTAAGTGATAGTTCGCTGGATTAGTCTTTCTCAGTCTTGTAAAGATGTGAATAAACTCTAAAACAAAAAGTGTATCAGAATTTCATGTTACAAATTTTTGAAGCACATTTTTAGATGTAGGGGTTTTGTAGTTTGCCTGTAGATACGAAATGTCGGTACAGAAGTCTGCAGGTCTTGCTGATGAAACAAATCACTCTAAACTAGTCAGCCGTGGCAGCCTTAATATACCTCTGCTGACTCTAAGGAGACCCTACTTACATTTCACCCATTAGGCAGACTCAACCCAAACACTTGGTGAGGCCCTTACCCTGTGATTTTAGTTTGGGACAAAGCCTTGGGCCTCTGAGTTCACTAGTATGGAAAGATACAAGAACCAGGCTGATGTCATCAATATCAGTAGTAAATCATCAAGGTGTGTTTCTTGTAAACAATTTTTAAGTTACCTTCTCACTACCCTTAATCTTCACAGTTGACTGAGTTGGAAACTAGAAAAAGGTACGCCAATCCTGTTGCTAACTTGTTTACTTTTATTCAGGGAATGTTGACTCTAATGAGCTAGCACATTCTAGGTTCTAAGAATACAAAATGGACCAAGCCTTAACTTCCAGGGGTTTTTGCTTTTTGTTTTTTATTTATTGGCAAAATATACATGACATAAAATGTATAACCATTTTTTTCAGTGTAAAGCTCGGTAGCGCTAAGTACATTCATGCTGCTTTGCAACTTGCTGGAGTTTTTATTTCTGTGCAGCATCCCAGTGTTTCACTTAGTTTATGTTCTTGGTTTACTGCTGTTCTTTCTCATTATCTCTGCCTTTTCAACTGGTGTCTGGTGGTACATACTCAGGACATACTTTTATTCTAGTTTTAGTAATTCTACAGGAAACATTTTCATTGAGAGGAAAAAAGTCTAGATGGATTACTCCAAAATGTAGTAGTGGTTATCGTTGGGTAGTTGTGAGAGGGTCTTAGTTAAAAAAAATTTGATTATACTATTAGGTACCTTTTCCTTTTGTCCTTTATTGAATCTAATTCTGCACTAAACTTTTAACCTCGGGTAAACAAAGGAGGTAGAAGAAACATAAAGACAGTAGTATTAGTAAGAGACACCATTTATTGAATGCATACAACTTATAAGATACTCCTCATACATTTACTAATCTAACCACGGTGAGGGGGGTGTCCTTTCTGGTTTACACATGGGGAAATTGAAACTCAAGAGTGGTTAGGAAATGTCCAAGATCACGTGACACTAAGTGTCACATTCAGGATTTGAAACCTAGTTGTATTCTAAAACCTATGTTTCTTTATCACACTGTCTGAAATGGGTTATGGCCTTACTTTTAAAAAGTGCTTTTCACTGTGAATGATTATTAAAAATCAACTCAGTACTTTGAGGGCAGCTCCAGAGTCAGTGGGATGATTTCAAATGCCCCTTCTAGCACAGGGAAATTTTTTGAGAAGAAAAGCATTGCCTCAAATTTTTCTAGAAGGAGAACAGGTAATACAACTATTAAAAATGTTTTTGCACAATGTGTTATACTTCTCCTAACTGTTGCATTCCTCTTTGTATCTTGAAAACACTTTTGAAACATGTTAAGTTTGTGTATTTTTACGGGATGGATGCTTAACTGTGTTTAGTTACCTAGACCATTGTTGAAGCTTTGTTTCTCTGAACATACTGTTTACCAATTTATTTGGTGCTATTTATTTAGTGCACTTTCTGTGGCACCATATTTCCTCTCACTAGGAAAATAGCATGTTTGGCAAATTCCATTATGATGTGTATTCCAGGAATGTACTGTCGGAAAAAGCGGAGACTGCCTGCAGTACTACTTAGAATGCTGGGTGTCTATCACTTTTATAGGACTCACCACGTTGGAGTTTCAGAGAATCTTTTTTTCTGTTGTTTTGGTCTCCATCTAAGTTCCTTGAGAGTGAAATCTCTGATTTATTCGTTCTGACATCTCACTCTATGCCTGGTGCATAGTAGGTATGCAGAATATGTATATTTTTGGTTGGTTGAACTCAATTGTGGAACGAAATACATATTTTGTAATTGCTGACTTGCCTTGTCAAAACACTGTTATATACATTTTGCAGATATGTACTGGTTTGTGCTCCAGTCCTACCCATTATTACAGCTGTTCTCTGTTTATACAGTAACATAGGTACTTAAAGTCAAACAACAGGAATGGAGGTTGCTTTCCAGTGTACCACTCAGTTACATATAACAGTTCTTTTTTATGTCCCCTAATCATTATTTGAAGACAGCTATACTTTTGACATTCTTGTCTGCAGGGACTTGTTTGACACACTTTCATCTTACAGAGAAAATAATTTCCGCTTATTTCATTTGTAGTCAGTGTATTTATATTTTAGATTCTGTGGATGGATGAATTTACACTTTATAGTACAAGGAAGACACATGCCCAGATTATTTTTCATAATGGGTTTGGGCAAGGATGTAAGGAAATGTGGCATGGTCTAGATGGGAGTGCAGATATCATCAGTAACTAGAACAGCAGCTCAGTATCATTCAGGATACAGCTGTCTCCTTGATCACCTAGCATTGATGCTTCCCAACGAAGAGGGATCTGAGAGGATTGGGTTACCATCATCCAATCTGAAGCTCTTTTCTTGGACATAACTTGCACCAACTCCTTTCCAAAGCCGTTTCTCTCTTAATCATGTATGTTCCATCTATTATGATTGCTGTTGGTTTGGTTACTCATCCTTGGCATAGTCATTTGGGCCACTCTAGTGGGGTTAGTTTTTTCCATAGACATAGCAGGGATGGGTAGTTGTGAAAGGGTCTTATTTTAAAAATATTTTATTACACTATTAGGTACCTTTTCCTTTTATCCTTTGTTGAATCTAATTGTGCACTACTGAACTTTTAACCACAATTTTGAGCATTTGGACCTGTCTTGCATTTAGATTTCTACAGAAGAAAGCAGTAGAAATTTGGGAACAGCTTATTCTGTATTCCAATTTTTACCTCTAATTGCAACAATGAAAGTCCTACTGAAGTGGAAAGAATTTATCAGATATATAATCCCGTATGTCACACTACCTTCTTCTATTTATTTTAGATAAAATGTTTTATGTTTGAAAAGAATATTAGATGGAAACTTTCTGTGAGTTTGTAAGTCAATCAAAGATAGGAACCAGTTGGCCTGATGGTGATACCGATGATTGATTGATTGATTGATAAAAATGGTGATAGATACAAATAGTGATAGATAGATACACAGAGAGACATAGAGATATCAATACTGGTTTTTCTCTAGAGATTTGATGTAGAAAAGAATTTTTCTAACTAAAGAATTCATAGTACATTTAAAATAACTGCTTCAACTCCTCAGAGAGTTAATTGTTTTCAACTCATGTTTTTGAGATTGCATCTGAAAATTGCTGGTAATTTTTTTTTATGCTTTAAGTTCTAGGGTACATGTGCACAACATGCAGATTTGTTACATATGTATACATGTGCCATGTTGGTGTGCTGCACCCTTTAACGCATCATTTGCATTAGCTATATCTCCTAATGCTATCCTTCCCCCCTGCCCCCCACCCCACGACAGGCCCAGGTGTGTGATGTTCCCCGCCCTGTGTCCAAGTTTCTTATTGTTCAATTTCCACCTATGAGTGAGAACATGAGGTATTTGGTTTTTCTGTCCTTGGGATAATTTGTTTAGAATGATGGTTTCCAGCTTCAGCCATGTCCCTGCAAAAGACATGAACTCATCCTTTTTTATAGCTGCATAGTATTCCATGTTGTATATGGGCCACATTTTCTTAATCCAGTCTATCACTGATGGATATTTGGGTTGGTTCCAAGTCTTTGCTATTGTGAACGCTGCCACAATGAACATACATGTGCGTGTGTCTTTTTTTATTTTTTATTATACTTTAAGTTCTGTGGTACATGTGCACAACATGCAGGTTTGTTACATATGTATACATGTGCCATGTTGGTGTGCTGCACCCGTTAACTCATCATTTACATTAGGTATATCTCCTAATGCTGTCCTTTCCCCACTCCCGCCCCGACAGGCCCCAGTGTGTGATGTTCCCCTTCCTGTGTCCAAGTGTTCTCATTATTCAGTTCCCACCTCTGAGTGAGAACATGCAGTGTTTGATTTTCTGTCCTTGTGATAGTTTGCTCAGAATGATGGATTCCAGCTTCTTCCTTGTCCCTACAAAGGACATGGACTCATCCTTTTTTATGGCTGCATAGTATTCCATGGTGTATATGTGCCACATTTTCTTAATCCAGTCTTATTGATGGACGTTTAGGTTGGTTTCAAGTCTTTGCTATTGTGAATAGTGCCGCAATAAACATACGTGTGCATGTGTCTTTATATCAGCATGATTTATAATCCTTTGGGTATATGCCTAGTAATGGGATATCTGGGTCAAATGGTATTTCTAGTTCTAGATCCTTGAGGAATCGCCACACTGTCTTCCACAGTGGTTGAACTAGTTTATAGTCCCACCAACAATGTAAAAGTGTTCCTATTTCTCCACATCCTCTCCAGCAATTGTTGTTTCCTGACTTTTTAATGATCGCCATTCTAACTGGTGTGAGGTTGTATCTCATTGTGGATTTGATTTGCATTTCTCTGATGGCCAGTGATGATGAGCATTTTTTCATGTGTCTGTTGGCTGCATAAATGTCTTTTGAGAAGTATCTGTTCATATCCTTTGCCCACTTTTTGATGGGGTTGTTTGCTTTTTTTCTTGTAAATTTAAGTTCTTTGTAGATTTTGGATATTAGCCCTTTGTCAGATGGGTAGATTGTAAAAATTTTCTCCCATTATGCAGGTTGACTGTTCACTCTGATGATAGTTTCTTTCGCTGTGCAGAATCTCTTTTAGCTTAATTAGATCCCATTTGTCAATTTTGTCTTTTGTTGCAATTGCTTTTGTTATTTTAGTGATGATGTCTTTGCCCGTGCCTATGTCCCAAATGGGATTTCCCAGGTTTTCTTCCAGGGTTTTTATGCTTTTAGGTCTAACATTTAAGTCTCTAATCCATCTTGAATTACTTTTTGTATAAAGTGTAAGGAAGGGATCCAGTTTCAGCTTTCTACCTATGGCTAGCCAGTTTTCCCAGCACCATTTATTAAATAGGGACTCCTTTCCCCATTTCTTGTTTTTGTCAGGTTTGTCAAAGATCAGATGGTTGTAGATGTGTGGTATTATTTCTGAGGGCTCTGTTCTGTTCCATTGGTCTATATCTCTGTTTTGGTACCAGTACCATGCTGTTTTGGTTACTGTAGCCTTGTAGTATAGTTTCAATTTGGGTACCATGATGCCTCCAGCTTTGTTCTTTTGGCTTAGAATTGACTTGGCAATGTGGGCTCTTTTTAGCTTCCATATGAACTTGAAAGTAGTTTTTTCCAATTCTGTGAAGAAACTCATTGGTAGCTTGATGGGGATGGCATTGAATCTATAAATAACCTTGGGCAATATGGCCATTTTCATGATATTGATCCTTCCTGTCCATGAGCATGGAATGTTTTTCCATTTGTTTGTGTCATTTTTTATTTTGTTGAGCACTGGTTTGTAGTTCTCCTTGAAGAGGTCCTTCACATCCCTTGTAAGTTGGATTCCTAGGTATCTTTTTCTCTTTGAAGCAGTTGTGAATGGGAGTTCAGTCATGATTTGACTCTCTGTTATTGGTGTATAGGAATGCTTGTGATTTTTGCACATTGATGTTGTATCCTGAGACTTTGCTGAAGTTGCTTATCAGCTTAAGGAGATTTT